>NC_084563.2:4844598-4932098 GCF_033978685.3 Nerophis lumbriciformis | reverse complement strand
TCAACTTTTCATACATTTTTGAAAAAGCTCCAGAGAGCCACTAGGGCGGCGCTAAAGAGCCGCATACGGCTCTAGAGCCCCGGGGTTGCCAACCCCCGGTTTAGAGGCACCAATAAAAGCTCCAGTTTTAAATAATTGGATTTTTCTGTTTTTCTGGTTTGGAGGTTTGCCAGGAGGACGCTACATTTCGGACTGCATAGTGCCGAGTGTGAAATTTGGTGGAGGAGGAATTATGGTGTGGGGTTGTTTTTCAGTGAATGCTCCAGGATACCAAAACATTTTGGACAATTCCATGCTCCCGACCTTGTGGGAACAGTTTTGGAGCGGGCCCCTTCCTCTTCCACCAAGCAAGGTCCATAAAGACATGGATGACAGAGTCTGGTGTGGATGAACTTGACCGGCCTGCACAGAGTCCTGACCTGAACCCGATAGAACACCTTTGGGACTTCAGTGTGTGGCCTCACTCATGCGCTTTTGGAAGAATGGTGGAAAAATTCCTATAAAGACACTCCGCAACCTTGTGGACACTTGACACTTATTGAAATATCTTGTGTGACATCATGCACTAGAGTGCACTTTATTTGTTTAAAACTATTGTAGTGGCGTTATGTACAAAAAGGACGCTTTAATTTAGTGTTGTTTTGAAATGTCAAAATTGTTTTATTTTATAATTGTTTAAAATTGTTTAAAATTGTTTAAAATTGTTTAAAAATGTTTGAAATTGTTTAAAATTGTTTACATTTTTAAAAAAAAGATTTATGATTAATTGCAAAAAATTAAAATTGTTTAATTTTAACATTGTTTAAAAAAATTAAAATTGTTTAAAATTCTTTAAGAAAATACAAATTGTTTAAAATTGTTTAAAAAATATTACAAATTGTTTAAAAAAAAATAAAATTGCTTAATTTTTAAATTGTTTAAAATTGTTTAGTTGTTTAAAAAAAATACAAATTGTTTAAAATTGTTTCAGAAAAATATAAATTGTTTAAAATTGTTTAAAAAAATTAAAATTGCTTGATTTTTAAATTGTTTAAAATTGTTTAAATGTGTTTAAAATTGTTTAAAAAAATTAAAATTGTTTAATTTTAAAATGGTTTAAAATTGTTTAAAAAAATTAAAATTGTTTCAAATTGTTTCAAAAAAATAAAAATGGTTTAAAAAAAATAAAAATGGTTTAAAAGTGTTTAAAATTGATTAAAAATTATTTAAAATTGTTTAAAAATGTTTAAAAGCAAATTAAAATTGCTTGATTTTAAAATTGTTTAAAATGGTTTAAAATTGTTTACAATTATTTACATCATGCACAAAAGTGCACTTTATTTGTTTTAAACTATTGTAGTGGTGTTCTGTACAAAAAGTGCACTTTAATTTAGTGTTGTTTTGATATGTCATCTTAGTGACATCATGCACAAAAGTGCACTCATAGCTTGTTTTAAACTATCGTAGTGGCGTTCTGTACAAAAAGTGCACTTTAATTTAGTGTTGTTTTGAAGTGTCAAAATTGTTTTATTTTATAATTGTTTAAAATTGTTTAAAAATGTTTGAAATTGTTTGAAATTGTTTAAATTTTAAAAAAAGATTTACAATTAATTGAAAAAAATTAAAATTGTTTAATTTTAACATTGTTTAAAATTGTTTAAAAAAATTAAAATTGTTTAAGAAAATACAAATTGTTTAAAATTGTTTAAAAAAAATACAAATTGTTTAAAAAAAATTAAAATTGCTTAATTTTTAAATTGTTTAAAATTGTTTAAAAAAATACAAATTGTTTAAAATTGTTTCAAAAAAATACAAATTGTTTAAAATTGTTTAAAAAAATTAAAATTGCTTAATTTTTAAATAGTTTTAAATTGTTTAAATTTGTTTAAAATTGTTTAAAAAAAATTAAAACTGTTTAATTTTAAAATGGTTTAAAAAAATAAAAATTGTTTCAAATTGTTATAAAAAAATAGAAATTGTTTAAAAGTGTTTAAAATTGATTACAATTATTTAAAATAGTTTAAAAATATTTAAAATTGTTTAAAAACAAATTAAAATTGCTTAATTTTAAAATTGTTTAAAATGGTTTAAAATTGTTTAAAATTGTTTACATCATGCACAAAAGTGCACTTTATTTGGCGTTCTGTACAAAAAGTGCACTTTAATTTAGTGTTGTTTTGATATGTCATCTTAGTGACATCATGCACAAAAGTGCACTCATAGCTTGTTTTAAACTATTGTAGTGGCGTTCTGTACAAAAAGTGCACTTTAATTTAGTGTTGTTTTGAAATGTCAAAATTGTTTTATTTTATAATTGTTTAAAATTGTTTAAAAATGTTTGAAATTGTTTAAAATTGTTTAATTAAAAAAAAAGATTTACAATTAATTGAAAAAAATAAAATTGTTTAATTTTAACATTGTTTAAAAAAATTAAAATTGTTTAAAATGTTTTAAGAAAATACAAATTGTTTAAAAAAAATAAAATTGTTTAAAAAAAATTAAAATTGCTTAATTTTTAAATTGTTTAAAATTGTTTAGTTGTTTACAATTGTTTAAAAAAAATTAAAATTGCTTAGTTTTTAAATTGTTTAAAAAAAATTCAAATTGCTTAGTTTTTAAATTGTTTAAAATTGTTTAAAAAAATAAAATTGTTTAATTTTAAAATGGTTTAAAATTGTTTAAAAAAATAAAAATTGTTTCAAATGGTTTAAAGAATATAGAAATTGTTTAAAAGTGTTTAAAATGGATTACAATTATTTAAAAATGTTTAAAAAAAAAAATTGAAACCCAAAATGGTGAAAGAGCCATACTGGACCAAAAATACAAAAAAAGTCATCTGTCTGGAGCCGCAAAAATTGAAGTGGCTAATTAGCTATATTAGCCTACTATCAAAAATGATTGTGTCGCAGGCACAACATTTCTTTCGATGAAAGAAATGTTGAAATGTAATATTAATTCTACACATTTTTACAACATTAGTAAAACTTCCCAGAAGGTGAGATAACTCCTGGAAATGTCTTACAATGGCCAAAAGGTATAGACGTGTGTGTCCAAGTTAAAGGAAACGGCAGGCTGTCTTCTTCTAATGGATTTATCACAATCTTTGCAAGCTGGCTAATGTTTGCTGTGGTCTGGAACAACATGGCTACACAAACAACTATCAGAAATGCAGCCAATATTACATACAGATAATGTGTCATGAGATACATTAATATAAGTCAAGGAAATTAAATGAGCTCAAATATAGCTACAAACTGTCATGTCTGTGTAATCATGTTTTGTTTTGTTTAATTATTGGACTCTTTAGTTTCTGGCTTTTCACTCCCTTGTCTTGTTTCCATGGTTACCCATTAGTTTCACGTGTTCCACGTTTGGACTCATTGTGCACTCTTGTTTGTCACCATAGCAACCCATTAGTTTTCGCCTGCCCTCACAACTCACGCACCTGTCTTTAATCATGTCACTATTATTTAAGCTTCCAGTTGCCAGGCTGTCTGTCTGGCGACATCATACCCGTCACAATCTGTTTACCTCTGCGCACTTCATGCCACGTCCAAGTAAGTTTTTGTTTATTAATGCCACAGTTAGTGTTTTTGTTTCATCGTTCATAGTTTCTGCCTTTGTGCAAGTTTTGTGTTTATACTCCACTGTGAGCGCCTTTTGTTTGTTTCTTCTTTTTTTTTGTGTTAAAATTAAATATGTCTTCACCTTCACGCCACATCTGGTCCAAATCACTCGCACCTCGGGAGAACAAACCACGCCAAAGTCCTAGTCATGACACACACGAGGCATAATGATGCAATATGTACATACACTAGCCTAAATAGCATGTTAGCATCGATTAGCTTGCAGTCATGCAGTGACCAAAACATGCCTGATTAGCACTCCATAACAAGTCAACAAAGCTCACCTGTTTGCATTCACGCACAGTATAAAACGTTTGGTGGACAAAATGAGACAAAGGAGGAGTGGCATCGTCGGAGAAAGTTACACATGTATACAAACTGTTGAGTCACAGTCCACACAACGGTGAGTTCAAGGGCCGCTGAAATTAGTAGGACAAAACGGCGCTCGCCAAATACTTTCATCAGTGAAGCATAAATATATTGATTTCTAACAATTCGTAAGGTTTCTCCTACAGAAACCATATTACAACAATACATTTATTTTTCACCCCGGTATTTTTTTTTTTCCATTTCCATACATTTATGGAAATAAGGGCGCCGCTCAATATCAAGATATTGAAAAAAGGCCACAATTGTTTAAAATTGTTAAAAATGTTTGAAATTGTTTAAAATTGTTTAAATTAAAAAAAAAGACTTACAATTAATTGAATTTTTTTTTAAATTGTTTAATTTTAACATTGTCTAAAATTGTTTAAAAAAAATAAAATTGTTTAAAATTGTTTAAGAAAATACAAATTGTTTAAAAAAAAAATTAAAATTGCTTAATTTTTAAATTGTTTAAAATCGTTTAGTTGTTTAAAATTGTTTTAAAAAATACAAATAGTTAAAAATTGTTCCAGAAAAATACAAATTGTTTAAAATTGTTTGAAGTTGTTTAAAATTGTTTAAAAAAATTAAAATTGTTTAATTTTAAAATGGTTTAAAATTGTTTAAAAAAAATAATTGTTTCAAATTGTTATAAATTGTTTAAAAAAAATAAAAATTGTTTTAAAAAAATTAGAAATTGTTTTAAAGTGTTAGTGATGACTAGGTAGTTGTTTTAAATTTTTAGTCAAATGAATATGCCGCAGTCGTATGCCTTCAGAACATTGGAATGAGTTGATTTTAATTTTTTTTATTCATTAATAAGGGAAGGAACAGTGTATTTTTTTCTAATGTTCAAAATAATTTGATGATTTGCTTCGTTATACCCAGAAATACATCAAATAAGTGTTTATTTTCATAAGTCCTATAGCACAAGTGTAAGGAAACTATAAGTGGTGTTATCGTCATTTTAAGAATCTAACAGAGTTCGTGGCTCTAGGTGGGTTTTATTTGGGGGGAAATGGGCTCCAATGGCTCTTTGTATGCTGAAGGTTGCTGACCCCTGTACTAGCCTAAATAGCATGTTAGCATCGATTAGCTTGCAGTCATGCAGTGACCAAAACATGCCTGATTAGCACTCCATTACAAGTCAATGATATCAACAAAGCTCACCTGTGTGCATTCACGCACAGTATAAAACGTTTGGTGGACAAAATGAGACAAGGGAGGAGTGGCATCTGTGGCAGCGTCGGTGAAAGTTACACATGCATACAAACTGTTGAGTCACAGTCCACGCAACGGTGAGTTCAAGGGCCGCTGAAATTAGTAGGACAAAACGGCGCTCGCCAAATACTCTCATCAGTGAAGCATAAATATATTGATTTCTAACAATTAGTAAGGTTTCTCCTACAGAAACCACATTACAACAATACATTTATTTTTCACCCCGGTTTTTTTTCTTTCTCCATTTCCATACATTTTTGGAAATAAGGGCGCCGCTCAATATCGAGATATTGAAAAAAGGCCATAATTGTTTAAAATTGTTAAAAATGTTTGAAATTGTTTAAAATTGTTTAAATTTAAAAAAAAAAGATTTACAATAAATTGAATTTTTTTTTAAATTGTATAATTTTAACATTGTTTAAAATTGTTTAAAAAAATAAAAATTGTTTAAAATTGTTTAAGAAAATACAAATTGTTTAAAATTGTTTAAAAAAATACAAATTGTTTAAAATTGTTTAAATTTTTTTTAAATTGCTTAATTTTTAAATTGTTTAAAATTGTTTAGTTGTTTAAAATTGTTTTAAAAAACACAAATAGTTCAAAATTGTTTCAAAAAAATACAAATTGTTTCAAATTAATTAAAAAAAAATAAAATTGCTTGATTTTTAAATTGTTTAAAATTGTTTAAATAAAAAAAAAAAGATTTACAATTAATTGAAAACAAATTTAAATTGTTTAATTTTAACATTGTTTAAAAAAATTAAAATTGTTTAAAATTGTTTAAGAAAATACAAATTGTTTAAAAAAATACAAAAAAAGGCCATATTGCCCAGCCCTAATACACGGCGCTACAAACCGGCGTCTCCTTAATCCTTGTCACATGTGAGACGTGCACATCTTGCCAGCAAACGCCTCCGGAGCTAACTCGTGTATCTGCGGCCGCGGCGGCTATTTACGAGCCCGTGTGATGTCCAAACCGCACCAAAAGCCGTCATTAATGACATTTTTTTCCCCCCTCATTTCACGTACAAAAGGAGGACGACTTGAAAGCGGGCCCTTTTATTCCAATATTTACCCACGGGCGCTTTGTAGTGCTCGCTCACAGGAGCTTTTCCATGTGGCGCTTCGACTTCATCAGAAAGTTGCGTTAAGAACACATTCAAAGAGTTTGATATTTCCTCTGAAATATCAAACTCTGTGGTCTGATGAAACAAAAACGCAGCTGTTTGGCCTCAATACCCAGCAAAATGTCTGAAGAAGACAAGGTGAGGCCTTTAATCCCAGGAACACCATTCCTACCGTCAAGCATGGTGGTGGTAGTATTATGCTCTGGGCCTGTTTTGCTGCCAATGGAACTGCTGCTTTACAGAGAGTACATTTGTTAGTAAATATGTCAAGTATGCGGCAAAAGCGTCGCTACAAAAAGTAGCATTACTGCTAATGTGTAGCATCATTTGAAAAGTCACCCGCTAGAGAATGCTTGAAACTCCGCATGTCAACATCTCCGTTCGGTGCCACACCCACAAAATGCCCAAGCAACCATTTCCACATCAACACCGTATGAAACAAATAGTCAACAACAAAAGGAGATGACGTCCGCAGGAACCTACCACATAGCGAAGGACATACACTATTTCATTTCCTATTATGCAGTTCATTTTTATTTGACACTTATTGAAATATCTTGTGTGACATCATGCACAAAAGTGCACTTTATTTGTTTTAAACTATTGTAGTGGCGTTCTGTACAAAAAGTGCACTTTAATTATTTAGTGTTTTGATGTCATCTTAGTGACATCATGCACAAAAGTGCACTTTATTTGTTTTAAACTATTGTAGTGGTGTTCTGTACAAAAAAGTGCACTTTAATTTAGTGTTGTTTTGATATGTCATCTTAGTGACATCATGCACAAAAGTGCACTCATAGCTTGTTTTAAACTATTGTAGTGGCGTTCTGTAAAAAAAAGTGCACTTTAATTTAGTGTTGTTTTGAAATGTCAAAATTGTTTTATTTTATAATTGTTTAAAATTGTTTAAAAATGTTTGAAAATGTTTGAAATTGTTTACATTTAAAAAAAAAGATTTACAATTAATTGGAAAAAAATTAAAATTGTTTAATTTTAACATTGTTTAAAATTGTTTAAAAAAATTAAAATTGTTTAAGAAAATACAAATTGTTTAAAACAAATTGTTGAAAAAAATTAAAATTGCTTAATTTTTAAATTGTTTAAAATTGTTTAGTTGTTTAAAATTGTTTGAAAAAATACAAATTGTTTAAAATTGTTTAAAAAAAAAATTGTTTCAAAAAATTAAAATTGCTTAATTTTTTAATTGTTTAAAGTTGTTAAATTGTTTAAAAAAATAAAAAATGTTTAATTTTAAAATGGTTTAAAATTGTTTAAAAAAATAAAAATTGTTTCAAACTGTTTCAAATTGTTTAAAAAAAATAAAAATTGTTTAAAAAAAATAGAAATTGTTTAAAAGTGTTCAAAATTGTTTAAAATGGTTTAATTGTTTACAATTGTTTACATCATGCACAAAAGTGCACTTTATTTGTTTTAAACTATTGTAGTGGTGTTTTGTACAAAAAAGTGCACTTTAATTTAGTGTTGTTTTGATATGTCATCTTAGTGACATCATGCACAAAAGTGCACTCATAGCTTGTTTTAAACTATTGTAGTGGCGTTCTGTAAAAAAAGTGCACTTTAATTTAGTGTTGTTTTGAAATGTCAAAATTGTTTTATTTTATAATTGTTTAAAATTGTTTAAAATTGTTTAAAAATGTTTGAAAATGTTTGAAATTGTTTAAAATTGTTTACATTTAAAAAAAAAGATTTACAATTAATTGAAAAAAAATTACAATTGTTTAATTTTAACATTGTTTAAAAAAATTAAAATTGTTTAAAATTGTTTAAGAAAATACAAATTGTTTAAAACAAATACAAATTGTTTAAGAAAAATTAAAATTGCTTAATTTTTAAATTGTTTAAAATTGTTTAGTTGTTTAAAATTGTTTAAAAAAATACAAATTGTTTAAAATTGTTTCAAAAAAAAATTGTTTAAAAAAATAAAAATTGCTTAATTTTTAAATTGTTTAAAATTGTTTAAAGTTGTTAAATTGTTTAAAAAAATAAAAATTGTTTAATTTTAAAATGGTTTAAAATTGTTTAAAAAAATAAAAATTGTTTCAAACTGTTTCAAATTGTTTAAAAAAAAAATTGTTTAAAAAAAAATTAAATTGTTTAAAAGTGTTTAAAATGGTTTAATTGTTTACAATTGTTTACATCATGCACAAAAGTGCACTTTATTTGTTTTAAACTATTATAGTGGTGTTCTGTACAAAAAAGTGCACTTTAATTTAGTGTTGTTTTGATATGTCATCTTAGTGACATCATGCACAAAAGTGCACTCATAGCTTGTTTTAAACTATTGTAGTGGCGTTCTGTACAAAAAGTGCACTTTAATTTAGTGTTGTTTTGAAATGTCAAAATTGTTTTATTTTATAATTGTTTAAAATTGTTTAAAAATGTTTGAAAATGTTTGAAATTGTTTAAAATTGTTTACATTTAAAAAAAAAGATTTACAATTAATTGAAAAAAAATTAAAATTGTTTAATTTTAACATTGTTTGAAAAAATTAAAATTGTTTAAGAAAATACAAATTGTTTAAAACAAATATAAATTGTTAAAAGAAATTAAAATTGCTTAATTTTTAAATTGTTTAAAATTGTTTAGTTGTTTAAAATTGTTTAAAAAAATACAAATTGTTTAAAATTGTTTCAAAAAATAAATTGTTTAAAAAAATTAAAATTGCTTAATTTTTAAATTGTTTAAAATTGTTTAAAGTTGTTTAAATTTGTTTAAAAAAATAAAAATTGTTTAATTTTAAAATGGTTTAAAATTGTTTAAAAAAATAATTGTTTAAAATTGTTTAAAATTGTTTAAAAAAAATAAAAATTGTTTAAAAAAAATAGAAATTTTTTAAAAGTGTTTAAAATTGTTTAAAATGGTATAATTGTTTACAATTGTTTACATCATGCACAAAAGTGCACTTTATTGGTTTTAAACTATTGTAGTGGTGTTCTGTACAAAAAAAGTGCACTTTAATTTAGTGTTGTTTTGATATGTCATCTTAGTGACATCATGCACAAAAGTGCACTCATAGCTTGTTTTAAACTATTGTAGTGGCGTTCTGTAAAAAAAGTGCACTTTAATTTAGTGTTGTTTTGAAATGTCAAAATTGTTTTATTTTATAATTATTTAAAATCGTTTAAAATAGTTTAAAATTGTTAAAAATTGTTTAATTAAAAAAAAAAGATTTACAATTAATTGAAAAAAATTAAAATTGTTTAATTTTAACATTGTTTAAAATTGTTTAAAAAAATTAAAATTGTTTAAAAAAAAAATAAAATAGCTTAATTTTTAAATTGTTTAAAATTGTTTAAAAAAATACAAATTGTTTAAAAAAAATACAAATTGTTTCAAAAAATTAAAATTGCTTGATTTTTAAATTGTTTAAAATTGTTTAAAGTTGTTTAAAATTGTTTAAAAAAATACAATTGTTTAATTTTAAAATGGTTTAAAATGGTTTAAAATTGTTTAAAAAAATAAAAATTGTTTCAAATTGTTTAAAGAATATAGAAATTGTTTAAAAGTGTTTAAAATTGATTACAATTATTTTAAATTGTTTAAAAATGTTTAAAAAAAATTTGTTTTCAAAAATGTTTAAAAAAAAATTGTTTAAAATTGTTTAAAAACAAATTAAAATTGCTTGATTTTAAAATGGTTTAAAATGGTTTAAAATTGTTTACATCATGCACAAAAGTGCACTTTATTTGTTTTAAACTATTGTAGTCGCGTTCTGTACAAAAAGTGCACTTTAATTTAGTGTTCTTTTGATAATTCATCTTAGTGACATCATGCACAAAAGTGCACTTTATTTGTTTTAAACTATTGTGGTGGTGTTCTGTACAAAAAGTACAGAAAGTTGCGTTAAGAACACATTCAAAGAGTTTGATATTTCCTCTGAAATATCAAACACTCTGCAGCGGACTGGACCTCCGCCATCACACCTTGGGTGCATTTGATCAGCGAAAGCCAGGCGAGAGGGTTGCAAAGAGAGTCCAGGTGTGTAAGGGTACATGAATTCAGGACTGGTTGTTTCCCAGTGCTGGTCCAGGAAGGTTTTCCACCTTTTAAGCAGAAGAGAATTCCTTTGTGGCCCTCGTTCGGACGTATCAAGTTAACTTTCAGTTTCGGTTCCTGCCGAGGCGAGGCGAAGGTGGACAAAAAGCATAAGCATATTAGAGACTAGGGTTGTACGGTGCACCGGTATTAGTATAGTACTGAGATACTAATTAATCATATTCGGTACTATACCGCCTCTAAAAAGTACCAATCCCGCGCCCGCGTCGTCGTCACGTCAAGTCATTGCTGGTTTTACTAGCAGCGCACACACACACAGAGTACGTACAAGCAGACAAAGTGTGCAGACAGAAAGGGAGAACGGACCTATTTTGGCTTAAAAACAAAACTAAAGTTGTAACACTGAACACTGGCGACAAATGAAGTAAGTTTCCTACAAGTATCGTTATCACTGGAGGAGGACGAATAGCTAAACATGCTTCACTACACACCGTAGGAGGATACAATAGCTAACAAAGCATAGCGCTCCTGAATGTAAACAAACGCCATGGGTGGATCCACACCTGACATCCACTGTAATGATACCAAGTACAGGCACGCATCTAGGCGATACTACGAAGATTATATCAATATTTTTTAGCATCAAAAAATCTTTGATTTAAAAAAAATTTATATTATGTTTATAAAGTCAGGAAATACGTCCCTGGCCACATGTATGATCCTGTAACTACTTGGTATCGGATCGATACCCAAATGTGTGGTATCATCCAAAACTAATGTCAAGTATCAAAGAAGAGAAGAATAAGTGATTATTACATTTGAACAGAAGTGTAGATAGAACATGTTAAAAGAGAAAGTAAGCAGATATTAACAGTAAATGAACAAGTAGATTAATAATTACTTTTTACAGTTTGTCCTTTATTAATTTTGACAAAATAATAGGTGTATAAATGACACAATATGTTACTGCATAGACTAATTAGGAGTCTTTGTTTGTTTACTTACTACTAAAAGACAAGTTGTCTAGTATGTTCACTATTTTATTTAAGGACTAAATGACAATAATAAACATATGTTTCATGTACACTAACATTTTTTTGTTCAAATAAAGACAATAATGACATTTTTTTGTGGTCCCTTTTATTTAGAAAAGTACCGAAAAGTGTCAAAATAATTTTGGTACCGGTAGCAAAATATTGGTACCGGTACCAATATTTCATAGTCCATAGTGGATCTAGCATAATAGTGAGAGTCCAGTCCATAGTGGATCTAACATAATAGTGAGAGTCCAGTCCATTGTGGATATAACATCATAGTGAGAGTCCAGTCCATAGTGGATCTAACATAATAGTGTGAGAGTCCAGTCCATAGTGGATCTAACATAATAGTGAGAGAGTCCAGTCCATGGTGGATCTAACATAATAGTGAGAGTCCAGTTCATAGTGGATCTAACATAATAGTGTGAGAGTCCAGTCTATAGTGGATCTAACATAATAGTGAGAGTCCAGTCCATAGTGGATCTAACATAATAGTGTGAGAGTCCAGTCCATAGTGGATCTAACATAATAGTGAGAGTCCAGTCCATAGTGGATCTAACATAATAGTGTGAGAGTCCAGTCCATAGTGGATCTAACATAATAGTGAGAGTCCAGTCCATAGTGGATCTAACATAATAGTGTGAGAGTCCAGTCCATAGTGGATCTAACATAATAGTGAGAGTCCAGTCCATAGTGGATCTAACATAATAGTGTGAGAGTCCAGTCCATAGTGGATCTAACATAATAGTGAGAGTCCAGTCCATAGTGGATCTAACATAATAGTGTGAGAGTCCAGTCCATAGTTGATCTAACATAATAGTGTGAGAGTCCAGTCTATAGTGGATCTAACATAATAGTGAGAGAGTCCAGTCCATAGTGGATCTAACATAATAGTGTGAGAGTCCAGTCCATAGTGGATCTAACATAATAGTGTGAGAGTCCAGTCCATAGTGGATCTAACATAATAGTGAGAGTTTAGTCCATAGTGGATCTAACATAATAGTGAGAGCCCAGTCCATAGTGGATCTAACATAATAGTGAGAGTCCAGTCCATAGTGGATCTAACATAATAGTGAGAGTCCAGTCCATAGTGGATCTAACATAATAGTGTGAGAGTCCAGTCCATAGTGGATCTAACATAATAGTGAGAGAGTTCAGTCCATAGTGGATCTAACATAATAGTGAGAGTCCAGTCCATAGTGGATCTAACATAATAGTGAGAGTCCAGTCCATAGTGGATCTAACATAATAGTGAGAGTCCAGTCTATAGTGGATCTAACATAATAGTGTGAGAGTCCAGTCCATAGTGGATCTAACATAATAGTGTGAGAGTCCAGTCTATAGTGGATCTAACATAATAGTGAGAGTCCAGTCCATAGTGGATCCAACATAATAGTGACAGAGTCCAGTCCGTAGTGGATCTAACATAATAGTGTGAGAGTCCAGTCTATAGTGGATCTAACATAATAGTGAGAGTCCAGTCCATAGTGGATCTAACATAATAGTGTGAGAGTCCAGTCTATAGTGGATCTAACATAATAGTGAGAGAGTCCAGTCCATAGTGGATCTAACATAATAGTGTGAGAGTCCAGTCCATAGTGGATCTAACATAATAGTGTGAGAGTCCAGTCCATAGTGGATCTAACATAATAGTGAGAGTCCAGTCCATAGTGGATCTAACATAATAGTGAGAGAGTCCAGTCCATAGTGGATCTAACATAATAGTGTGAGAGTCCAGTCCATAGTTGATCTAACATAATAGTGTGAGAGTCCAGTCTATAGTGGATCTAACATAATAGTGAGAGAGTCCAGTCCATAGTGGATCTAACATAATAGTGAGAGAGTCCAGTCCATAGTGGATCTAACATAATAGTGAGAGTCCAGTCCATAGTTACTGTATTTTTCAGACAATAAAATCTTCTCATTTTCTCAAAACTCGACAGTCCACCTTGTAGTCCGGTGCGCCTAATGTACGTTTTAATTCTGATTGTGCTTACCGACCTCCAAGCTATTTTACTTGGGACATGGTGTAATGCATCGAAATACACTTTGGTATCTAATGTGGATTGACGGCGGCCCCCGAGCCAGACGCCCAGACCGCTTGTCACCGCTCCCGAGTTTCTCAGATGTGCTTAATTGGCTTCCCCGAGTGCCAGAGCCAGCTTGTTATGAGGCAGGGGTCCCTTATCAGCCATCGCTGGACACCTCCGCTGGCTATTAATCAGAGCCAGATTCCGTCTGGAGCCAGGAGAGGATCCGACGGAGGCGGGGGCCCCGGAGCCTTCCTTGGGCCTCACTGACAATCTCACCAGACAAACACTCCTCTCTCCCCCTTCAAGTCCGAGCCCACTTGCTGCTCGTCCACTTCCCCGGCCTTCCTCCCTCCGTTTGATTTAGGGGCCGCTGGGCACCCCCCCCCGCCCCCCCCCCCCCACCCCCGCCCCGGCCAGGAGCCATCTATTTCAGGCCAAGCCGACAGGTTTATGTCGCCCCCCCCCCCCCCTGCCGCTTTATTGTATGGGCGCCAGTTGCTATTGTGCTAATGAAAAGTGAGCAGCGGCCGTAATCATCTTTTTCCACAGGATGTGCAGTCAGCATGGCGACTATCTCGCCAGCGCTCGTTAGTTTTAACGTTGCTGACGGAAACTGGTTTATGGACAAGGAAACAACTCTGAGGTGTTTGGCCATTTGCCTTTTTGGGCTTTGGTCCTCCTCATCGACAACGTTTCTTCTACTTGACCGTCTTTCTTCAACTTGGTGGAGCCATCAAGAAATACACTAAACTGTATTTGCCCGCCCATCCAAGTGATGAGAATCAGGTGAAATAACTCATTTCATAACATATATATCTAAATATAGTGGGTGGGGCTTATATACAGGTGCGCTCTATACACTGCAAAAAGTCAGTGTTCAAAAACAATTAAAAATAAATAAATACAAAAATTAGGGGTATTTTACTTGAACTAAGCAAAATTATCTGCCAATAAAACAAGAAAATTTGGCTTGTCAAGAATTTCCAAAACAAGTGAAATTAGCTAATCTCAATGAACCCAAAAATAGCTTAAAATAAGTATATTCTCACTAATAACAAGTGCACTTTTCTTGGTAGAAATTTTTTTTTTGGACCTTTTTGCTCAATATGTTGAAAAATATGATTAAATTAAGCCCCTGTAGAACTTTTGTAGTGTCTGGCCTGGTTCTGTAGGCTGTCAGTACTTTCAGTCCCTACACTGCAAAAAGTCAGTGTTCAAAAACAATTAAAAATAAATAAATACAAAAATGAGGGGTATTTTATTTGAACTAAGCAAAATTATTTGCCAATAAAACAAGAAAATTTGGCTTGTCAAGAATTTCCAAAACAAGTGAAATTAGCTAATCTCAATGAACCCAAAAATACCTTAAAATAAGTATATTCTCACTAATAAAAAGTGTATTTTTCTTGGTAGAATTTTTTTTTTTTTTTGACCTTTATGATTAAATTAAGCTCCTGTAGAACTTTGTAGTGTCTGGCCTGGTTCTGTAGGCTGTCAGTATTTTCAGTCCCTACACTGCAAAAAGTCAGTGTTCAAAAACAATTAAAAATAAATAAATACAAAAATTAGGGGTATTTTATTTGAACTAAGCAAAATTATCTGCCAATAAAACAAGAAAATTTGGCTTGTCAATAATTTCCAAAACAAGTGAAATTAGCTAACCTCAATGAACCCAAAAATAGCTTAAAATAAGTATATTCTCACTAATAAAAGGTGTATTTTTCTTGGTAGAATTTTTTTTTTTGACCTTTATGATTAAATCAAGCTACTGTAGAACTTTTGTAGTGTCTGGCCTGGTTCTGTAGGCTGTCAGTACTTTCAGTCCCTACACTGCAAAAAGTCAGTGTTCAAAAACAAGGAAAAAAAATACAAAAATGAGGGGTATTTTACTTGAACTAAGCAAAATTATCTGCCAATAGAACAAGAAAATTAGGCTTGTCAAGACTTTCCAAAACAAGTAAAATTAGCTAACCTCGAAGAACCCAAAAATAGCTTAAAATAAGTATATTCTCACTAATAACAAGTGCACTTTTCTTGGTAGAAAAAAAAAAAAGTGGAAAAATATTCCTAAATTAAGTAAATGCTAGTGCCATTATCTTGACATAATGATATGCGCCCGGCATTACATTTCTTGAAACCAGCAAACTTATACTAAAAACTAGTTTATTGTTGTTAATGGAAAGGCAACAAGGCAAGCGCTTGTTACTCTCGGGGTCTCCTAGCCGCTCAGGCAAATCATATTGTCTAAAAATGCATTTTTTCCATGGATAACATGACATCATCGCGCCAAGTGCGTGCTCTTTCAGTCAATTAGTGTGCATATATACAGCCCACATTTTTTTCTATTGTAATTTTGAAGAATTTATCTGAATGTGCATGAACTATTTCTGTTCAAAATTGTTAGAAATGTCAAATGTTTAAATATTAACCGTCAGTTTACTGTACTGTGCTAACAGTACTACTATATGACTACTAGAGATGCGCGGTTTGCGGGCACAACCGCGGAGTCCGCGGATTATCCGCGGATCGGGCGGATGAAATTAAAAAAAAAAAAGATTTTATCCGCGCGCGGGTCGGGTCGGGCGGATTAATTAGATTTTTTTTTTTTTGTTGTTTTTTTTTTGTTTTGTTTTGCGGGTGGCAGTTAAACCAATTGGTAAATATATATACATAGTTAAATGTTGTTACCCACATACGAAAAACGAGCAGGCACCTGCAGCATATGCCACAACAGAAGAAAAAAAAAGAAAAGAGATGGACACTTTTACGGAGCGGAGAAGGGACGCCTCGCCGGGGTCCGGGACCGAGGCCCCTTCCCCCGAGAGGGCCCCACCGGGAGCCGTAGCTGAGGCGATCCGCGAGAAGGGCCCGACGCACGTCCAGGGTCACCACCGCGCCCACCGCACCGACACCCCGCCTCGTCCGCCTTCGCCGCGGCCGGCGTCACGCGCAGCAGGTAAGCAGCTTACCTGCCCGCCACCCCCGTGGCCGGGGGCTCGTAACAGGGGTCACTCCGCGCGCTCCGCCCGCGCAGCTTACCTACCCGCCACCCCTGTTGCCGGGGGCGCGTAACAGGGGTCACTCCGCGCGCAGTGCGCTCACGAAAGGGGTGGGGCTCACCCTGGTTTATATAGAGAGCAGGACGGTGGCCATGGAAGTCGGAACCCGCTAAGGAGTGTGTAACAACCCACCTGCCGAATCAACTAGCCCTGAAAATGGATGGCGCTGGAGCGTCGGGCCCATACCTGGCCGTCGCCGGCAGCGAGACGCGCTTGGAGGTGCGCTCAGCGCGGCTCCCATATGATTGCGCACTGGTGTGCGTCTGGGTCGTGACAGCGTGGCACGCGAAAGTCTGTGCTGCATTGGATCAGTCTCCTTTCTTTAACAGGCAAAAGCTTTATAACCTCACCATACCTGCCAACTTTTGAAATCAGAAAAACCTAGTAGCCAGGGTCCAAGGGCCGCAGGCCCCGGTAGGTCCAGGACAAAGTCCTGGTGGAGGGTTCAGGGCTTCGCCCCCCGACGCAAAATGATTATTAGCATTCAGACAGGTTAAAATGTTGCTAAAACCATCACTTTTCTATCAGTCACAGTGACTTTTCAAAACAAAAATATTACAGCAAAAATCATATGGGTTGATTGACATGTTTATTCTGTAAGCTAACTTCAATAGTTTGAAATGATTTTGACAGTTAATGCCAGTTATCCTGTCAACCTTTCACAAGACTTCAATTTGTTAATTGAAAGTATAAACACTTTTTACAGTAAACAAATGGTAAAACAGTACTAAACAATTCCATTAAAAAAAAAAATTGGTGTCATTATTAACTTTCTGTCCAAGCTTGTATAATCTACTGCCTTGTTCAATTGTAAAAAATATTCTGTGGCTAAAATTCACATTTCTATCACAATTATCATACTGTAAACATGGTAAGCTAACTTCATTAAAATAAATAGTCCTGTCAATAGCATGGAATTACAATTCAAATGTAGTTTTTTTGTAAGCCTTTCAAAAGAATTCAAAATATGAAAAATGAATGCAAATTAATTGAAGCCATCAGACACTTGAAAAGTGGCACATCACATCTCTAATGTAATCATTTGAACTTTTCAACAGAAATAGCACTGCAAAAATATTAAGGACATACTTCTGTATTTTGGTAGTTATGCTGTCAACATTTAACAAGATTTCTTCAACTTGGACTTGAAAGCATAAATAGTATAAACACTTTTAACAGTATGTCGTGCTGTGAAATACAGCCGACAGGATTGCGCACCAAACACGAAGCAAGGCCAAAGCGCATGCGGTGCAGGAGAACAAAGGACTTCTTTCATTTAAGGTTTGTGATAAACCATCAAACTCATTCGTTAAAAGGACTCTATAGTAATATAAAGCAAATTTTTCTGGACATTATCATGCAAGAAAAGTTTATTTTTGGGACCGCGATCACCGCGTAATGATTTTTAAAGGTTGCATTACAAACATTTAACCGTCCCATGTGATCAGCCAGTGCGATTGGAAGTCCATGCTCAATTATTGCCTCCATAAATAAAACTTCGGGCGGATGGCGGGCGGGTGCAGTTCTGATCAAACGTTACATCGGGTGGATGGCGGATGGTTGACGACTTTCTGACGCGGTTGCGGATGAAATAAATTGCCTATCCGCACATCTCTAATGACTACCTATTTTCTATTGTTTCATCGAAAATAAAACAGCAAAGTGTCATGTCTGTGTGATCATGTTTTGTTTTAGTCATGATCGGTTTTGTTTTTTGGACTTTTTGTGCACTTTTGTTTGTTTTGTCACCATAGCAACCATTAGTTTTCACCTGTCACGTCACGCACCTGTTTTCACTAATCATGTCACCATTATTTAAGCTTCGAGATGCCAGGCTGTCTTTCTGGCGACATCACACTCTTTATCGTCACTCTGCATAATGCCATGTTCACAGTCCCATGCCAAGTACGTTTTTGTTTCATTGTTCACGGTTTCTGCCTTTGTGCAAGTTTTCATTTCATTAGCCAAGTTGTATACCTCCGCCATTGATTCTAAATCGATTGATAATTGGAAAAAATAAAAATAAAAATAGACAGTATATCAAATAAATACTGTATTTTTCAGACCATAGTCAAGTTAAAGTAGCAATGATTGTCACACACACACGAGGTGTGGCGGAATTATTCTCTGCATTTGACCCGTCACCCTTGATCACCCCCTGGGAGGTGAGGGGAGCAGTGAGCAGCAGCGGTGGCCGCGCCCGAGAATCATTTTTGGTGATTTAACCCCCAATTCCAACCCTTGATGCTGAGTGCCAAGCAGGGAGGTAATGGCTCCCATTTTTACAGTCTTTGGTATGGATGCACGGAATTAAAAGGTGCCACAACAAGAGGGTGGAGTTTGCGACTATGGCGCAAAAACTACAATGTGCATAATTTGGGACTTATGCAGTTCCCAAAAATACATAAAAGCAGGTACCAGAAGGTAAGAGGATTTGGTTTTGCATGATATTGCGAAACAAAGAATCCAGATGATGTCTTCTAGTAGGTGCCATTTTGCGATCCTTATACTCCCACACCATAATAATGTTTGGAAGCACAGTACGTCTGACTATGGTAGCCGTAATGCTCCGACAATCCATCAGGTGGTGCGTACTTCAAAGCTTACCAAAATTGTACTAAAACATTTTGACAGATTTTTGAGTGCATTGTGTAATGTTCTATATTGTCATTGAAACATCAAAGTTTACTTAACTGAATTACTATGAACAGGGGCCGTCATCTTCCAGTCCACACGTATCTCTTATGTGTGACCGCCATCTACTGGTCACACTTATCATCACACCATGTACCAAATAAAATAGCTTGGAGGTCGGTAAGCACAACCAGAATTAATACGTACATTAGGCAATCCCCACGTATCTCTTATGTGTGACCGCCATCTACTGGTCACACTTATCATCACAACATGTACCAAATTTAACAGCTTGGAAGTCGGTAAGCACAACCAGAATTAATATGTACATTAGGCAGTCACCATGTATCTCTTATGTGTGACCGCCATCTACTGGTCACACTTATCATTACACCATGTACCAAATAAAATAGCTTGGAGGTCGGTTAAGCACAACCAGAATTACTACGTATATTAGGCAGTCACAACGTATCTCTTATGTGTGACCGCCATCTACTGCTCACACTTATCATTACACCATGAACCAAATAAAATAGCTTGGAGGTCGGTAAGCACAACCAGAATTAATACGTTCATTAGGCGCACCGGGCTACAAGGCGTACTGTCGATTTTTGAGAAAATGAGAGGATTTTATTGTCTGAAAAATAAAGTATCTATCTTAAATCAATTCAACAGACATGTTTATGCCATCTCCATGCAACCGGAAGGAACTTTTCTAACTTGTAACCTGTTTTGAAGAAGTTTCATAGGAATTATTATACCAAATAATACATTGCCAGAATCCCAAATATTGAGCTATCTAAAAGTCAAAGCGGTCTCTAATGAGACTCTTAAAGCAGCTCTTCCTGAGGGCGTTTCAGTGTTATAACTTCACCTTTTTCTTTACTTTTTAAGCCAAAATGCGTCCGTTCTCCCTTTTTCTGTCTACACACTGTGTCTGCTTGTAAGTCCTCTGTGTGTGTGCGCTGCCCAACATGCTCCTCTGCTCGTAAAACCAGCAATGTCATGACTGTTAAAAAAAATAAAATAAAAAATGGGTAACCGGTACTTTTCAATCAGAGAATAGCAGAGGTGGGACCAAGTCATTGTTTTGCAAGTCACAAGTAAGTCTCAAGTCTTTGCCCTCAAGTCCGAGTCAAGACAGGCAAGCCCCGAGTCAAGTCCAAAGTCAAGACTGGAAAGTCTCAAGTCAAGTCCTAAGTCCTGCATTTTGAGTTTCGAGTCCTTTCAAGTCCTTTTAACCACAGACTAATATATTAACACAGATTGTGTATTCTTTTCAAACGCTGTATTTATTTATTAAAACAAGTGCATTTTAAATTGCACGAAAGAAATTTGTGCTGACATTGCACTTTATAATAGCACTATTAACCAGTCATTTTAAACATTAACTCATTCCTTTACAGAACAAACACATTGAAAAATAAAGTGCAAATGTACTTATTTGTACAAAAGTGTTAACATTGAAAAAACATGACATATACGTGAACATAACAAAAAAGTTGTACTTTTTATATGTCAGGGCCCTATGCTGCATTGCATTTGCAAAAGACCAAATTAGCCAAGAGTCTGTCAGTCATTTGTGCACGATGGGGGCGTAGTATGATGCCACCATGGCTGAAAACTCGCTCCACTGGAGCACTGGAGGCAGGCACTGCCAAGACTCTCATGGCCACTCGGAACAGTGAAGGAAGAGTCTTCATGTTCAATGCCCAGAACAAAAGGGGGGAGAGAGTTGTTTTGGGTTGGTGCACTACTTGTAAGTGTATCTTGTGTTTTTTATGTTGATTTAATTAAAAAAAGAAAAGAAAAAAAAATTATTTCTTGTGCGGCCCGATACCAATCGATCCACGGACCAGTACCGGGCCGTGGCCCGGTGGTTGGGGACCACTGAGGTAAACAACCAACAGTATGTCAGGAAGCTAGCTAAAACGGTACACATATTCATAATATAGTATACATTTTAACTGACCTTTATTTGACTATTTTTGTCTTTTTTTAGGTGGCTAAAATACGCGGTGCTGCTGACCGCCGTCTAACGTTACGTGTGATATATTGACTAACGTAACCCTGCTTAAAAAAAAATCACTGAACAAAAAGTATGAATAAGGTAGTGAACTGCAACAGATTCCCGTGTTTGCAATAACGTTATAACGTTAGCAGTGAGTTTACAGCCTCACTGATTTAACTACACAGCAAATAAAAGTCACGTTACTTAGCCAATAAACGTTATCTTACATTCAAAACTTACCCTTCTTTGTGCAACTTCAAATGCCGGACGAAGTTGGAAGTTGTTGCCTCTCCATCAGTAATTTTCGAACCGCATGTGTTGCATACTGCAAACCGTTTTGTGTTGACCACCTCGTAATTTTTATACCCAAACAAAATTATTTTAGGTATCATTTTTTGTTCACTGGCGTGTGGTTTGGACATGTCTTCTTCCTGCAATTTGATTGGATGAATGCTGTGTGATGAAAACAAAGTAGATCTAATTTGATTGGCTGTTGTACTGAGAGCACACCAGCTGACACACGCAACGCTGATAGACAAGTACACAATGAAAAATACGGAGCGCTCCCGAATAACTTTTTCATCTTTGGGTTTTGGGGAAAGTAGCAAGTCATGTCAAGTCATGTCAATTCAAAAGGCTCAAGTCCAAGTGAAGTCACAAGTCATTGATGTTAAAGTCGAAGTCGAGTTGCAAGTCTTTTTACATTTTGTCAAGTCGAGTCTAAAGTCATCAAATTCATGACTCGAGTCTGACTCGAGTCCAAGTCATGTGACTCGAGTCCACACCTCTGGAGAATAGTACCGTTTTTGATTCATGAGTACCACGTGACTATACTAGTACCGGTATACCTAATTCACATTGAGGACAGCGGCTCACATTTAACCCCTCAAAGGTCAGAAATAGTCACGAAATCTGCATTTGTAAACCAGTCCGTCGTTTTAGTGAAAACTTCGACCCTCCTGTGCGGCGACTCTGTTCCCAGGCTAGCCGAGGCGCACTGACGAGGAATGGAGAAACAAAAAAAAAAAGGAATTGCTGAAAAGGCCAGGGGGGGGTTCCTCCTTTCCAGACAAGAACACAAGATTATCCCAGCAGCCAGTTACCCGATTTCTTAACCGGACGGGCCAACGTAACAGGTGATCAAAGCCCGGGACCCCAGGAAGGGGCTTAGGGCCCAGCAGTGCGGCCAAAGGGATTGCTTCCCGGTGATTTGTAGGCAGAAGGAGACTTTTGACATGAAAGACAGCTTAAACAGCAGACCACTGACAATAAAGCAGCTGTAAAATGCTTCTTGTTGCAGGGTGGCTCTCACAACGCGGTTTTCTTTTTTTTTTGTGGGACTCTGGCATTTCCTACCGCGCCATTTGGACAGTCACATGCACGCAACAAAAGGCGACATGGGAGGGGGGGTGGGGAGCCCGGGGTCTTAGGGCTAAAAGGGATGCTTTGTGCGGAGGATATTGTGCAATGGGACGACTCCCAGTCCCTTTCATCGGGGCTATGTTCCAAATTTGGACGCATTCTTCGCGGTGACAAAAGTGCGGTTTCCCCCATTGAAGGATTAGTCGGCAAATGCAAGTTTAATGGATTCCTTCGTTTTTGGGCGCAGGGGGGGAAAAAAAACACGGCCGTTGATTTTTGGTATTACAAACCCCGTTTCCATATGAGTTGGGAAATTGTGTTAGATGTAAATATACCGTATTTTCCGCACTATAAGGCGCACCTAAAAACCACAAATTTTCTCAAAAGCTGACAGTGCGGCTTATAACCCGGTGCGCTTTATATATGGATTAATATTAAGATTCATTTTCATAAAGTTTCGGTCTCGCAACTACGGTAAACAGCCGCCATCTTTTTTCCCCGTAGAAGAGGAAGTGCTTCTTCTTCTACGCAGGCAACCGCCAAGGTAAGCACCCGCCCCCATAGAACAGGAAGCGCTTCTTCTTCTACTGTAAGCAACCACCCGCCCGCGTAGAAGAAGAAGAAGCGCGCGGATATTACCGTACGTTTCATTTCCTTTGTGTGTTTACATCTGTAAAGACCACAAAATGGCTCCTACTAAGCGACAGGTTTCCGGTTCATGAAAAGACGCAATCTCTCCATCCGCACACGGACTACTATTTCACAGCAACTGCCTAAAGACTTTCAAGAAAAGCTGGCTACTTTCCGTGCATATTGTAAAAACAAGATAGCTGAAAAAAAGATCCGGCCAGAGAACATTATCAACATGGACGAGGTTCCACTGACTTTTGATATTCCTGTGAACCGCACTGTGGATACAACGGGAGCACGTACGGTGAATATTCGCACCACAGGGAATGAGAAGTCATCCTTCACTGTGGTTCTAGCTTGCCATGCTAATGGCCAGAAACTTCCACCCATGGTGATATTCAAAAGGAAGACCTTGCCAAAAGAGACTTTTCCAGCCGGCGTCATCATAAAAGCTAACTCAAAGGGATGGATGGATGAAGAAAAGATGAGCGAGTGGTTAAGGTAAGTTTACGCGAAGAGGCCGGGTGGCTTTTTTCACGCAGCTCCGTCCATGTTGATATACGACTCCATGCGCGCCCACATCACGCTGGTTTTTAATATATTATTAAAGTTTGACTGACCTATCTGACTGTTTTTTTGACATTCCTTTAGCGCAGTTAGATGCGGCTTATAACACGGGGCGGCTTATAGGTGGACAAAGTTTTGAAATATGCCGTTCATTGAAGGCGCGGCTTATAACCCAGGGCGCCTTATGGTGCGGAAAATACGGTAAACGGAATACAACGATTTGCAAATCCTTTTCAAGCCATATTCAGTTGAATATGCTACAAAGACAACATATTTGATGTTCAAACTCATAAACTTTTTTGCAAATAATCATTAACTTTAGAATTTGATGCCAGCAACACGTGACAAAGAAGTCGGGAAAGGTGGCAATAAATACTGATAAAGTTGAAACACTTATTTGGAACATCCCACAGGTGAACAGGCAAATTGGGAACAGGTGGGTGCCATGATTGAGCCCCCCTAAAATAGGCCTAACAACGCCAATGGTCTTTAGTATGACTCGGCCGGGGTTTGAACTCACAACCTACCGGTCTCAGGGCGGACACTGAGCTCGCGAAAAATCCAACATGTTTTTATAACTTTATAATGAAAATGTCTGATAACCACCTCATGACTGGTTGTAACTCATACTTGCCAACCTTGAGACCTCCGATTTCGGGAGGTGGGGGGTGGGGGTGGGCGTGGTTGGGGTGGGACGGGGGCGTGGCTAAAAGGGGAGGAGTATATTTACAGCTAGAATTCACCAAGTCAAGTATTTCACATATATATATATATATATATATATATATATAAGAAATACTTGACGTTCAGTGAATTCTAGCTATATATATATATATATATATATATTTTTTTTTTTTATTTTATATATATGTATGTATATATATATATATATATAAAATAAATACTTTAATTTCAGTGTTCATTTATTTACACATATACACACACACATAACACTCATCTACTCATTGTTGAGTTAAGGAAATACTTGACGTTCAGTGAATTCTAGCTATATATATATATATATATATATATATATATATATATATATATATATATATTTTATTTAATATATATATATATATATATATAAAATAAATACTTGAATTTCAGTGTTCATTTATTTACACATATACACACACATAACACTCATCTACTCATTGTTGAGTTAAGGAAATACTTGACGTTCAGTGAATTCTAGCTATATATATATATATATATATATATTTATTTTTTATTTTTTTATTTTATATATATATATATATATATATATATATATATATATATATATAAAATAAATACTTGAATTTCAGTGTTCATTTATTTACACATATACAAACACATAACACTCATCTACTCATTGTTGAGTTAAGGAAATACTTGACGTTCAGTGAATTCTAGCTCTATATATATATATATATATATATATATATATATTTATTTTATATTATATATATATATATATATATATATATATATATATATATATATAAAATAAATACTTGAATTTCAGTGTTCATTTATTTACACATATACACACACATAACACTCATCTACTCATTGTTGAGTTAAGGGTTGAAATGTCCATCCTTGTTCTATTCTCTGTCACTATCTTTCGAACCATGCTGAACACCCTCTCTGATGATGCCTTGCTGTGTGGCACGCACAAAAGTGCTTTCATCAAATGCACTAGATGGCAGTATTGTCCTGTTTAAGAGTGTCACAACATCGCTGTTTACGGCGGACGAACTGCTTTACGGTAGACAAAAAAGTGACTGCTGTTGTTGTGTGTTGTTGCTGCGCTGGGAGGACGTTAATGAAACTGCCTAACAATAAACACACATAAGAAACCAAGAACTCGCCCTCCATCATTCTATAGTTATAACGTGATCGGGCAGGTATGCTTTTTTTATATTGTGGAGGACCTGAATCCGCCTGAATTTCGGGAGATTTTCGGGAGAAAATTTGTCCCGGGAGGTTTTCGGGAGAGGCGCTGAATTTCGGGAGTCTCCCGGAAAATCCGGGAGGGTTGGCAAGTATGTTGCAACTACAATTCAAAAGCTGTAAGGCCGTAGACCTCACGGAACTCTCCAGTCCTTGAGTATCGACCTGTATCGTTGCCTTACATAGCAAGACGGTGGCTGGCGAAGGTCTAACCTGTCACAGGCTTAAAACTACACATGAAACTTC
The DNA here is from genome assembly GCF_033978685.3 of Nerophis lumbriciformis. Taxonomy (NCBI): domain Eukaryota; kingdom Metazoa; phylum Chordata; class Actinopteri; order Syngnathiformes; family Syngnathidae; genus Nerophis; species Nerophis lumbriciformis. The sequence continues at coordinate 4,906,242 of NC_084563.2, read as the reverse complement.
TGGGTTTATTCCTTCATTACAGCAAAAAGTAAATCAGTACTGGAAGGATTCCTCTTCAAAGCCCTGGAAAGCCTCAACTGAGACGCTTTGGGACGGTGAGAAGCCCGATCGGCGACAGACAGCCAAGGGGTGGGGGGGGAAAGGAAAACCAGTAAGAATAAACTTCCTGTGGGAGGAATGTGGCTGCAAGCCTTCATGACTTGGAATCTGCCGGGTCACATACCCGGGGGGTAATGGTAAATATTTAACATTTAATTTCCTCACTGTAAGGTAGACCGGATGTGGAGCGCATTACAGAGCGCCTGCAACACCCAGGCCAGGACTGGCGGTGTAACCTGATATCGACTGAGGAAACACTTAGCTCCTATTCCTTTGCCTCCTTGGACTGCCGTTGATATCAATTTAGGGATGAACGTAACACAAGCCACATGAATGGAAACAGTGAAAGTATCTGAGCCAAAGTGACTTACGGTTTTTCATAAAGTCAAGTCAAGGATCCACAGACTGAACTGAGATCGTCTCTTTTTTTGGGGTGGCATGAACAAGTCAATCAATGTTTATTTATATAGCCCTAAATCACAAGTGTCTCAAAGGGCTGCACAAGCCACAACGACATCCTCGGTACAGAGCCCACATAAGGGCAAGGGAAAAACTCACCCCAGTGGGACGTCCATGTGAATGACTATGAGAAAACCTCTAAATTGGTACAGTCCAGCTAAATGTGTTGCTTTTCTGACATGGACTTGTTTCTTCAGCATTGTCCACAGGTTTAAGTTAGTTAGTTCTAAAACCTTCATTCTAGCCTGATTAAGCCATTCCTTTACCACTTTTGAGGTGTGTTTGGGGCATACTTGCCAACCCTCCCGGATTTTCCGGGAGGGTTTGTACACAGCTAGTATGTAGTGTATTTGTAATAACACGCATGACATGCTGCAAGGCAAATATCGGAAACAATTTTTTTCCAGTTTAACTCATTGTCCCAAGTTTATTTTTAAAACATGAAAAAATAAATTTTGAATGTCGGGCCGCCACCCAGAAAATCATTTTTAACCTTGAAAAAACATTTTTACCTTGAAAAAAAATTTTTACCTTGAAAAAAAAATTTTACCTTGGAAAAAAAATGTTTACCTTGAAAATCATTTTTAACCTTGAAAAAAAAAATGTACCTTGAAAAATTTTTTTTACCTTGAAAATCATTTTTTAACTTGAAAATCATGTTTTAACTTAAAACATTTTTTTTATTTATTTTTTAAAAAAATTTTTTTTTTTTTTTTTAAATTTTTCAAATTTTTTTAACTTTTTTTTTAAATTTTTATTTAATTTTTGTAAATTTTTTTAATTTTTTTTTAAATTTTTGTAAATTTTTGTAAATTTTTAAAATTTAAAAATGGGCTCATTCTCGGTAGCAATGCAGCTAATGTTAGCAATCAGTGCTACCTCTAAAACATGAACAATCACATTACAATATCTGTAAAGTATTATTTCATGATTTGTTTGTACACAGCTAGTATGTAGTGTATTTGTAATAACACGCATGACATGCTGCAAGGCAAATATCGGAAACAATTTTTTTCCAGTTTAATCATTACTCATTGTCCCAAGTTTATTTTTAAAACATGAAAAAATACATTTTGAATGTCGGGCCGCCACCCAGAAAATCATTTTTAACCTTGAAAAAAAATTTTTACCTTGAAAAAAAAATGTTACCTTGAAAAAAAAATTTTACCTTGAAAAAAAATGTTTACCTTGAAAATCATTTTTAACCTTGAAAAAAAATAATTTACCTTGAAAATTTTTTTTTTACCTTGAAAATCATTTTTTACCTTGAAAATCATGTTTTAACTTAAAACCTTTTTTTTAATTTTTTAATTTTTTAAATATTTTTATTTTTTTAAATTTTTTTAAATTTTTCTAAAATTTTTTTAATTTTTTTAATTTTTCTTTAATTTTTTTTAATTTTTTTTAAAAAAAAAATAAAAAATTAAAAAAAATTTTTTTTTTTTAAATTTTTGTAAATTTTCGTACATTTTTGTAAATTTTTGTAAATTTTTGTAAATTTTTAAAATTTAAAAATGGGCTCATTCTCGGTCGCAATGCAGCTAATGTTAGCAATCAGTGCTACCTCTAAAACATGAACAATCACATTACAATATCTGTAAAGTATTATTTCATGATTTGTTTGTACACAGCTAGTATGTAGTGTATTTGTAATAACACGCATGACATGCTGCAAGGCAAATATCGGAAACAATTTTTTTCCAGTTTAATCATTAGTCATTGTCCCAAGTTTATTTTTAAAACATGAAAAAATACATTTTGAATGTCGGGCCGCCACCCAGAAAATCATTTTTAACCTTGAAAAAACATTTTTACCTTGAAAAAAAAAATTTTTACCTTGAAAAAAAAATTTTACCTTGAAAAAAAATGTTTACCTTGAAAATCATTTTTAACCTTGAAAAAAAAAATTTACCTTGAAAATTTTTTTTTACCTTGAAAATCATTTTTTACCTTGAAAATCATGTTTTAACTTAAAACATTTTTTTAAATTTTTAAATTTTTTAAATATTTTTTAATTTTTTTTAAATTTTTTAAAAATGTCTTTAATTTTTTTTATTTTTTTTAAATTTTTCTAATTTTTTTTAAAAAAAATTTAATTAAAAAAAAAAAAAAAAAATTAAAAAATTTTTTTAAATTTTTTAAATTTTTTTTTTTTTAAATTTTTTTAAATTTTTGTAAATTTTTGTAAATTTTTGTAAATTTTTGTAAATTTTTGTAAATTTTTGTAAATTTTTGTAAATTTTTGTAAATTTTTGTAAATTTTTGTAAATTTTTAAAATTTAAAAATGGGCTCATTCTCGGTAGCAATGCAGCTAATGTTAGCAATCAGTGCTACCTCTAAAACATGAACAATCACATTACAATATCTGTAAAGTATTATTTCATGATTTGTTTGTACACAGCTAGTATGTAGTGTATTTGTAATAACACGCATGACATGCTGCAAGGCAAATATCGGAAACAATTTTTTTCCAGTTTAATCATTACTCATTGTCCCAAGTTTATTTTTAAAACATGAAAAAATACATTTTGAATGTCGGGCCGCCACCCAGAAAATCATTTTTAACCTTGAAAAAAAATTTTTACCTTGAAAAAAAAATTTTACCTTGAAAAAAAAAATTTACCTTGAAAAAAAATGTTTACCTTGAAAATCATTTTTAACCTTGAAAAAAAAATTTTACCTTGAAATTTTTTTTTTACCTTGAAAATCATTTTTTACCTTGAAAATCATGTTTTAACTTAAAACTTTTTTTTTTATTTTTTTAATATTTTTTTTATTTTTTTTAAATTTTTCTAATTTAAAATTTTTTTTTTTTTTTTTTTTTTTTTTTTAAATTTTTTTAATTTTTAATTTTTTTTTTTAACAATTTAAAAAAAATTTTTTTTTTTTTTTTTAATTTTTGTAAATTTTTGTAAATTTTTGTAAATGTTTGTAAATTTTTGTAAATGTTTGTAAATTTTTAAAATTTAAAAATGGGCTCATTCTCGGTAGCAATGCAGCTAATGTTAGCAATCAGTGCTACCTCTAAAACATGAACAATCACATTACAATATCTGTAAAGTATTATTTCATGATTTGTTTGTACACAGCTAGTATGTAGTGTATTTGTAATAACACGCATGACATGCTGCAAGGCAAATATCGGAAACCATTTTTTTCCAGTTTAATCATTACTCATTGTCCCAAGTTTATTTTTAAAACATGAAAAAATACATTTTGAATGTCGGGCCGCCACCCAGAAAATCATTTTTAACCTTGAAAAAAATTTTTTACCTTGAAAAAAAAATGTTACCTTGAAAAAAAAATTTTACCTTGAAAAAAAATGTTTACCTTGAAAATCATTTTTAACCTTGAAAAAAAAAATTTACCTTGAAAATTTTTTTTTACCTTGAAAATCATTTTTTACCTTGAAAATCATGTTTTAACTTAAAACATTTTTTTAATTTTTTTTTTAATTTTTTAATTTTTTTTAAATTTTTTCTAAATTTTTTTTTAATTTTTTAAAAAAAAAATTAAATTTTTTTTTTAATTTTTTTAAAAATTAAAAAAAATCTTTTTTATTTTTTTTAATTTTTGTAAATTTTTGTAAATTTTTAAAATTTAAAAATGGGCTCATTCTCGGTAGCAATGCAGCTAATGTTAGCAATCAGTGCTACCTCTAAAACATGAACAATCACATTACAATATCTGTAAAGTATTATTTCATGATTTGTTTGTACACAGCTAGTATGTAGTGTATTTGTAATAACACGCATGACATGCTGCAAGGCAAATATCGGAAACAATTTTTTTCCAGTTTAATCATTACTCATTGTCCCAAGTTTATTTTTAAAACATGAAAAAATACATTTTGAATGTCGGGCCGCCACCCAGAAAATCATTTTTAACCTTGAAAAAAATTTTTTACCTTGAAAAAAAAATTTTACCTTGAAAAAAAATGTTTACCTTGAAAATCATTTTTAACCTTGAAAAAAAAAATGTACCTTGAAAATTTTTTTTTTACCTTGAAAATAATTTTTACCTTGAAAATCATGTTTTAACTTAAAACATTTTTTTTAATTTTTTAAATATATATATTTTTTTTAAATTTTTTTTTAAATTTTTCTAATTTTTTTTAATTTTTTTTAAATTTTTCAATTTTTTTTTTAATTTTTTTGAGTGTCTAAGATCCATGGTGTATACATAGCACAAAGCAAAAAAAAACTTTGTATGCAGTGTTATTTCATTTAAAATTTAAAAAATTTTTGCGGCTCCCATTGTTATCTATAATTTGTGAAACTGGTCAAAATGGCTCTTTGACTGGTAAAGGTTGCCGACCCCTGTTCTAGCCTGATTAAGCCATTCCTTTACCACTTTTGAGGTGTGTTTGGGGCATACTTGCCAACCCTCCCGGATTTTCCGGGAGACTCCCGAAATTCAGCGCCTCTCCCGAAAAGCTCCCGGGACAAATTTTCTCCCGAAAATCTCCCGAAATTCAGGCGGACCCGAGTGACGTGTCGACGACAGCCTGTCTTCACGTCCGCTTTCCCACAATATAAACAGCGTGCCTGCCCCGATCTGTCAGAACGTGGACTATGGAGTTTTTGTTTTCCCAAGATGCAAGTGAATTTGGATCGGACATGGCTTGATTTATTTATTACTATCAAAAAGGAACAAACGAAAAGCGCGCACAATGGCGAATGAAAAACAAAACTTGCACAAAGGCAGAAACTGTGAACAAAAAAAACCCTTACTGTGGCATGGGACCGTGAACAGGGCTTGATACGAGAGGAGAGCAGGGTTAGAAAAGATATGACACAGAATGAAAAGCTTAAATAACACAGACATGATTAACAACAGGTGCGTGACTCAAAACAGGTGAAAACTAATGGGTTGCTATGGTGACAAACGAGTGCACAATGAGTCCACACGTGGAACAGGTGAAACTAATGGGGTAACCATTGGAAACAAGACAAGGGAGTGAAAAGCCAGAAACTAAAGAGTCCAATAACTAAACAAAACAAAACATGGTCACACAGACATGACACGATCACGTTATAACTGTAGAACGATGGAGGGCGAGTTCTTGGTTTTTATGCGGGTTTATTGTTAGGCAGTTTCATTAACGTCCTCCCAGCCCGGCAACAACACACAACAACAGCAGTCACGTTTTCGTCTACCGTAAAGCAGTTCGTCTGCCGTAAACAGCAATGTTGTGACACTCTTAAACAGGACAATACTGCCATCTAGTGTACATGCATATGTGACAATAACATCTACGGCTTTTAGAGAGTGCAGTGCACAACTGCGCACGCAACAAGGAGACGAAGCGCAAGGCATCATCAGAGAGGGTGTTCAGCATGGTTAGAAAAATAGGATGGACAATTCAACCCTTAACTCAACAATGAGTAGATGAGTGCTATGTGTGTGTATATGTGTAAATAAATGAACACTGAAATTCAAGTATTTCTCATATACATATATATATATATATATATATATATATATATATATATGAAATACCTGACTTGGTGAATTCTAGCTGTAAATATACTCCTCTCCTCTTAACCACGCCCCCACCCAACTCCCGAAACCGGAGGTCTCAAGGTTGGCAAGTATGGTTTGGGGTCATTGTCCTGTTGGAACACCCAACTGCGCCCAAGACCCAACCTCTGGGCTGATGATTTTACAAACCCATTGGTGAGGTCACACACGAGGACGCCTGGCTCTCAAGTCTCCGTTCAAATTCATCCCAAAGGTGTTCTATCGGGGTTCGGGTCAGGACTCTGTGCAGGCCAGTCAAGTTCATCCACACCAGACTCTTGTCATCCATGTCTTTATGGACCTTGCTTGGTGGAAGAGGAAGGGGCCCCGCTCCAAAACTGTTCCCACATGGAATTGTCTAAAATGTTTTGGTATCCTGGAGCATTCATAGTTCCTTTCACTGAAAAACAACCCCGCACCATAATTCCTTCTCCACCAAATTTCACACTCGGCACAATGCAGTCCGAAATGTAGCGTTCGCCTGGCAACCTCCAAACCCGGACTGGTCCATCAGATTGCCAGATGGGCGGTATAGCTCAGTTGGTAGAGCGGCCGTGCCATCAACCTGAGGGTTGCAGGTTCGATCCCCGCTCCCGCCATCCTAGTCACTGCCGTTGTGTCCTTGGGCAAGACACTTTACCCACCTGCTCCCAGTGCCACCCACACTTAGATATTGGGTTTTCACTATGTAAAGCGCTTTGAGTCAATAGAGAAAAGCGCTATATAAATATAATTCACTTCACTCCACTGCTCTAGAGTCCAGTGGCGACGTGCTTTACGCCACCGCATCCCACGCTTTGCATCGGACTTGGTGATGTTATGGCTTAGATGCAGCCGCCCGGCCATGGAAACCCATTACACGAAGCTCTCTGCGTGCTGTACACTCTTAGAAATAAAAGTGCTAAGTAGAACCATATAAGGTTCTTCGGCTCGTCCTCATAGGAGAACCCTTTTTGGCTCCAGGTAGAACCTTTTTATAAAGGTTCCACCTGGAACCCTTTTGGAGGGTTCTACCTAGAACTGTGTGTGTAAGGTTCCACCCAGAACCCCCCATGAGAGGTTCTACAAAGAACCCACGCAGGGAGTTCCACTAAGAACCCTTTCATGTTTCAAGGGTTTCATCTAGAACCCACACAGGGAGTTCCACTAAGAACCCTTTCGTATTTCAAGGGTTTCATCTAGAACCCACACAGGGAGTTCCACTAAGAACCCTTTCGTATTTCAAGGGTTTCATCTAGAACCCACACAGGGAGTTCCACTAAGAACCCTTTCGTTTGTCAAGGGTTTCATCTAGAACCCATGCAGGGAGTTCCACTAAGAACCCTTTCATGTTTCAAGGGTTTCATCTAGAACCCACACAGGGAGTTCCACAAAGAACTCTTTCGTATTTCAAGGGTTTCATCTAGAACCCACACAGGGAGTTCCACTAAGAACCCTTTCGTTTGTCAAGGGTTTCATCTAGAACCCATGCAGGGAGTTCCACTAAGAACCCTTTCATGTTTCAAGGGTTTCATCTAGAACCCACACAGGGAGTTCCACTAAGAACCCTTTCGTATTTCAAGGGTTTCATCTAGAACCCACACAGGGAGTTCCACTAAGAACCCTTTTGTATTTCAAGACTTTCATCTAGAACCCACGCAGGGAGTTCCACTAAGAACCCTTTCGTATTTCAAGGGTTTCATCTAGAACCCACACAGGGAGTTCCACTAAGAACCCTTTCGTTTGTCAAAGGTTTCATCTAGAACCCATGCAGGGAGTTCCACTAAGAACCCTTTTGTATTTCAAGACTTTCATCTAGAACCCACGCAGGGAGTTCCACTAAGAACCCTTTCGTATTTCAAGGGTTTAATCTAGAACCCACACAGGGAGTTCCACTAAGAACCCTTTCGTATTTCAAGGGTTTCATCTAGAACCCACACAGGGAGTTCCACTAAGAACCCTTTCGTTTGTCAAGGGTTTCATCTAGAACCCATGTAGGGAGTTCCACTAAGAACCCTTTCATGTTTCAAGGGTTTCATCTAGAACCCACACAGGGAGTTCCACTAAGAACCCTTTCATGTTTCAAGGGTTTCATCTAGAACCCACACAGGGAGTTCCACTAAGAACCCTTTTGTATTTCAAGACTTTCATCTAGAACCCACGCAGGGAGTTCCACTAAGAACCCTTTCGTATTTCAAGGGTTTCATCTAGAACCCACACAGGGGGTTCCACTAAGAACCCTTTTGTATTTCAAGACTTTCATCTAGAACCCACGCAGGGAGTTCCACTAAGAACCCTTTCGTATTTCAAGGGTTTCATCTAGAACCCACACAGGGAGTTCCACTAAGAACCCTTTCGTTTGTCAAGGGTTTCATCTAGAACCCATGCAGGGAGTTCCACTAAGAACCCTTTCATGTTTCAAGGGTTTCATCTAGAACCCACACAGGGAGTTCCACTAAGAACCCTTTCGTATTTCAAGGGTTTCATCTAGAACCCACACAGGGAGTTCCACTAAGAACCCTTTTGTATTTCAAGACTTTCATCTAGAACCCACGCAGGGAGTTCCACTAAGAACCCTTTCGTATTTCAAGGGTTTCATCTAGAACCCACACAGGGAGTTCCACTAAGAACCCTTTCGTTTGTCAAGGGTTTCATCTAGAACCCATGCAGGGAGTTCCACTAAGAACCATTTCGTATTTCAAGGGTTTCATCTAGAACCCACACAGGGAGTTCCACTAAGAACCCTTTCGTTTGTCAAGGGTTTCATCTAGAACCCACACAGGGAGTTCCACTAAGAACCCTTTCGTTTGTCAAGGGTTTCATCTAGAACCCACGCAGGGAGTTCCACTAAGAACCCTTTCGTTTGTCAAGGGTTTCATCTAGAACCCATGCAGGGAGTTCCACTAAGAACCCTTTCATGTTTCAAGGGTTTCATCTAGAACCCACACAGGGAGTTCCACAAAGAACTCTTTCATGTTTCAAGGGTTTCATCTAGAACCCACGCAGGGAGTTCCACTAAGAACCCTTTCGTATTTCAAGGGTTTCATCTAGAACCCACACAGGGAGTTCCACTAAGAACCCTTTCGTTTGTCAAGGGTTTCATCTAGAACCCATGCAGGGAGTTCCACTAAGAACCCTTTCATGTTTCAAGGGTTTCATCTAGAACCCACACAGGGAGTTCCACTAAGAACCCTTTCGTATTTCAAGGGTTTCATCTAGAACCCACACAGGGAGTTCCACTAAGAACCCTTTTGTATTTCAAGACTTTCATCTAGAACCCACGCAGGGAGTTCCACTAAGAACCCTTTCGTATTTCAAGGGTTTCATCTAGAACCCACACAGGGAGTTCCACTAAGAACCCTTACGTTTGTCAAGGGTTTCATCTAGAACCCATGCAGGGAGTTCCACTAAGAACCCTTTCGTATTTCAAGGGTTTCATCTAGAACCCACACAGGGAGTTCCACTAAGAACCCTTTTGTATTTCAAGACTTTCATCTAGAACCCACGCAGGGAGTTCCACTAAGAACCCTTTCGTATTTCAAGGGTTTCATCTAGAACCCACGCAGGGAGTTCCACTAAGAACCCTTTCGTTTGTCAAGGGTTTCATCTAGAACCCATGCAGGGAGTTCCACTAAGAACCCTTTCATGTTTCAAGGGTTTCATCTAGAACCCACACAGGGAGTTCCACTAAGAACCCTTTCGTATTTCAAGGGTTTCATCTAGAACCCACACAGGGAGTTCCACTAAGAACCCTTTTGTATTTCAAGACTTTCATCTAGAACCCACGCAGGGAGTTCCACTAAGAACCCTTTCGTATTTCAAGGGTTTCATCTAGAACCCACACAGGGAGTTCCACTAAGAACCCTTTCGTTTGTCAAGGGTTTCATCTAGAACCCATGCAGGGAGTTCCACTAAGAACCCTTTCATGTTTCAAGGGTTTCATCTAGAACCCACACAGGGAGTTCCACAAAGAACTCTTTCATGTTTCAAGGGTTTCATCTAGACCTGACACAGGGGGTTCTAAAAACATCCCTTTTCAAAGGTTTTCACCGATAACCGTCTTGTCTTCTGAGGGTTCTATAAAGAACCATATTGTATTCTACAGATCAGTTTAGTTTGTGGTCATTTATCATGTTGACATTGAACAAACATTCAAAACATTTATTTAAAGATAGGCACCATTATTGGCAAATGTTATCAGGAAGTATGTCCCTGGTGACACAGGATCTTACCCATGCTTTCAACAATCCCTGAAGAACTCTTTCTTCCAAAAACGGTTCTCTGGATCAAAATAGTTCTTACTGGAACCCTTAGAGTTAGTGAGAACCCTTTTGAAACCAATTATTCAGAAAAGGGGTTTTAAAGGGTTCTCTGGATCAAAATGGTTCTTACTGGAACCATTAGCGTTACCAAGAACCCTTGAAAAACCCTTTCTTCGGGAAAGGGTTTTTCAGAAGCAAATGGTTCCAGTTAGAACCTCAGCCCTTGTAGAAGAACCCTTTATTTCTAAGAGTGTACGTGGGCTAATTGGAAGGTCACATGTAAGTTTGGAGCTCTGTAGCAACTGACTGTGCAGAAAGTCTTTGCACTATGCTGACCCTCTCTGTCAGTTTACCTGGACTGAGTTGCTGTTGTTCCCAAACTCTTCACATTTTTTTATAATGAAGCCCCAAAGTTGACTTTGGAATATTTAGGAGCGAGGAAATTTTCACAAACCTTGATTCTCCTCCGCCAAAAAATGTTTCCAGTAAGCTTTTGAGAAGCAGAAGTCATAGTGACACGCACTCAGATCCAGATGTTTAAGTTTGGGATGTCAGCGAGGAGTCATGGTGTGCTTTTCCAAAGTTTCCGTGACTTGGCGAGCGGTTGCCGTGGCCTCCCTTCTCCGTACTTTCAAGGCAGGCTACTTGCGCCGCACTTCCAGGAAGTGAGCACAACTATGCCGGAGCCTGCGTCATTCAGTGAGTCAACTAAACAGTCAGCAGGGATATCTGTGAGGGAGTCCAGACGCACTCCATTCCTCCTTCCTCTCGCTCCCATGACTCTTCAACTTCCGCACTCCGTCAGTGCATTCCATCAGGACACTTTCATCTCCTCCACACAACAACTACTTAACTATTCATCTCCTCCACACAACAACTAGTTAACAAGGCACAAATAAAAGACTGGTCAATGACAATATTTGCACGGGAAAACCTTCTATAAAGTGAAACCGGTTACTAGGAAGTCATTTTTTAATTTGTCAATATGATAATTTCATTTGAGGGTTACCTTCATTGCCAGGGGACAGCATGAAACAAATCTGTCTGAAGCCTTATATGAGTGTTATAATGAAGACAACACATGATGTAAGTGTCTGTATTAGCCTGCTATCAAAATGACTTTAAAAGTCTTATATAAGTGTTATAATGAAGGCAACACATGATGTAAGTGTCTATATTAGCCTGCTATCAAAATGACTTTAAAAGTCTTGTATAAGTGTTATAATGAAGGCAACACATGATGTAAGTGTCTATATTAGCCTGCTATCAAAATGACTTTAAAAGTCTTATATAAGTGTTATAATGAAGGCAACACATGATGTAAGTGTCTGTATTAGCCTGCTATCAAAATGACTTTAAAAGCCTTATATAAGTGTTATAATGAAGGCAACACATGATGTAAGTGTCTGTATTAGCCTGCTATCAAAATGACTTTAAAAGTCTTATATAAGTGTTATAATGAAGGCAACACATGATGTAAGTGTCTGTATTAGCCTGCTATCAAAATGACTTTAAAAGTCTTATATAAGTGTTATAATGAAGGCAACACATGATGTAAGTGTCTGTATTAGCCTGCTATCAAAATGACTTTAAAAGTCTTATATAAGTGTTATAATGAAGGCAACACATAAAGTAAGTGTCTATATTAGCCTGCAATCAAAATGACTTTAAAAGTCTTATATAAGTGTTATAATGAAGGCAACACATGATGTAAGTGTCTGTATTAGCCTGCTATCAAAATGACTTTAAAAGTATTTTATAAGTGTTATAATGAAGACAACACAAGATGTAAGTGTCTATATTAGCCTGCTATCAAAATGACTTTAAAAGCCTTATATAAGTGTTATAATGAAGGCAACACATGATGTAAGTGTCTATATTAGCCTACTATCAAAATGACTTTAAAAGTCTTATATAAGTGTTATAATGAAGGCAACACATAAAGTAAGTGTCTATATTAGCCTGCAATCAAAATGACTTTAAAAGTCTTATACAAGTGTTATAATGAAGGCAACACATGATGTAAGTGTCTGTATTAGCCTGCTATCAAAATGACTTTAAAAGCCTTATATAAGTGTTATAATGAAGACAACACATAAAGTAAGTGTCTATATAAGCCTACTATCAAAATGACTTTAAAAGTCTTTTATGAGTGTTATAATGAAGACAACACATGATGTAAGTGTCTATATTAGCCTGCTATCAAAATGACTTTAAAAGTCTTATATGAGTGTTATAATGAAGACAACACATGATGTAAGTGTCTATATTAGCCTACTATCAAAATGACTTTAAAAGTCTTATATGAGTGTTATAATGAAGGCAACACATGATGTAAGTGTCTATATTAGCCTGCTATCAAAATGACTTTAAAAGTCTTATATGAGTGTTATAATGAAGGCAACACATGATGTAAGTGTCTATATTAGCCTGCTATCAAAATGACTTTAAAAGCCTTATATAAGTGTTATAATGAAGGCAACACATGATGTAAGTGTCTGTATTAGCCTGTTATCAAAATGACTTTAAAAGTCTTATATAAGTGTTATAATGAAGGCAACACATAAAGTAAGTGTCTATATTGGCCTGCAATCAAAATGACTTTAAAAGTCTTATATAAGTGTTATAATGAAGGCAACACATGATGTAAGTGTCTATATTAGCTAGATTAGCCTACTATCAAAATGACTTTAAAAGTCTTATATAAGTGTTATAATGAAGACAACACATGATGTAAGTGTCTATATTAGCCTACTATCAATCCATCCATCTTCTCCCGCTTATCCGAGGTCGGGTCGCGGGGGCAGCAGCCTAAGCAGGGAAGCCCAGACTTTCCTCTCCCCAGCCACTTCGTCCAGCTCTTCCTGTGGGACCCCGAGGCGTTCCCAGGCCAGCCGGGAGACATAGTCTTCCCAACGTGGCCTGGGTCTTTCCCGTGGCCTCCTACCGGTTGGACGTGCCCTAATCACCTCCCTAGGGAGGCGTTCGGGTGGCATCCTGACCAGATGCCCGAACCACCTCATCTGGCTCCTCTCCATGTGGAGGAGCAGCGGCTTTACTTTGAGCTCCCCCCGGATGACAGAGCTTCTCACCCTATCTCTAAGGGAGAGCCCCGCCACCCGGCGGAGGAAACTCATTTGGGCCGCTTGTACCCGTGATCTTGTCCTTTCGGTCATAACCCAAAGCTCATGACCATAGGTGAGGATGGGAACGTAGATCGACCGGTAAATTGAGAGCTTTGCCTTCCGGCTCAGCTCCTTCTTCACCACAACGGATCGATACAGCGTCCGCATTACTGAAGACGCCGCACCGATCCGCCTGTCCATCTCACGATCCACTCTTCCCTCACTCGTGAACAAGACTCCTAGGTACTTGAACTCCTCCACTTGGGGCACGGTCTCCTCCCCAACCCGGAGATGGCACTCTACCCTTTTCCGGGCGAGAACCATGGACTCAGACTTGGAGGCGCTGATTCTCATCCCAGTCGCTTCACGAACCGATCCAGTGAGAGCTGAAGATCCTGGCCAGATGAAGCCATCAGGACCACATCATCTGCAGAAAGCAGAGACCTAATCCTGCAGCCACCAAACCGGATCCTCTCAACGCCTTGACTGCGCCTAGAAATTCTGTCCATAAAAGTTCTGAACAGAATGGGTGACAAAGGGCAGCCTTGGCGGAGTCCAACCCTCACTGGAAACGTGTCCGACTTACTGCCGGCAATGCGGACCAAGCTCTGGCACTGATCATACAGGGAGCGAACTGCCACAATCAGACAGTCCGTTACCCCATACTCTCTGAGCACTCCCCACAGGACTTCTCGGGGGACACGGTCGAATGCCTTCTCCAAGTCCACAAAGCACATGTAGACTGGTTGGGCAAACTCCCATGCACCCTCAAGGACCCTGCCGAGAGTATAGAGCTGGTCCACAGTTCAGGACGAAAACCACACTGTTCCTCCTGAATCCGAGGTTCGACTATCCGGCGTAGTCTCCTCTCCAGTACACCCGAATATAATAATTGTGGCTCAATTTTTGTTTCTTCTGACCACAGAACTTTCCTCCAGAAGGTATATTATTATTGATATTATTGATGGCTTCATCTGGCCAGGATCGTCAGCTCTCACTGGATCGGTTCGCAGCCGAGTGTGAAGCGACTGGGATGAGAATCAGCACCTCCAAGTCCGAGTCCATGGTTCTCGCCCGGAAAAGGGTGGAGTGCCATCTCCGCGTTGGGGAGGAGACCCTGCCCCAAGTGGAGGAGTTCAAGTACCTAGGAGTCTTGTTCACGAGTGGGGGAAGAGTGGATCGTGAGATCGACAGGCGGATCGGTGCGGCGTCTTCAGTAATGCGGACGCTGTATCGATCCGTTGTGGTGAAGAAGGAGCTGAGCCGGAAGGCAAAGCTCTCAATTTACCGGTCGATCTACGTTCCCATCCTCACCTATGGTCATGAGCTTTGGGTTATGACCGAAAGGACAAGATCACGGGTACAAGCGGCCGAAATGAGTTTCCTCCGCCGGGTGGCGGGGCTCTCCCTTAGAGATAGGGTGAGAAGCTCTGTCATCCGGGGGGAGCTCAAAGTAAAGCCGCTGCTCCTCCACATGGAGAGGAGCCAGATGAGTTGGTTCGGGCATCTGCCACCCGAACGCCTCCCTAGGGAGGTGTTTAGGGCACGTCCAACCGGTAGGAGGCCACGGGGAAGACCGAGGACACGTTGGGAAGACTATGTCTCCCGGCTGGCCTGGGAACGCCTCGGGATCCCCCGGGAAGAGCTGGACGAAGTGGCTGGGGAGAGGAAAGTCTGGGCTTCCCTGCTTAGGCTGCTGCCCCCGCGACCCGACCTCGGATAAGCGGAAGAAGATGGATGGATGGATGGATGGATGGGTATATTATTATGACTAAGAACCGTGAATGGGGACATCTCCAACCTCAGTTATTGTTGATGTATTGTGCTCTAACATTTCATTTAGTGTCCGGCATCACCCTGCTGGCAATAGTCAAATAAACACTTTTCCCAACCCCACAAAAAAGTAGCATTTCTAGAAATGAAATTGGCTGCTGCCAAAGGAACAAGTCACGTACATATTGCACCGCAAACTGAACCCGAATTCTGAAAGAGTGTTTTTATCGAGGTCCCATCAGTTGCAGGTGCTGATGATAAAAAGACAACAACTTGTCAAGTGTCTGGCTGCTGCAGCCCGAGGGCCCCCCCCCCCAGGTCTTTTGTCTGAACAAAGATGTCTGTCATTGGAGCGTCTCCCTCCGCTGTGTACACTTCAGATGGGGCCTGACAGACTATGAATCACCCCTTCGGAAACTAGGTTGCAGCACAATGGGCTCTTCATGAGGCGCGCCACGGCCCAGTGCTCCGGTACGCCCGCTGACCGTGTTGGAATGGGAGACGCAGGAAGTGATGGATCAGGGGGTGAAGTTGCTTGTCTTTTTAACTCCTCTGCAGCGTGACACCCGAGGGTGCAACACTGTCCTCGTGGTGAGGTTCCATGTCCCGTACACCTTCTGCCTTCTGGAGCCTTCTACTTTCAACTGAACGGCAGTCTTCCTTCCGTCTTATGGTAATAGACAACATAGCAATAATGGTAATAGACAGCATAGCAATAATGGTAATAGACAACATAGCAATAATGGTAATAAACAACATAGCAATAATGGTAATAGACAACATAGCAATAATGGTAGTAGACAACATAGCAATAATGGTAATAGACAACATAGCAATAATGGTAGTAGACAACATAGCAATAATGGTAATAGACAACATAGCAATAATGGTAATAGACAGCATAGCAATAATGGTAATAGACAACATAGCAATAATGGTAATAGACAACATAGCAATAATGGTAGTAGACAACATAGCAATAATGGTAATAGACAACATAGCAATAATGGTAATAGACAGCATAGCAATAATGGTAGTAGACAACATAGCAATAATGGTAATAGACAACATAGCAATAATGGTAGTAGACAACATAGCAATAATGGTAATAGACAACATAGCAATAATGGTAATAGACAACATAGCAATAATGGTAGTAGACAACATAGCAATAATGGTAATAGACAACATAGCAATAATGGTAGTAGACAACATAGCAATAATGGTAGTAGACAACATAGCAATAATGGTAATAGACAACATAGCAACAATGGTAATAGACAACATAGCAATAATGGTAATAGACAACATAGCAATAATGGTAATAGACAACATAGCAACAATGGTAATAGACAACATAGCAATAATGGTAATAGACAACATAGCAATAATGGTAATAGACAACATAGCAATAATGGTAATAGGCAGCATAGCAATAATGGTAATAGACAACATAGCAATAATGGTAATAGACAACATAGCAATAATGGTAATAGACAGCATAGCAACAATGGTAAGAGACAACATACCAACAATGGTAATAGACAACATAGCAATAATGGTAATAGACAATATAGCAATAATGGTAATAGACAATATAGCAATAATGGTAATAGACAATATAGCAATAATGGTAATAGACAACATAGCAATAATGGTAATAGACAATATAGCAATAATGGTAATAGACAATATAGCAATAATGGTAATAGACAATATAGCAATAATGGTAGTAGACAACATAGGAATAAAGGTAATAGACAATATAGCAACAATGGTAATATACAGCATAGCAATAATGGTAGGAGACAACATAGCAATAACGGTAGTAGACAACATAGGAATAAAGGTAATAGACAATATAGCAACAATGGTAATCGACAACATACCAACAATGGTAATAGACAAAATACCAACAATGGTAATAGACAACATAGCAATAATGGTAATAGACAACATAGCAATAATGGTAATAGACAACATAGCAATAATGGTAATAGACAACATAGCAATAATGGTAATAGACAACATAGCAATAATGGTAATAGACAACATAGCAATAATGGTAATAAACAACATAGCAATAATGGTAGTAGACAACATAGCAATAATGGTAATAGACAACATAGCAATAATGGTAATAGACAACATAGCAATAATGGTAATAGACAACATAGCAATAATGGTAATAGACAATATAGCAACAATGGTAATAGACAACATAGCAATAATGGTAATAGACAACATAGCAATAATGGTAATAAACAACATAGCAATAATGGTAGTAGACAACATAGCAATAATGGTAATAGACAACATAGCAATAATGGTAATAGACAACATAGCAACAATGGTAATAGACAACGGAGCAATAATGGTAATAGACAATATAGCAATAATGGTAATAGACAACATAGCAACAATAGTAATAGACAACATAGCAATAATGGTAATAGACAACATAGCAATAATGGTAATAGACAACATAGCAACAATGGTAATAGACAACGGAGCAATAATGGTAATAGACAATATAGCAATAATGGTAATAGACAACATAGCAACAATAGTAATAGACAACATAGCAACAATGGTAATAGACAACATAGCAATAATGGTAATAGACAACATAGCAATAATGGTAATAGACAACATAGCAATAATGGTAATAGACAACATAGCAATAATGGTAATAGACAACATAGCAATAATGGTAATAGACAACATAGCAACAATGGTAAGGAAACATTGAGCACTACGCTCCGTAATATCATCAAAGGGTTCAGAGAATCTGGAGAAATCACTCCACGTAAGCAGCTAAGCCCGTGACCTTCCATACCTCAGGCTGTACTGCATCAACAAGCGACATCAGTGTGTAAAGGATATCACCACATGGGCTCAGGAACACTTCAGAAACCCACTGTCAGTAACTACAGTTGGTCGTTACATCTGCAAGTGCAAGTTAAAACTCTCCTGTGCAAGGCGAAAACCGTTTATCAACAACACCCAGAAACGCCGTCGGCTTCGCTGGGCCCGAGCTCATCTAAGATGGACTGATACAAAGTGGAAAAGTGTTCTGTGGTCTGACGAGTCCACATTTCAAATTGTTTTTGGAAACTGTGGACGTCGTGGAAAGAGGAAAAGAACCATCCGGATTGTTATAGGCGCAAAGTGTAAAAGGCAGCATGTGTGATGGTATGGGGGTGTATTAGTGCCCAAGACATGGGTAACTTACACATCTGTGAAGGCACCATTAATGCTGAAAGGTACATACAGGTTTCAGAGCAACATATAATGCCATCCAAGCAAGGTTACCATGGACGCCCCTGCTTATTTCAGCAAGACAATGCCAAGCCACGTGTTACATCAACGTGGCTTCATAGTAAAAGAGTGCGGGTACTAGACTGGCCCCCCTGCAGTCTAGACCTGTCTCCAAGTGAAAATGTGTGGCGCATTATGGAGGCTAAAATATGAGAATGGAGACTGTTGAACAACTTAAGCTGTACATCAAGCAAGAATGAAAGCTTCAAAAATGTGTCTCCTCAGTTCCCAAATGTTTACCGAGTGTTGTTAAAAGGAAAGGCCATGTAACACAGTGGTGAACATGCCCTTTCCCAACTACTTTGGCACGTGTTGCAGCCATGAAATTCTAAGTTAATGATTATTTGCAAAAAAAAAACCAAAAGTTTATGAGTTTGAACATCAAATATCTTGTCTTTGTAGTGGCAAGGCCCCGGGGGTAGATGAGATCCGCCCGGAGTTCCTTAAGGCTCTGGATGCTGTGGGGCTGTCTTGGTTTGACAAGACTCTGCAGCATCGCGTGGACATCGGGGGCGGTACCACTGGATTGGCAGACCGGGGTGGTGGTTCCTCTCTTTAAGAAGGGGAACCGGAGGGTGTGTTCTAACTATCGTGGGATCACACTCCTCAGCCTTCCCGGTAAGGTCTATTCAGGTGTACTGGAGAGGAGGCTACGCCGGATAGTCCAACCTCGGATTCAGGAGGAACAGTGTGGTTTTCGTCCTGGTCGTGGAACTGTGGACCAGCTCTATACTCTCGGCAGGGTCCTTGAGGGTGCATGGGAGTTTGCCCAACCAGTCTACATGTGTTTTGTGGACTTGGAGAAGGCATTGGACCGTGTCCCTCGGGAAGTCCTGTGGGGAGTGCTCAGAGAGTATGGGGTATCGGACTGTCTGATTGTGGCAGTTCGCTCCCTGTATGATCAGTGTCAGAGCTTGGTCCGCATTGCCGGCAGTAAGTCGGACACGTTTCCAGTGAGTGTTGGACTCCGCCAAGGCTGCCCTTTGTCACCGATTCTGTTCATAACTTTTATGGACAGAATTTCTAGGCGCAGTCAAGGCGTTGAGGGGATCTGGTTTGGTGGCTGCAGGATTAGGTCTCTGCTTTTTGCAGATGATGTGGTCCTGATGGCTTCATCTGGCCAGGATCTTCAGCTCTCACTGGATCGGTTCGCAGCCGAGTGTGAAGCGACTGGGATGAGAATCAGCACCTCCAAGTCCGAGTCCATGGTTCTCGCCCGGAAAAGGGTGGAGTGCCATCTCCGGGTTGGGGAGGAGATCTTGCCCCAAGTGGAGGAGTTCAAGTACCTCGGAGTCTTGTTCACGAGTGAGGGAAGAGTGGATCGTGAGATCGACAGGCGGATCGGTGCGGCGTCTTCAGTAATGCGGACGCTGTATTGTTCCGTTGTGGTGAAGAAGGAGCTGAGCCGGAAGGCAAAGCTCTCAATTTACCGGTCGATCTACATTCCCATCCTCACCTATGGTCATGAGCTTTGGGTTATGACCGAAAGGACAAGATCACGGGTACAAGCGTCCGAAATGAGTTTCCTCCGGCGGGTGGCGGGGCTCTCCCTTAGAGATAGGGTGAGAAGCTCTGTCATCCGGGAGGACCTCAAAGTAAAGCCGCTGCTCCTCCACATGGAGAGGAGCCAGATGAGGTGGTTCGGGCATCTGGTCAGGATGCCACCCGAACGCCTCCCTAGGAAGGTGTTTCGGGCACGTCCGACCGGTAGGAGGCCACGGGGAAGACCCAGGACACGTTGGGAAGACTATGTCTCCCGGCTGGCCTGGGAACGCCTCGGGATCCCCCGGGAGGAGCTGGACGAAGTGGCTGGGGAGAGGGAAGTCTGGGCTTCCCTGCTTAAGCTGCTGCCCCCGCGACCCGACCTCGGATAAGCGGAAGAAAATGGATGGATGGATGGATGTTTAAAAATCCTAAAATCATTTTTAAGGTTGTATTTTTTCTCTAAAATTGTATTTCTAAAAGTAATAAGAAGCAAAGTAAAAAATAAATGAATTTATTTAAACAAGTGAAGACCCATCCATCCATCCATTTTCTACCGCTTATTCCAAGTGAAGACCAAGTCTTTAAAATATTTTCTTGGATTTTCAAATTCTATTTGAGTTTTGTCTCTTTTAGAATTAAAAATGTCGAGCAAAGCGAGACCAGCTTGCTAGTAAATAAATACAATTGAAAAAATAGAGGCAGCTCACTGGTAAGTGCTGCTCTTTGAGCTATTTTTAGAACAGTCATTGTATTTCCTTTAGGATTATTTCATATCTTCATTTAAATAAAAATATATTTGTATCTTTTTTAGATACAGTCAATAAATAATGTGAACATGTATCATAACATGGAAATCTAAGAGAACGTGTTGTGGATGATTGTGGACTGGGAATTTTTTTAATGTAATTTTTTTACACATTTTTATTAAAAAAAAAATTAAAAAAAAGTTTTTCCGACATATTACATTTTAGACGATTTCTCTTAGTTATTATTTCTTCGGCTGTAGAAAAGAGCCGCTCACAGGGCACAGAGTAGGCGACACAGTTCACGTATCGGTCACGTGACCAAAACAGCTCATGATCGGTCACGTGACTTTCTAAAAGCGGTACGCGCACCATACTTGCCAACCTTGAGACCTCCGATTTCGGGAGGTGGGAGGGTGGGGGCGTGGTCGGGGGTGGGGCGGGGGCGTGATTAAGATATATATATATATATATATATATATATATATATATAAGAAATACTTGACTTTCAGTTAATTCTAGCTATATATATATATATATATATATATATATATATAAATAAAAGAAATACTTCAATTTCAGTGTTCATTTATCTACACATTTACACACACATAACACTCATCTACTCATTGTTGAGTTAAGGGTTGTATTGTCCATCCTTGTTCTATTCTCTGTCACTATTTCAGAACACACACATTATACAAATATACATTATAAAATCAATAAGAAAACGGGAGCTCTAATTTGGGAGTCTGAATTAGGATCAGAAGTTCCTATATAAACATTGCGCACTCACGTCGCCTTTTTGTATTGAGTACTGCAGCTGTGCACTGGATTCATTCACAAATACAAAGTACAACTCACAAACACTTTAGAGTTAGGCTCCACCATCAGAATGTGTACTTAAACTTATAAAGATCACATGGGTATTATTCAGTGAGTTGATTCACCAAAACTAACCTGTTATACAGGAGGAAAAAGCACACAGGACGTTTCAATTGTTCACAGACTGGTCGCTCTCATCAGAATGACAAGACACTTCCGGTCTGCAGGTGATAGCATTCAATTGGGAAGAAACGCCCTACTGCCCCCTACTGACCAATGTGAATACTGATAAATCTATAATGACAGCTCCAAAAACGAATTCAAACCACAAAATAAAATGAATAAATCAACACAAAAATGTGACACATTATGGGTGGGTCACATATGCATGTACAGTAGATGGCAGTATTGTCCTGTTTAAAAGTGTCACAACATTGCTGTTTACGGCAGACGAACTGCTTTACGGGGGACGAAAACTTGACTGCTGTTGTTGTGTGTTGTTACCACGCTGGGAGGACGTTAATGAAACTGCCTAACAATAAACACACATAAGAAACCAAGAACTCGCCCTCGATCATTAGCTGTTTATATGGTGGGAAAGCGGACGTGAAAACAGGCTGTCTGTCAGGACTGGGTCTTGGGTGTTTGCTTTTCCGGGATGCAACGGAAAGTTGGCTCGGGCGAGACGGGAATGAATGTACATGATTTATTAATATATCAAAAAAAAAAGTACAAACGAAAAGCGCGCACAGTGGCGGAGAATAAACTATGAAACCAAAAGACTATAGCAAAAAAAGTACAAACGAAAAACACGCACAATGGCGGAGAACAAACTATGAAACCAAAAAGACTATAAACATGGAACAAAAACTTACTTGGCTTGGACAAAAATAGTTGCATGAAGAATGGAAATGGAAAGAAGTATCAGGCATGGACAGAGCATAAATGTGGTGAGGTCGTCAGGAAGACAAACTGAAAAACACTGAACTTAAATACTACAGACACGATTAACGAAAACAGGTGCGTGACTCAAGACGTGAAACAGGTGCGTGACGTGACAGGTGAAAACTAACGGGTTGCTATGGTGACAATCAAGAGTGCACAATGAGTCCAAACGTGGAACAGGTGAAACTAATGGGGGTAATCATGGAAACAAGACGAGGGAGTGAAAAGCCAGAAACTAAACAAAACATGACTTAAAACAAAACATGATTACACAGACGTGACACTGTCAACACGTCACTCAGGTCCGCATGGAGCTGGGAGGGGGCGTGGCCTCCAGCTACGCCTGAATTTCGGGAGAGGCGCTGAATTTCGGGAGTCTCCCGGAAAATCCGGGAGGGTTGGCAAGTATGACGCGCGCCGACACAGGGTTTTGCTCTATGAGCTGGACCCATCACTACTTGTGCAGTCGTACACGGGGAGGCATCCTGTTTACGTGTCTGCGAGCGCTCCGGAGGGGATGCAAAGGCTGCATGTCCGAGCTGCGGCTCAACAGCTGGGAATGGACTAGACATGCCGTTCCTATGACAAATATCCGTGCAACATGTGTCCTCCAGCACTACTTAATGAATAGCACACTTAAGGCCGCAGGGCTTTTTGCCGGAACGGCGAGGTGGGGGGGTTGGGGGGGGGGGGGGGGTTTGACAGCCCCTGGTGACCTCACAGGGCCATCTGAGATAATAAATCCACGACCCTGAGTTCCGGAGTGCTTTGGGCAAGGTCAGGGTGGCAAATTTCCCACTTCCACAATATCAGATGTTAACGTTAATTCATTTTGGGCCGTGTGTGTAATGGCGCAGGAATGTCTTCTCTCTCTCTCTCTGCGGCCTCGTCCAGGGCCGGAGGAATCTGTTGGAAATGCGTGACAGCTGTGGAAGTTGGCCCAGACCCGGACTGTGGATGCATTCGATCTGGAAAGGGGGTTCTTTTGCTTGCTCCTCTCAAGTTCTTTCCTGACATAATGTTTTCTACTCATGTATGAAGCTCTACTGCGAAACCTATTTATTTTTACAGAAGCTCCAGTAGCAAGCATATTCCTGTTCGAAGGGGAACCCCATTTTACAATCCTTATGTACCACAATAACATATGTTTGTATTTTTTTTAAACGCATTCTAAAGCATAAACAAACGCTAGCAAAAGTCAGCGAACAATGGAGAAAGTAGGATTTGCTCTATTGCGCTTAAAAAAACGCTCCAAAAGCCTCCTTTAACATTTTATACACACACTATGTACAGTCGTGGTCAAACATTTACATACACTTGTTTTGAGTTTCCAATCATTTCTACAACTCTTACTTTTTGTGTGATAGAGCAGTGTTTTTCAACCTTTTTTGAGCCAAGGCACATTTTTTGGGTTGGCGCACCACCAGCAGAAATGGTTAAAAAAACGAAACCCAGTTGACAGTAAAAAGTTGTCAGAAATGAATTCAAACCATAACCCATACTTGCCAACCTTGAGACCTCCGATTTCGGGAGGTGGGGGTGGGCGTGGTCGGGGTGGGGCGGGGGCGTGGCTAAAAGGGGAGGAGTATATTTACAGCTAGAATTCACCAAGTCAAGTATTTCATATATATATATATATATATATATATATATATATATATATATATATATATATAAGAAATACTTGACGTTCAGTGAATTCTAGCTATATATATATATATATATATATATATATATATATTTATTTTATTATATATATATTTTTTTTTTTTTATTATAATATATATATATATATATATATATATATATATATATATATATATATATATAAATACTTGAATTTCAGTGTTCATTTATTTACACATATACACACACATAACACTCATCTACTCATTGTTGAGTTAAGGGTTGAATTGTCCATCTTTGTTCTATTCTCTGTCACTATTTTTCGAACCATGCTGAACACCCTCTCTGATGATGCATTGCTGTGTGGCACGCACAAAAGTGCTTTCATCAAATGCACTAGATGGCAGTATTGTCCTGTTTAAGAGTGTCACAACATTGCTGTTTACGGCGGACGAACTGCTTTACGGTAGACAAAAAACGTGACTACTGCTGTTGTGTGTTGTTGCCGCGCTGGGAGGACGTTAATGAAACTGCCTAACAATAAACCCACATAAGAAACCAAGAACTCACCCTCCATCATTCTATAGTTATAACGTGATTGGGCAGGTATGCTTTTTTATATTGTGGAGGACCTGAGTCCGCCTGAATTTCGGGAGATTTTCGGGAGAAAATTTGTCCCGGGAGGTTTTCGGGAGAGGCGCTGAATTTCGGGAGTCTCCCGGAAAATCCGGGAGGGTTGGCAAGTATGCCATAACCATAACCAAGCATGCATCACTATAGCACTTGTCTCAAAGTAGGTGTACTGTCACCCCCTGTCACATCCCGCCGTGAATTATTTTGAGTTTTTCGGTGTTTTCCTGTGTGTAGTGTTGTAGTTCTTGTCTTGCGCTCCTATTTTGGTGTTGATTGTCATGTCGTGTCACGGATGTACTTTGTGGACGCCATCTGCTCCACACGCTGTAAGTCTTTGCTGTCGTCCAGCATTCTGTTTTTGTTTACTTTCTAGCCAGTTCAGTTTTAGTTTCGTTCTGCATAGCTTTCCTTAAGCTTCAATGCCTTTTCTTAGGGCAGGGGTCGGCAACCTTTACCACTCAAAGAGCCATTTTGACCCGTTTTACAAATTTGAGAAAATGGCGGATTGCTTCCCGATGAGCGAATACTAGAAAGGCGTTTAATTCGCCAAAATTCACCCATTTAGAGTTCGGAAATGGGTTAAAAAAATATATGGTCTTTTTTCTGCAACATCAAGGTATATATTGACGCTTACATAGGTCTGGTGATAATGCTCCCCTTTAAGACACATTTCCTGACCGGTTTGACTGAAAAGAGCCGAGTTGGGTCGTCATGGGGCCCATGCAAGCACTCCGGGGATTGTGTAACAGCTATTGGTGCGCTTCCCCTCTCAGACTGGATGTGTAAATGCTGGAAGCAGTTGTCAATGGAGCTGAGGGTCTGCGGCTCCGGTGTGGCACGCTGCCAACCCCAGCCTGCTGTCATGGTCAGTCCAAGAGACGGGAAAAGAAGGGGGGAGCCCAGGGGCCGATGGCACCAGATAGTATTTCCCCCACCCCGAGCCAGAATGCATTGCACAGACAGAGGGGTCTTTGTTGCCCCCTGACCCTCTCGCACAGCTTTCACTTCTCAATTGTGGAGGTAATTCCAGAGCTGTGCCCCCATGAGTGTCCGTACCGCCCAACCCCCCCACCCTGACAAAATTGGGCCCTGCAATCTTATTCCAGCCAAGGCTGCCGGGCCACCGGCACCTACTGATAGCATCGTGGACCAGCCAGGGAAATATGACGTGCACATGTCAAGGCCACACCGGGAGGACCAGAACATGCGAGGCGGCTTATCGTCGCCGATCCAGTTTCACATTGGGGGAAAAAATACGCGACGAGCGCTCCCGGAACACGGGGGGGCGGGCTCCGGCAAGAACTCCTTGTGTTACCTCACTGCTGACCCCTTTGCACTTTGCATTCTCCTTCCCATTGAGGATGCATTCCTGGCGCACCACACCCAGGATCGTTGTAATGAAAATTCCAGTGCCAATGCCAAAAGGATCCGGTTGCCTATAATCCTTTGGGGGTCGGGGGTCGGGGGAGCATCACCTGACCCGGGGACAGCAGAGGCTCCGATTGCTTGGATGCCACCACAGAATATTTCGGGTGGGGGGGGGGGGGAGGGAAGGAACGTGACGTTATGAAGCCATCTGCTTAGCAAAGAACTACCTTTGATCCATGGACAGTGGGTCTGCATTCGTTTTTGCTTCATTTCGCTTTTAAAGCGGGAGTGAAAAATAGCGTTTCTTCGATGTGATAGACCAAAAGAGAAAGATGATCCGTGCAAAAATCACCTGAAATGCGTAAATGTCCAGGCTGAGTAGAGTTTGCGGACGTTGAAACGCTTCAAATCGGATGAGAAAACTGGGATATGAAGAGGTTTGTATATTGCCCATTCATTTGCAATGGGGGGGAGGGAATTCCTGGTAATTCCGGGTACCACGGGAATTTCCCGAACCGGGGAAACATGCTGGCTCGGGTGTGCAGGAAGAGTGGACAGTGCGGATGGTGGAAAACGGTTTGAGAAATGTGGCAGTTGTAGAACTTTGAAAATGTCCATTCACCTGATTGGGAATTTCCTGGAAATTTGGGGATTTCAGGAAACCGGGAATTTACAAAAAAAATATATAGATATCACAATTGTTCTAGAGACATGCACCTGGGGATGGGTTGATTGGCAACACTAAATGGTCCCTAGTGTGTGAATGTTGTCTGTCTATCTGTGTTGGCCCTGTGATGAGGTGGTGACTTGTCCAGGGTGTACCCCGCCTTCCGCCCGATTGTAGCTGAGATAGGCTCCAGCGCCCCCCCGCGACCCCGAAGGGACGAAGCGGTAGAAAATGGATGGATGGATGGTCGAGAAATGTTGACGTAGTAGCACTTTGGAATTGAGAATTGGTATTTCGGAATTCCCGGAAAATTTGTACGAAAACAAAGATAAGTACCTTAGATGTCCCGACGAAGTGGATAGTTTTGATGGTGGAATTGTTGGACTGTAGAAGCAGAAGCCAAAGGAAAAGGGGCTTGGGAAAGTCGGGAATTCTGTGAATTCCTGGAATATTCTTTAAATTGGAAAGTGGTTGTTTGAATGTCCAGCATGAGTGGAATAATCAAAATCGAATTGACGAGGTTCTAATTAGTGCGGTAAATATCCACAAGAGGTTTAAGTTTTGTTGTTTTCTTTACCGAGTGACAGCCATGTTCACATAAATGACCTCCTTACTGTTTCAGTCACATGCAGGATTCTTACCAGAATTCATCCAGGCCCACTGTAATATGGCTTCGCCACCAAAAGGTGCATCAACAAAGTATTGAGCAAAGGGTCTGTATACTTACGCATATGTCATTTTTAAGTTTTTATTTATTTATTTTGTATTAATTTCGCAAAAAATGTCTGTTTTTTCCATCCATCCATCCATCCATCTTCCTCCGCTTATCCGAGGTCGGGTCGCGGGGGCAGCAGCTTAAGCAGGGAAGCCCAGACTTCCCTCTCCCCAGCCACTTCGTCCAGCTCCTCCCGGGGGATCCCGAGGCGTTCCCAGGCCAGCCGGGAGACATAGTCTTCCCAGCGTGTCCTGGGTCTTCCCCGTGGCCTCCTACCAGTTGGACGTGCCCTAAACACCTCCCTCGGGAGGCGTTCGGGTGGCATCCTGACCAGATGCCCGAACCACCTCATCTGGCTCCTCTCCATGTGGAGGAGCAGCGGCTTTACTTTGAGCTCCCCCCGGATGACAGAGCTTCTCACCCTATCTCTAAGGGAGAGCCCCGCCACTCGGCGGAGGAAACTCATTTGGGCCGCTTGTACCCGTGATCTTGTCCTTTCGGTCATAACCCAAAGCTCATGACCATAGGTGAGGATGGGAACGTAGATCGACCGGTAAATTGAGAGCTTTGCCTTCCGGCTCAGCTCCTTCTTCACCACAACGGATCGATACAGCGTCCGCATTACTGAAGACACCGCACCGATCCGCCTGTCGATCTCACGATCCACTCTTCCCTCACTCGTGAACAAGACTCCGAGGTACTTGAACTCCTCCACTTGGGGCAAGATCTCCTCCCCAACCCGGAGATGGCACTCCACCCTTTTCCGGGAGAGAACCATGGACTCGGACTTGGAGGTGCTGATTCCCATCCCAGTCGCTTCACACTCGGCTGCGAACCGATCCAGTGAGAGCTGAAGATCTTGGCCGGAGGAAGCCATCAGGACCACATCATCTGCAAATAGCAGTGACCTAATCCTGCAGCCACCAAACCAGAGCCCCTCAACGCCTTGACTGCGCCTAGAAATTCTGTCCATAAAGGTTATGAACAGAATCGGTGACAAAGGGCAGCCTTGGCGGAGTCCAACCCTCACTGGAATCGTGTCCGACTTACTGCCGGCAATGCGGACCAAGCTCTGACACTGATCATACAGGGAGCGGACCGCCACAATCAGACAGTCCGATACCCCATACTCTCTGAGCACTCCCCACAGGACCTCCCGAGGGACACGGTCGAATGCCTTCTCCAAGTCCACAAAGCACATGTAGACTGCTTGGGCAAACTCCCATGCACCCTCAAGGACCCTGCCGAGAGTATAGAGCTGGTCCACAGTTCCACGACCAGGACGAAAACCACACTGTTCCTCTTGAATCCGAGATTCGACTATCCGGCTTTATTCAGGTGTACTGGAGAGGAGGCTACGCCGGAAGTAGGCAGATATTAACAGTAAATGAACAAGTAGACCAATTATCCATTTTCTACCGCTTGTCCCTCATAATTTTGACTAAACATTGGAATGGGAAATGACACAATATGCTACTCGCAGCCGAGTGTGAAGCGACTGGGATGGGAATCAGCACCTCCAAGTCCGAGTCCATGGTTCTCTCCCGGAAAAGGGTGGAGTGCCATCTCCGGGTTGGGGAGGAGATCTTGCCCCAAGTGGAGGAGTTCAAGTACCTCGGAGTCTTGTTCACGAGTGGGGGAAGAGTGGATCGTGAGATCGACAGGCGGATCGGTGCAGCGTCTTCAGTAATGCGGACGCTGTATCGATCTGTTGTGGTGAAGAAGGAGCTGAGCCGGAAGGCAAAGCTCTCGATTTACCGGTCGATCTAGGTTCCCATCCTCACCTATGGTCATGAGCTTTGGGTCATGACCGAAAGGACAAGATCACGGGTACAAGCGGCCGAAATGAGTTTCCTCCGCCGAGTGGCGGGGCTCTCCCTTAGAGATAGGGTGAGAAGCTCTGTCATCCGGGGGGAGCTCAAAGTAAAGCCGCTGCTCCTCCACATGGAGAGGAGCCAGATGAGGTGGTTCGGGCATCTGGTCAGGATGCCACCCGAACGCCTCCCTAGGAAGGTGTTTCGGGCACGTCCGACCGGTAGGAGGCCACGGGGAAGACCCAGGACACGCTGTGAAGACTATGTCTCCCGGTTGGCCTGGGAACGCCTCGGGATCCCCCGGGAGGAGCTGGACGAAGTGGCTGGGAAGAGGGAAGTCTGGGCTTCCCTGCTTAAGCTGCTGCCCCCGCGACCCGACCTCGGATAAGCGGAAGAACATGGATGGATGGATGGATGTTACTCCATATGTCAGCAGCCTCTGTTTGTTTACTTACTACTAAAAGACAAGTCGTCTAGAATGCTCACTATTATTTTATGGCAACATTCTTCTTGGATTGCAATAAGAAACATGTTTAATGTAACATAAGATTTTCTGTTAAGATAATGCCAAGAATTTATTTTTTGTGTGTATTTTGCAAAGTATCGAAACACGGTACAACAACAACCCTGTTACTTAAATTTAAAAAAATTCTGATACCGTAAATGATATTTAAACCTTTATCATGCGATACTAGAAACAATGATAACGTTGCAGACACTTACCAGACATGCAAGTGGCTAACATTGCCTAAAAACCAAAAGAAAACCCCAAAGAACAAGTGCGTTGTAGACTGTACAACATCAAGCTGCTCCGGTTGCTAATGGGAACCTGATCTAAGATGATACGCAGGTCAACAAGTAGTTTGGAGGTGAACAACAGTGACACCAGATTTCTGGGGCCAGCCCACAGGCCTGACGAGTTAATGCCCTGCTCAAGGGCGTCTGACCCGAGTAGCTTGTGTCAGCCACAGCTGGATGCAACAAGCCCAGACCTGTTCTCTCTGACAGACCTCTCGTTTAGGCTATGTCTACACTAACCCCTTAAACGGATAATGATTTAGCCTAAGCCCTGTTTCAGCCACACTAAACCAGAGTTTGACAATTTTTTTACACGGGTAAGTGCGCCATGTATTTCTTGAATCTCCGGCTCTTAGCTTTGTATGGACTCATTGATCGTTTACAAACTGAGTTCGGAGAGGAAGTGACGCCAGAATGACCGCGCCCCACACAGGAAGTGACATCGGAAAGAATGCGCCACAGCCAGCTTCATAATAAAGCGGTTTCATAACTCGGAGCTAACCACTGGAAAGATGGAGGCGAGTCATCCAGACATGCCCGTGTTTCTCCTTCTTCTACATGTACAGACACTTGTGGAAATCCCACGTGAATACCTTAAGAGAAAGCCATTGCAGCTATTTGGGATACAACACTTCTCAGACGGCAAGACTATCCAGAACCGTATATGTTTGATCCTGACCGGAGTAGCTTGTGTCAGCCACAGCTGGATGCAACAAGCCCAGACCTGTTCTCTCTGACAGAACTCTCATTTAGGCTATGTCTACACTAAGCCGGATAACTCCTTAAACTAATAATGATTTAGCCTAAGCCCCGTTTCAGCCACACTAAAGTATCGTTTAAGGTTCCCCTCCTCGGACAATTTTTTACACGGGTAAGTGCGCCGTGTATTTCTTGAATCTCCGGCTCTTAGCTTTGTATGGACTCATTGATCGTTTAAAACTGAGTTCGGAGAGGAAGTGATGCCAGAAAGACACAGGAAGTGATGTCAGAAAGAACGCGCCACAGCCAGCTTCATAATAAAGCGGTTTCATAACTCGGAGCTAACCACTGGAAGTATGGAGGCGAGTCATCCAGACATGCCCGTGTTTCTCCTTCTTCTACATGTACAGACGCTTGTGGAAATCACACATGAATACCTTAAGAGAAAGCCATCGCAGCTATTTGGGATACAACACTTCTCAGACGGCAAGACTATCCAGAACCGTATATGTTTGATCCTGACTCGAGTAGCTTGTGTCAGCCACAGCTGGATGCAACAAGCCCAGACCTGTTCTCTCTGACAGAACTCTCATTTAGGCTATGTCTACACTAAGCCGGATAACTCCTTAAACTGATAATGATTTAGCCTAAGCCCCGTTTCAGCCACACTAAAGTATCGTTTAAGGTTCCCCTCCTCGGACAATTTTTTACACGGGTAAGTGCGCCGTGTATTTCTTGAATCTCCGGCTCTTAGCTTTGTATGGACTCATTGATCGTTTACAAACTGAGTTCGGAGAGGAAGTGACGTCGGAAAGAACGCGCCACAGCCAGCTTCATAATAAAGCGGTTTCATAACTCGGAGCTAACCACTGGAAAGATGGAGGCGAGTCATCCAGACATGCCCGTGTTTCTCCTTCTTCTACATGTACAGACACTTGTGGAAATCACACATGAATACCTTAAGAGAAAGCCATTGCAGCTATTTGGGATACAACACTTCTCAGACGGCAAGACTATCCAGAACCGTATATGTTTGATCCTGACCCGAGTAGCTTGTGTCAGCCACAGCTGGATGCAACAAGCCCAGACCTGTTCTCTCTGACAGAACTCTCATTTAGGCTATGTCTACACTAAGCCGGATAACTCCTTAAACTAATAATGATTTAGCCTAAGCCCCGTTTCGGCCACACTAAAGTATCGTTTAAGGTTCCCCTCCTCGGACAATTTTTTACACGGGTAAGTGCGCCGTGTATTTCTTGAATCTCCGGCTCTTAGCTTTGTATGGACTCATTGATCGTTTAAAACTGAGTTCGGAGAGGAAGTGATGCCAGAAAGACACAGGAAGTGATGTCAGAAAGAACGCGCCACAGCCAGCTTCATAATAAAGCGGTTTCATAACTCGGAGCTAACCACTGGAAAGATGGAGGCGAGTCATCCAGACATGCCCGTGTTTCTCCTTCTTCTACATGTACAGACACTTGTGGAAATCACACATGAATACCTTAAGAGAAAGCCATTGCAGCTATTTGGGATACAACACTTCTCAGACGGCAAGACTATCCAGAACCGTATATGTTTGATCCTGACCCGAGTAGCTTGTGTCAGCCACAGCTGGATGCAACAAGCCCAGACCTGTTCTCTCTGACAGAACTCTCATTTAGGCTATGTCTACACTAAGCCGGATAACTCCTTAAACGGATAATGATTTAGCCTAAGCCCCGTTTCAGCCACACTAAAGTATCGTTTAAGGTTCCCCTCCTCGGACAATTTTTGACACGTGTAAGTGCGCCGTGTATTTCTTGAATCTCCGGCTCTCAGCTTTGTATGGACTCATTGGTCGTTTACAAACTGAGTTCGGAGAGGAATTGATGCCAGAAAGACACAGGAAGTGATGTCAGAAAGAACGCGCCACAGCCAGCTTCATAATAAAGCGGTTTCATAACTCGGAGCTAACCACTGGAAATATGGAGGCGAGTCATCCAGACATGCCCGTGTTTCTCCTTCTTCTACATGCACAGACACTTGTGGAAATCCCACATGAATACCTTAAGAGAAAGCCATTGCAGCTATTTGGGATACAACACTTCTCAGACGGCAAGACTATCCAGAACCGTATATGTTTGATCCTGATTATAAGGAGGATGATCTA
This sequence comes from Nerophis lumbriciformis, assembly GCF_033978685.3. Taxonomy (NCBI): domain Eukaryota; kingdom Metazoa; phylum Chordata; class Actinopteri; order Syngnathiformes; family Syngnathidae; genus Nerophis; species Nerophis lumbriciformis. The sequence goes on along the minus strand of NC_084563.2, from coordinate 4,873,233 downwards.
CACGTTTTCATGTAGCACTATTGCTAAGTGCTAAACAAGAAATACACACTATCAGAATAATAAAACAATCACTTACTGTACGATGTCTGCTCTCACTGGGATAAAGACCGATGGGATGTTTATATATGAATAACTCATTTAAATCCACATGGAAAATAGCATTTTTTTTCCTGTCTTTCTTGCCATCTGCGGGTCTAAGTTGAGCTACTTCTTGTCTTACTGTATGTCCACAACCTTCTAATATCAAGGTGAGAGGCATGACGTATAATCGAGAATTAACTTTCACCAACTCAAAGGCGATGCAGCAGCACCCTGTCACCAGCTCAACACGTCAATATAGCAGCATAGGCTAATTAGCTCCCTGTGATCAATATCGCTTATACTTGCTTAAGTAACTTTTAACTTTTCAAACTTTATAAAATATTAAGAGAAAGCGATTGCAGCTATTTGGGATACAACACTTCTCAGACGGCAAGAGAACTTTCCAATGTCCGGGTCAGCTGTGATTCTACTTAGCAAAAAACTTTGTCCATTTGTCGAAGGAGAGACAACGAGAAGGCGGGCTCCCGTGGAAGTGATAAAAAAAGGTAGCGTGTGCTTTGTAGTACCTGGCCGTCGAGGGAAGACTACGGAAAACGGCGAATGCTTTTGGACAGGCAAAGCAGACTGTATTAGTTATTGTCCGCCATGTATGTCAAAGACTCAACGTCTAGGTCCAGAGTATATAAAGTCACCAAAAAGGAATGGACAATGAAGGTGAAGGCAAAAGAGTGAGGAGTGTCCTGACCAGATATCTACATCCCTAGATTGATTGTTGTCAAATGTTTATTAAAGATTGGATTAATTTATGACGTCTCAGGTGTGATTCACTACAATAGGGCCCCACAGCACACTGGATTCCAGTTCATTGAAATACCACAACACTGGATATTGTTCCGATAAGTTACATTTAAGAACTTGCACACAAAGCAACACTGGAGGTGACTATGACGTGCGCATTTTTCGCGCATGCGTACTAGGTCGGACGGAGCTGGGAAAGGGTCTTGAACGGTGGCATTGTTGTGTGTGGACACAGATAAGGTTAGGTGGGATTTACCCTGGATAACCTTAGTGTAAACGGGGCCTTAGATTGGGGGACACATTGAAGGACATCATTAAACCCCCCTTCGTGGACGGGAAGCATGCAGGTTTTCAGAGTCACCATAGTGTCCCTCGGGAAGTCCTGTGGGGAGTGCTCAGAGAGTATGGGGTAACGGACTGTCTGATTGTGGCAGTCCGCTCCCTGTATGATCAGTGCCAGAGCTTGGTCCGCATTGCCGGTAGTAAGTCGGACACGTTTCCAGTGAGGGTTGGACTCCGCCAAGTCTGCCCTTTGTCACCGATTCTGTTCATAACCTTTATGGACAGAATTTCTAGGCGCAGTCAAGGCGTTGAGGGGATCTGGTTTGGTGGCTGCAGGATTAAGTCTCTGCTTTTTGCAGATGATGTGGTCCTGATGGCTTCATCTGGCCAGGATCTTCAGCTCTCACTGGATCGGTTCGCAGCTGAGTGTGAAGCGACTGGGATGAGAATCAGCACCTCCAAGTCCGAGTCCATGGTTCTCGCCCGGAAAAGGGTGGAGTGCCATCTCCGGGTTGGGGAGGAGATCTTGCCCCAAGTGGAGGAGTTCAAGTACCTCACAACCTACTCAGTGGCCTAGTGGTTAGAGTGTCCGCCCTGAGATCGGTAGGTTGTGAGTTCAAACCCCGGCCGAGTCATACCAAAGACTATAAAAAAATGGGACCCATTACCTCCCTGCTTGGCACTCAGCATCAAGGGTTGGAATTGGGGGTTAAATCACCAAAATGATTCCCGGGCGCGGCCACCGCTGCTGCCCACTGCTCCCCTCACCTCCCAGGGGGTGATCAAGGGTGATGGGTCAAATGCAGAGAATAATCTCGCCACACCTAGTGTGTGTGTGACAATCATTGGTACTTTAACTTTAACTTTAACTTTAACTTTTAATCTTGTTCACGAGTGAGGGAAGAGTGGATCGTGAGATCGACAGGCGGATCGGTGCGGCGTCTTCAGTAATGCGGACGCTGTATCGATCCGTTGTGGTGAAGAAGGAGCTGAGCCGGAAGGCAAAGCTCTCAATTTACCAGTCGATCTACGTTCCCATCCTCACCTATGGTCATGAGCTTTGGGTTATGACCGAAAGGACAAGATCACGGGTACAAGCGGCCCAAATGAGTTCCCTCCGCCGGGTGGCGGGGCTCTCCCTTAGAGATAGGGTGAGAAGCTCTGCCATCCGGGGGGAGCTCAATGTAAAGCCGCTGCTCCTCCACATCGAGAGGAGCCAGATGAGGTGGTTCGGGCATCTGGTCAGGATGCCACCCGAACACCTCCCTAGGGAGGTGTTTAGGGCACGTCCGACCGGTAGGAGGCCGCGGGGAAGACCCAGGACACGTTGGGAAGACTATGTCTCCCGGCTGGCCTGGGAACGCCTCGGGATCCCCCGGGAAGAGCTGGACGAAGTGGCTGGGGAGAGGGAAGTCTGAGCTTCCCTGCTTAGGCTGCTGCCCCTGCGACCCGACCTCGGATAAGCGGAAGAAGATGGATGGATGGACCATAGCGTCCAACTACTCCATGAACTACTCCATGAACTTATGGCAGAGGATGCTGGAATCCAGGACGTATGTGTGATTATTGCTTGCGGATCCTGAGGAGCCAAAAACCTCTGTTCCAAATTTTGATTTAAAACAAGTGTTTTTGTGCGAAGCGTGGCGACGGCTGCTAATGAAAACTTGGCAGAGGCGAATTGAGCTCCTATTTTACTGCCCTCGGATTAGTGTTACACGGGCTTTTCATTCACGGCATTGAAACATTCTATAACTGTATTACTATTTACCTTTCCATATCCAATATCACGGCCGGTTGCCGTGGGGTTTCAGTCATATCCAATCGCAGCCCCTTTGGCACACACGCTTATCTCTGTTTAAATATCCGGTTACTTCCCCCTGAGGTGCAGGCACACAGAGACGTGTCATTAAGAGCAGTATCTCTCCCCGGCCCAGGCTTCCTTCCTGTACGCGTGGTGACGGATTGATTTTCTCCGGTAGGGATCCGCTGCAAAAAATATTCAGCCGAACCGGTTATTCAATCCGGTGTTGAGGTTTGGCTTCATTTCGTCTGGCTCGGAGCGAGACAAAAACAGCCAGCTCAAAGTATTTCACTTTTTATGCATTTGTTTTGCAGAGAGCGTTTGAAGCCAAGTGTCATCGCCCGAAAATAAACTGGACGGAGTTTACCGTCACGGCTCAGAGTTCATTGGCGAATGAATGAAGTGGCGTTGGGAAGGCAGAATGAAGTCATGTGTTCCTCCCAGCAGGAAATTGCACAACTGTTGAGATAAAGCTGGAAGCCAGGTTTTGTTGTTTTTATTAATGGTAATAAAAACTAATTATATATGAAATAATTCTCAGTCATCTTGGTTATATACAGGTAAAAGCCAGTAAATTAGAATATTTTGAAAAACTTGATTTATTTCAGTAATTGCATTCAAAAGGTGTAACTTGTACATTATATTTATTCATTGCACACAGACTGATGCATTCAAATGTTTATTTCATTTAATTTTGATGATTTGAAGTGGCAACAAATGAAAATCCAAAATTCCGTGTGTCACAAAATTAGAATATTACTTAAGGCTAATACAAAAAAGGGATTTTTAGAAATGTTGGCCAACTGAAAAGTATGAAAATGAAAAATATGAGCATGTACAATACTCAATACTTGGTTTGAGCTCCTTTTGCCTCAATTACTGCGTTAATGCGGCGTGGCATGGAGTCGATGAGTTTCTGGCACTGCTCAGGTGTTATGAGAGCCCAGGTTGCTCTGATAGTGGCCTTCAACTCTTCTGCGTTTTCGGGTCTGGCATTCTGCATCTTCCTTTTCACAATACCCCACAGATTTTCTATGGGGCTAAGGTCAGGGGTGTTGGCGGGCCAATTTAGAACAGAAATACCATGGTCCGTAAACCAGGCACGGGTAGATTTTGCGCTGTGTGCAGGCGCCAAGTCCTGTTGGAACTTGAAATCTCCATCTCCATAGAGCAGGTCAGCAGCAGGAAGCATGAAGTGCTCTAAAACTTGCTGGTAGACGGCTGCGTTGACTCTGGATCTCAGGAAACAGAGTGGACCGACACCAGCAGATGACATGGCACCCCAAACCATCACCCAACCATGCAAATTTTGCATTTCCTTTAGAAATCGAGGTCCCAGAGTCTGGAGGAAGACAGGAGAGGCACAGGATCCACGTTGCCTGAAGTCTAGTGTAAAGTTTCCACCATCAGTGATGGTTTGGGGTGCCATGTCATCTGCTGGTGTCGGTCCACTCTGTTTCCTGAGATCCAGGGTCAACGCAGCAGTCTACCAGCAAGTTTTAGAGCACTTCATGCTTCCTGCTGCTGACCTGCTCTATGGAGATGGAGATTTCAAGTTCCAACAGGACTTGGCGCCTGCACACAGCGCAAAATCTACCCGTGCCTGGTTTACGGACCATGGTATTTCTGTTCTAAATTGGCCCGCCAACTCCCCTGACCTTAGCCCCATAGAAAATCTGTGGGGTATTGTGAAAAGGAAGATGCAGAATGCCAGACCCAAAAACGCAGAAGAGTTGAAGGCCACTATCAGAGCAACCTGGGCTCTCATAACACCTGAGCAGTGCCAGAAACTCATCGACTCCATGCCACGCCGCATTAACGCAGTAATTGAGGCAAAAGGAGCTCCAACCAAGTATTGAGTATTGTACATGCTCATATTTTTCATTTTCATACTTTTCAGTTGGCCAACATTTCTAAAAATCCCTTTTTTGTATTAGCCTTAAGTAATATTCTAATTTTGTGACACACGGAATTTTGGATTTTCATTTGTTGCCACTTCAAATCATCAAAATTAAATGAAATAAACATTTGAATGCATCAGTCTGTGTGCAATGAATAAATATAATGTACAAGTTACACCTTTTGAATGCAATTACCGTATTTTCCGCACTATAAGGCGCACCGGATTATTAGCCGCACCTTCTATGAATTACATATTTCATAATTTTGTCCACCAATAAGCCGCCCCGGACTAAAAGCCGCGCCTACGCTGCGCTAAAGTGAATGTCAAAAAAACGCTGCGCTAAAGTGAATGTCAAAAAAACAGTCAGATAGTTCAGTCAAACTTTAATAATATATTGAAAACCAGCGTTCTAACAACTCTGTCCCAAAATGTACGCAAATGTGCAATCACAAACATAGTAAAATTCAAAATGGTGTAGAGCAATAAATAGCAACATAATGTTGCTCGAACGTTAATGTCACAACACACAAAATAAACATAGCGCTCACCTTCTGAAGTTATTCTTCATTCGTAAATCCTTCGAATTCTTCGTCTTCGGTGTCCGAATTGAAAAGTTGCGCAAGCGTGGGATCCAAAAATGGCCGGCTCCGCCTCGTCGAAGTCATCGGATTCAGTGTCGCTGTTGTTGTGCAGCAGTTCTGTGAATCCTGCCTTCCGGAAAGCTCGGACCACAGTTGTGACCGAAATATCTGCCCAGGCATTTACGATCCACTGGCAGATGTTGGCGTATGTCGACCGGCGCTATCTGCCCGTCTTAGTGAAGGTGTGTTCGCCTTCGGAGCTGTGTGAAAAAAGCCACCCGGCCTCTTCGCGTAAACTTCCCTTAACCACTCGCTCATCTTTTCTTCATCCATCCATCCCTTCGAGTTAGCTTTTATGATGACGCCGGCTGGAAAGGTCTCTTTTGGATGGGTGGAAGTTAGCATGGCAAGCTAGAACCACAGTGAAGGATGACTCCTCATTCCCTGTGGTGCGAATATTCACCGTACGTGCTCCCGTTCCACAGTGCAGTTCACAGGAATATCAGTTGCTGTGAAATACGGTAGTAATCCGTGTGCGGATGGAGAGATTGCGTCTTTTTATGAACCGGATCCTTGTCGCGTAGTAGGAGCCATTTTGTGGTCTTTACAGATGTAAACAGGAAATGAAACGTACGGTGATATCCGCGCGTTTTTTCTTCTTCTTCCGGGGGCGGGTGAAGCGCTTCCTGTTCTATGGGGGCGGGTGAAGCGCTTCCTGTTCTATGGGGGCGGGTGCTTTCCTTGGCGGTTGCTTGCGTAGAAGAAGAAGCGCTTCCTGTTCTACCGGGAAAAAAGATGGCGGCTGTTTACCGAAGTTGCGAGATCGAAACTTTATGAAAATTAATCGTAATAAAGCGCACCGGGTTATAAGGCGCACTGTTAGCTTTTGAGAAAATTTGTGGTTTTTAGGTGCGCCTTATAGTGCGGAAAATACGGTACTGAAATAAATCAAGTTTTTCAAAATATTCTAATTTACTGGCTTTTACCTGTATATGTTCTATTTAGTCAGTCAATCATCAATCACAATTTATTTATACACGACGTCACTGATCTGAACCCACATCTGGGCAAGGAAAAACTCCAGAAGCCCGAGATCAGAAAAAGAAACCTTGGGAAGGGGCCGGCTGAAATGGATGTCGGGTGAGACCACCGACCAAACCTCGCAGTTAGTGTATGATTTGGATCAAAGTTTGTGGTTTTCCGTGCCTTTGTCTCCAGCAGGTTAGACTACTGCAATGGCCTTCTCTAAACCAGCTGTAAAGGCAGCTGCAGTACATCCAGAATGCTGCTGCTCGAGTCCTGACTAGAACCAGGAAATACGACCACATTAGTCCAGTGCCTAGGTCACGGCACTGGCTTCCTGTTGCTCAGAGAACTGACTTTTAAAACAGCTCTCCTTGTGTTCAAGTCTTTGGCATGGTCTTGTGCCAAAGTCCGTCTCTGACACGTTGGAACTATATGAGCCATCTCGGGCTCTGAGAATGTCTTGTAATCAAGCACTTTGAATTGCCCTGTGTACAAATAGTGCTCGAGAAATAAAATTGCCTTGCCTTTTCCCAATTTACTCTGAATGTAACTCGCTCTTATGGCCCCTTCTTACAGTGGACCGCCAGTTGTTGCACTTTGGCAATTCTTGCAGTGGACCTCCGATTTGGCGTTTCTTACAGTGGGCCTTTGGGTGTTGTGGCCTGGCATTTCATACATAGGTCCTGGCATTTCTTCCAGTGGACCTCCGGGTGTTGTGGCTTGGCATTGGCTCTCTGGAGCATCCCTTGGTACCCACAGGGTTCAAATCTCCCTCAAGGCCTATGGAATCCAGTACCTTTACAAATCAACTAAGTCACCTGCCGTCTTCTTGAACTCCCCTTGCGCCAATCGCAGCCTTTGATAGGAGATTTTCTAGTTGTTCCAGTACCTTTACAAATCAACTAAGTCACCTGCCGTCTTCTTGAACTCCACTTGCGCCAATCGCAGCCTTTGATAGGAGATTTTCTAGTTGTTCCAGTACCTTTACAAATCAACTAGGTCACCTGCCGTCTTCTTGAACTCCACTTGCGCCAATCGCAGCCTTTGATAGGAGATTTTCTAGTTGTTCCAGTACCTTTACAAATCAACTAGGTCACCTGCCGTCTTCTTGAACTCCACTTGTGCCAATCGCAGCCTTTGATAGGAGATTTTCTAGTTGTTCCAGTACCTTTACAAATCAACTAAGTCACCTGCCGTCTTCTTGAACTCCACTTGCGCCAAACGCAGCCTTTGATAGGAGATTTTCTAGTTGTTCCAGTACCTTTACAAATCAACTAAGTCACCTGCCGTCTTCTTGAACTCCACTTGCGCCAATCGCAGCCTTTGATAGGAGATTTTCTAGTTGTTCCAGTACCTTTACAAATCAACTAAGTCACCTGCCGTCTTCTCGAACTCCACTTGCGCCAATCGCAGCCTTTGATAGGAGATTTTCTAGTTGTTCCAGTACCTTTACAAATCAACTAAGTCACCCGCCGTCTTCTTGAACTCCACTTGCGGCAATCGCAGCCTTTGATAGGAGATTTTCTAGTTGTTCCTACTCCATCGAAAAGGGGTTCCTAAGCGCCTGCTCTCAGTGCACAAATGTGCTTAAAGCTAACCGCAGAGTTGTGGAGTGGATACCTCGTAAGACCACATTTATCTTGAGGTATAAAATGTTCTTTCAGCACCTTGGCTCACCCACATGTTCCATTCCGATCGTGTTACACGGGGGCGGTGGGGAATGGAGACGCAGGGGCGAGTGTTCAGCTTTCGTACGTCTTTATCGTAAAATGTTCGACCATTGTACAGATGCCCTGGTGCTGAACCCTTTGAAAGAGTAAACAGTGGGGGGGGCAGTGCAGGCCTTTCCTTCTCTTTCAGCTGCACTAATGATGTTGTGGTGGACCACAGCTGTTTCTTCATAGCAGGTGTGCGGCGGAAGCCACAGTGGACCGCGCTCGGCCCGGATTACAGGAATGCCAAGAACAAGACGGAGAAACCAATATCTCCGAAAGTTGGACACATTATTCCAGTAGAGAACATTTATGTTGGCGCATCTGCTTCGCTTATTTGAAATCTTCATGCAGCATTCAGCAAAAAAAAAAAATCGGGTCCTTTTTCAGAAGGAGCCACCGTGTGCTAAAAATACATCCTGCTGATCCGTAAGAAAGGAAAAGGCTCAAAGATCATTTCCTGTTTGGAGTTTGCCTGGATGAGGAAAGGAAACAGGACATAGGGAAGGAGTATTTACTGCATGGATCAGAGAAGCTCAGCCTGGAGTCTATTTAGGGTAGTTCGCCCTGGAAACCATTGACTTGAACTTTACGTAGTTTGAGTACAATGGATTGTTTGTGGTGATTCCATAATTGGTCACGAGAGAGGAACCGAAATATTTGTTGAACAAGCAGTGACCAATCCAGCTACAGTCTCCAGAATTACGACAGGGATGGACCGAAATGAAAATTCTCGGCCAGAACCGAAAACCAAAAATAAAGAAACCAAGGTTGAAAACCAAAATAAATTATAATTACCATTACATTTATACAGTGGCGGGCCGTGCTTTTCCCACCTAGGCCTTCAGTGATGTCCGTCTTCAACATATTTGCCAACCCTCCCGGATTTTCCGGGAGACTCCCGAAATTCAGCGCCTCTCCCGAAAACCTCCCGGGACAAATTTTCTCCCGAAAATCTCCCGAAATTCAAGCGGAGCTGGAGGGGGCGTGGCCTCCACCTGAGTCCGCTTCCCCACAATATAAAGAACGTCTACAGTAAAGCAGTCCGTCTAAACAGCAATGTTGTGACACTCTTAAACAGGACAATACTGCCATCTAGTGCATTTGATGAAAGCACTTTTGTGCGTGCCACACAGCAATGCATCATCAGAGAGGGTGTTCAGCATGGTTAGAAAGATAGTGACAGAGAATAGAACAAGGATGGACAATTCAACCCTTAACTCAACAATGAGTAGATGAGTGTTATGTGTGTGTATACGTGTAGATAAATGAACACTGAAATTCAAGTATTTATTTTATATATATATATATATATATATATATATTAGAGATGCGCGGTTTGCGGGCACAACCGCGGAGTCCGCGGATTATCCGCGGATAGGGCGGATGACATTTTAAAAAATTAGATTTTATCCGCGGGTCGGGTCGGGCGGTTGAAATAAAAAAAAAAAAGATTTTAAATAGATTCAGGCGGGTGGCAGTTAAACCAATTGGGAAATATATATACATAGTTAAATGTTGTTACCCACATACGAAAAACGAGCAGGCACCTGCTGCATATGCCACAACAGAAGAAAAAAAAGAAAAAGAGATGGACACTTTTACGGAGCGGAGAAGGGACGCCTCGCCGGGGTCCGGGACTGAGGCCCCTTCCCCCGAGAGGGCCCCACCGGGAGCCGTAGCTGAGGCGATCCGCGAGAAGGGCCCGACGCACGTCCAGGGTCACCACCGCACCGACACCCCGCCTCGTCCGCCTTCGCCGCGGCCGGCGTCACGCGCAGCAGGTAAGCAGCTTACCTGCCCGCCACCCCCGTGGCCGGGGGCTCGTAACAGGGGTCACTCCGCGCGCTCCGCCCGCGCAGCTTACCTGCCCGCCACCCCTGTTGCCGGGGGCGCGTAACAGGGGTCACTCCGCGCGCAGTGCGCTCACGAAAGGGGTGGGGCTCACCCTGGTTGATATAGACAGCAGGACGGTGCCCATGGAAGTCGGAACCCGCTAAGGAGTGTGTAACAACCCACCTGCCGAATCAACTAGCCCTGAAAATGGATGGCGCTGGAGCGTCGGGCCCATACCCGGCCGTCGCCGGCAGCGAGACGCGCTTGGAGGTGCGCTCAGCGCGGCTCCCATATGATTGCGCACTGGTGTGACAGCGTGGCACGCAAATGTCTGTGCTGCATTGGAGCAGTCTCCTTTCTTTAACAGGCAAAAGCTTTATAACCTCACTAATGCCTTGCATCGTCTATATTAGATATATAACAACGGGCGGGTGCGCGCGGGTGCGGGCGGGTGCGGGCGGGTGCGGTTCTGATCAAATGTTACATCGGGTGGATGGCGGATGGTTGACGACTTTCTGATGCGGTTGCGGATGAAATAATTGCCTATCCGCGCATCTCTATTATATATATATATATATATATATAGCTAGAATTCACTGAAAGTCAATTATTTCTTATATATATATAAGAAATGGATATATATATATATATATATATCCATCCATCCATCCATTTACTACCGCGTATTCCCTTCGGGGTTGCGGGGAGATATATATATATATATATATATGTATATATATATATATATATATATATATGAAATACTTGACTTGGTGAATTCTAGCTGTAAATATACTCCTCCCCTCTTAACCACGCCCCTGCCCCAACCACGCCCCCCGCACCCACCCCCCACCTCCCAAAATTGGAGGTCTCAAGGTTGGCAAGTATGGTCTTCAATGATTACCCTTCAGAAATACCATCATTGATGTCGCCACATGACCATTGCTGGAGAAATACTGTACAGAAGCACATGAACGCACTACTGGGCTTATTTTCTGACGCATTTAAAAATCAATAAAGCCGCATCAGCAATTAAAACATATCTTATGTGGTACTGTCAAAATAAAAATTGCAAAAAAAAACATACTAAACGTGAAAAAATAAAGAAATAAAATATCTGAACTCACATTTCATCGACAGCTGAGCTAGCTTCCGGGTTTGGCCGACATCGTCTCACAGGATGTCATTCCCCTTTAAATACCCTTCTTGAAAATGGTTTTGCAAACATATGTTGTCTTGTCTAATCATAAAAGATGCATACGAGGCATGCTGGCTGAGTTTACTCCACAGCGTGCCCGTCAAAAACATCCAGATGCCGGCATGTCTACAGTCAACACCCTAAATGGGGGCTACCGTGCATGCGCTTCACTACTGTGGCATGCTGGGTAATGGAGTTCTTATGTTACCTAGCTCATAACATCACTATATTAGGGCTGCAACTAACGATTCATTTGATAATCGATTAATCTGTCGATTATTACTTCGATTAATAATCGGATAAAAGAGACAAACTCCATTTCTATCCTTTCCAGTATTTTATTGGGAAAAAAACAGCATACTGGCACCATACTTATTTTGATTATTGTTTCTCAGCTGTTTGTACATGTTGCAGTTTATAAATAAAGGTTTATAAAAAAAATGTTTTTTAAATAAATAAATAATAATAATAATATTTGCCTCTGCGCATGCACATAGCATAGATCCAACGAATCGATGACTAAATTAATCGCCAACTATTTTTATAATCGATTTTAAACGATTTAATCGATTAGTTGTTGCAGCCCTACACTATATTCATCTGCCTTAGGCCATCTATTGACCTGCATTATTGATTCTGAAGTAGGGCTGGGCGATATATGGAATATACTCGATATATCGCGGGTTTGTCTCTGTGCGATATAGAAAATTACCATATCGTGATATTCGAGTATAGTTGCGTTTCTCACTCTTTCTTGTCTCTCCTTCTCACAGAGACATAAAACAAGCGCACCTTCTTACATACGTCACATGCTGTCGCGCGTGCAACGTCATAGAGAGGTAGCGGCATGGGTAAGGTTAGCTGTGGTGCGAGTGGTAATACAAGAGAAAGAAGGTGCGAATCTGGTAACAAATGAAAGAAGAATTAATTCCCAAGAAAAACAGCAGGGGGTCCATCGTCTGGAGGTGGTTTGGCTTCAAGCGGGAATATGTTGAACAGACATCAGTAATAATTCAAGTATGCGGCAAAAGCGTTGCTACAAAAAATAGAATTACTGCTAATTTGTAGCTTTTGAAAAGTCACCCGCTAGAGAATGAGGAGTGCTTGAAACTCCGCATGTCAACATCTCCGTTCGGTGCCACACCCACAAAATGCCCAAGCAACCATTTCCACATCAACACCGTATGAAAAAAAAATAGTCAACAACAGATGGAGATAACGTCCACAGGAACCTACCACATAGCGAAGGACATACACTATTTCATTTCCTATTATGCAGCTCATTTTTATTTGACACTTATTGAAATATCTTGTGTGACATCATGCACTAAAGTGCACTTTATTTGTTTTAAACTATTGTAGTGGTGTTCTGTACAAAAAGTGCACTTTAATTAAGTGTTGTTTTGATAAGTCATCTAAGTGACATCATGCCCAAAAGTGCACTAATAGCTTGTTTTAAACTATTGTAGTGGCGTTCTGTACAAAACAATGCACTTTAATTTAGTGTTGTTTTGAAATGTCAAAATTGTTTTATTTTAAAATTGCTTAAAATTGTTTAAAAATGTTGGAAATTGTTTAAATTTTTTTTTAAAGATTTACAATTAATTGAAACAAATTAAAATTGTTTAATTTTAACATTGTTTAAAATTGTTAAAAATGGTTTAAAACAATTTAAATTGTTTAAAAAAATAGAAATTGTTTAAAATTGTTTAAAAAAAATACAAATTGTTTAAAATTGTTTAAAAAAAAATACAAATTGTTTAAAATTGTATAAAAAAAAATTAAAATTGCTTAATTTTTAAAATTGTTTAAAATTTTTTAGTTGTTTAAAATTGTTTAAAAAAATACAAATTGTTTAAAATTGTTTAAAAAAATACAAATTGTTTAAAATTGTTTAAAACAATAAAAATTGCTTAATTTTTAAATTGGTTAAAATTGTTTAAAGTTGTTTAAAATTGTTTAAAAAAATTACAATTGTTTAATTTTAAAATGGTTTAAAATTGTTTAAAAAAAATAAAAATTGTTTAAAAAAAATAGAAATTGTTTAAAAGTGTTTAAAATTGATTAAAATTATTTAAAATTGTTTAACAATGTTTAAAATTGTTTAAAAAAATTGTTTAAAATTGTTTAAAAACAAATTAAAATTGCTTAATTTTAAAATTGTTTAAATCATGCACAAAAGTGCACTTTATTTGTTTTAAACTATTGTAGTGGTGTTCTGTACAAAAAGTGCACTTTAATTTAATGTTGTTTTGATATGTCATCTTAGTGACATCAACAATTTTTGATTGAAACTTTTATAAGTAGATTGCACAGTACAGTACATATTCTATACAACTGACCACTAAATGGTAACACCCGAATAAGTTTTTCAACTTGTTTAAGTCGGGGTCCACGTACATCAATTCATGCTACATGGAACAACTAATGTAAAGTATCCAAACAAGACACAAATAAGTGATTATTACATTTTAACAGAAGTGTAGATAAAACATTTTGGAAGGATATTTGCACCACAACACAACAAAGACTACAGAACAAATTCCCAGCAGCACCAACTCTTTCGGGACGCTAGAATATAAACAAACGCCATTGGCGGATCTACACTTAACGTCCACTGTAATGACACCACGTACAATAGTGTATCTAGTCGATACTACTATGATTACATCGATATTTTTTAACATCACAAAATCTTCTTTCATTTTTAAAAACAATGTATATTATGTTTATAAAGTCAGTAAATATGTCCCTGGACACATGAGGACTTTGAATATGACCAATGTATGATCCTGTAACTACTTGGTATCGGATTGATACCCAAATGCGTGGTATCATCCAAAACTAATGTCAAGTATCAAGGAAGAGAAGAATAAGTGATTATTACATTTTAACAGAAGTGTAGATAGAACATGTTGAACCAGAAAATAAGCAGATATTAACAGTGAATGAACAAGTAGATTAATAATCATTTTTTACAGTTTGTCCCTCATAATGTGTACAAAATAATAGGTGTATAAATGACACAATATGTTACTGCATATGTCAGCAGACTAATTAGTCTTTGTTTGTTTACTTACTACTAAAAGACAAGTTGTCTAGTACAGTGTTTTTCAACCTTTTTGAAAAATGCGGAGGCACACCACCCGCAGAAAACATTAGAAATGTAAACTCGGGAGTTGATATTGACAGTAAAAAGTCATTGTTGCAATTGTTTGATATGAATTCAAACCATAACCAATCATGCATCACTATAGTAAGTGTCGCCACCTGTCACATCACACTGTGACTTATCTGGAGTTTTTTTTTGCTGTTTTCCTGTGTGTAGTGTCTTGTGCTCCTATTTTGGTGGCTTTTCCTGTTTTGTTGGTATTTTCCTGTAGCAGTTTCATGTTTTCCTTTGAGCGATATTCCCTGCACCTGCTTTGTTTTAGCGATCAAGAATATTTCAGTTGTTGTTATCCTTCTTTGTGTGGAAATTGTTGATTGTCATGTCATGTACGGATGTACTTTGTGGACGCCGTCTGCTCCACACGCTGTAAGTCTTTGCTGTCGTCCAGCATTCTGTTTTTGTTTACTTTGTAGCCAGTTCAGTTTTAGTTTCGTTTTTCCATAGCCATCCCTAAGCTTCAATGCCTTTTTTAGGGGCACTGGCCTTTTGTTTATTTTTGGTTTAATTTAACCTCTTAAGGCCCAAGCTGTTTGTTTACTTGCTTTTTTTTATTTATCTTTGCTATTTGGACCCTAATTAGAATAAACACTAAGAATCATCTTTTGATATGATGTACTTAGTCCATAAGTACACAAACGTGTACTTCATGTTTAGTGACTTGCTAATTCTTCTTTTACACTTTTTTTCTCCAAATTCCATTGTATGTTATACTCTTCTGAGACCACCAGATGGCAGTAAAAGTGTCCACATAAGCGGCCATAAGACCCCAATTCAGTAGTGTACACAATTTTGGAAATAAGAGCTAAAAGGTGCTGTCCACGCATGTGGCCACTAAGCCTTTAGAGGTTTTAAGCATTAGATACGACGTTTACAAAGCAATTAGCTACCTGCTGCCACCTACTGATATGGAAGAGTATTACACGGTTACTCTGCCGAGCTCTAGACGGCACCGACACTCAACAACGGCACTTTATTTGCAGATTATAATTACTGGTTTGCATAAAATATTTTTAACCCAAATAGGTGAAATTACATAATCTCCCCCGACCATACTTGCCAACCCTCCCGAATTTTCCGGGAGACTCCCGAAATTCAGCGCCTATCCCGAAAAACTCCGGGGACAAATATTCTCCCGATTTTCAGCCGGAGCTGGAGGCCACGCCCCCTCCAGCTCCATGTGGACCTGAGTGAGGACAGCCTTTTTTCACGACGGGAGGACAACAGGGTGACAAGAAATAAATCATCCAGACTAGAGATAAATTGTATTATTATGTTTATCTTAACTAAAAATAAATATATTTATTATTTAAAAAAAAAAAAAAAAACTAAATAAATTTTTACTATATTTTGCTAAAAACATCAACGTTTATTGTATTTTTATTTTTATTTTTTTCTGACTCCTTATTACATCCAGCCATAGAATTATACATTAAAATAAACATATTTGAAATAATTCATTTTAAATTATCATAATAATTCATTTAAAATGACCATATTTAATTATAAAAATAATTGCTTGTTTATCAACAACTTGAGCATTTTATTCATTATATTTTGAAGCTCTCAGGAGCCAAGTTATGTTATATTCCTTAATATTTATTTATGCAAGTTTGAAGTATCAATTATCTAAACACAGTTTTGTTTGCATATTTTCAGGATATATATATATATATATATATATATATATATATATATATATATATATATAGGCTGTAACTGTCGAAAGAAACCTGATTGCCCTCTCAACGGGGGGTGCTTACAAACATCAGTTGTCTACCAATCTAAGGTAACACGCAAGGACATTAACACATCCGACACATATGTAGGATTAACCGAGGGAGAATTCAAAACCAGATGGAACAATCACAAGGCTTCTTTCAGGAACCAAAACCTGCGAAATACCACAGAACTCAGCAAACACATTTGGGACCTCAAAGACAATAATGTTGAATATTCAATAACATGGCAAATTCTTGCATCCAGCACACCTTACAATAGTGGTAATAAAAGATGCAACCTATGCTTGAAAGAGAAACTGTTTATTATTTACCGTCCAGACCTGTCATCCCTCAACAAGCGCAGCGAAATTGTAACAGCATGCCGCCACAGACGGAAACACCTCCTAGGTAACACATGAGCCAATCACCACGCCCCTACGCCAGCCTGTACCCACCCACTCTGTGCCCTATACAAACCATGGTATGTGAATGCTCCCATTAAAATCTCCTGATGATTGAGGGTACCCCCCCTCATGAAACAGGCCTGTAGAGATGAAATAGTCTTGTGATTTTTTTTCCCACACACACATATATATATATATATATATATATATATATATATATATATATATATATATATATATATATATATATATATATATATATATATATATATATATATATATATATATATATATGAAATTCTTGACTTGGTGAATTCTAGTTGTCAATATACTCCTCCCCTCTTAACCACGCCCCCAACCACGCCCTGACCCACCCCCAACCACCCCCCCACCCCCCACCTCCCGAAATCGGAGGTCTCAAGGTTGGCAAGTATGCCCACGACACACCAGACTGTATCTCACGGCACACTGAAAGTGGTTGAAAAACACGGGTCTAGTATGTTCACTATTTTATTTAAGGACTAAATTACAATAATAAACATATGTTTAATGTATCCTAAGATTTATTTTTCCAACAATTTTTAAACAATTTTAAACAATTTATATATTTTTTTAAAACAATTTTAACTGTTTTAAACAATTTTAAACAATTTTAATTGTTTTAAACAATTTAAAACAATTTTTAACAATTTTAAACAATGTTAAAATTAAACAATTTTATTTTTTTTTCAATTAATTGTAAATCAAAAAAAAAATGTTTAAACAATTTTAAACAATTTCAAACATTTTTAAACAATTTTAAAATAAAACAATTTTGACATTTCAAAACAACACTAAATTAAAGTGCACTTTTTGTATAGAACGCCACTACAATAGTTTAAAACAAGCTATTAGTGCACTTTTGGGCATGATGTCACTAAGATGACTTATCAAAACAACACTAAATTAAAGTGCCCATTTTGTACAGAACGCCACTACAATAGTTCAAAACAAATAAAGTGCACTTTTGTGCATGATGTCACACAAGATATTTCAATAAGTGTCAAATAAAAATGAGCTGCATAAAAGGAAATCAAATAGTGTATGTCCTTCGCTATAAAATAAAGCCAATAATGCAAATTTTTTTGTGGTCCCCTTTATTTAGAAAAGTACCGAAAAGTATCAAAATTATTTTATTACCGCTACCAAAATATTGGCATCGTTACAACACAAATTTAAATACAGAGACAAAAAGCGAAGCAAAGCAAAGCCACACAAAAAAACGACGGAGATACGACGAAAAGGGGAGGAAACATCATGCGTACGAAGATAAAGGACACAGAAGAATTTGCCCAAACCGAGGCTTGAAGTGAAGTGAATTATATTTATATAGCCCTTTTCTCTAGTGACTCAAAGCGCTTTACATAGTGAAACCCAATATCTAAGTTACATTTAAACCAGTGTGGGAGAAGGTGGGTAAAGTGTCTTGCCCAAGGACACCATGCCCAAAAGTGCACTAATAGCTTGTTTTAAACTATTGTAGTGGCGTTCTGTACAAAAAGTGCACTTTAATTTAGTGTTGTTTTGAAATGTCAAAATTGTTTTATTTTAAAATTGCTTAAAATTGTTTAAAAATGTTTGAAATTGTTTAAATTTTTTAAAAAAGATTTACAATTAATTGGAAAAAAATTAAAATTGTTTAATTTTAACATTGTTTAAAATTGTTAAAAATTGTTTAAAATTGTTTAAAACAATTTCAATTGTTTAAAAAAATAGAAATTGTTTAAAAAAATACAAATTGTTTAAAATTGTTTAAAAAAAATACAAATTGTTTAAAATTGTATAAAAAAAATTAAAATTGCTTAATTTTTTTAATTGTTTAAAATTGTTTAGTTGTTTAAAATTGTTTAAAAAAATACAAATTGTTTAAAATTGTTTAAAAAAAAACAAATTGTTTAAAATTGTTTAAAACAATTAAAATTGCTTAATTTTTAAATTGTTTAAAGTTGTTTAAAATTGTTTAAAAAAATTACAATTGTTTAATTTTAAAATGGTTTAAAATTGTTTAAAAAAAATAAAAATTGTTTAAAAAAATAGAAATTGTTTAAAAGTGTTTAAAATTGATTCAAATTATTTAAAATTGTTTAACAATGTTTAAAATTGTTTAAAAAAAATTGTTTAAAATTGTTTACATCATGCACAAAAGTGCACTTTATTTGTTTTAAACTATTGTAGTGGTGTTCTGTACAAAAAGTGCACTTTAATTTAATGTTGTTTTGATATGTCATCTTAGTGACATCAACAATTTTTGATTGAAACTTTTATAAGTAGATTGCACAGTACAGTACATATTCCGTACAATTGACCACTAAATGGTAACACCCCAATAAGTTTTTCAACTTGTTTAAGTCGGGGTCCACGTAAATCAATTCATGGTACATGGAACAACTAATGTAAAGTACCCAAACAAGACACAAATAAGTGATTATTACATTTTAACAGAAGTGTAGATAAAACATTTTGGAAGGATATTTGCACCACAACACAACAAAGACTACAGAACAAATTCCCAGCAGCACCAA
Organism: Nerophis lumbriciformis; assembly: GCF_033978685.3. Classification (NCBI taxonomy): domain Eukaryota; kingdom Metazoa; phylum Chordata; class Actinopteri; order Syngnathiformes; family Syngnathidae; genus Nerophis; species Nerophis lumbriciformis. Next base: position 4,854,199 of record NC_084563.2, on the reverse strand, counting down.
CTCTTTTCGGTAAAGTGTCTTGCCCAAGGACACAACGGCAGTGACTAGGATGGCGGCAGCGGGCATCGAACCTGGAACCCTCAAGTTGCTGGCACGGCCACTCTACCAACCGAGCTATGCCGCCCACAAGTCTTTTTTTGTTGTCCGATACCCGTGGAGTCGGACGATCCAACCCGATATTAAGTGGAAACATTACCCAATCTCCACTTAATATGATGGTCAAATAAAGCGGGAGCAAATACATCTCTAGATACTTCTGTCGGGCAGGAAGTGGGGCAGAGTGAGACCTCTGCTCTCCCTCGCCTCGCACCTCCAGCTAATATTAAAGCAGAGGCCATACGTGGTAAATATTAGCTTTTCTCTCTCCGTGTTGACTGTTTGCTTTTCCACACACACACACACACACACGGAACAAAGGTCTGCCATGCTGCACACCCACCAGGCAACTGTGATGGGCCGGCCGTAGCGGAGGTAGGTGATTATTGCTCAAGCGGTGGCTTTTCATTGTGTGACTTATGATTACACAGTTGAAAGGTCTCCTCGGGCCGGATGTGTAACAACGATAATGGGAGGCTGCTGCTGTGGATACGACAGCAAGGACTATACATCTTTATGGAGAAATGTATGAGATTCTCCTTCTTGCCATCTCTTTTCCGCAGAGGATGGGTTGTACTTGTATAGCGCTTTTCTACCTTCAAGGTACTTTTGACACTATTTCCACATTCACCCGTTCACACACTGATGGCGGGTGCTACCATGCAAGGCCCTAACCTCGACCCATCAGGAGCAAGGGTGAAGTGTCTTGCTCAAGGACACAACGGACGTGGCGAGGTTGGTAGAAGGTGGGGATTGAGCCGGGGACTCTCGGGTTGCTGGCACGGCTACTCTCCCAACCTGCGCCACGCCGTCCCTAGAGGAGCCAGGTCCTTGATACTGCACAGAGAATTTAACCTCCATCCATCCATCCATCTTCTTCCGCTTATCCGAGGTCGGGTCGCGGGGGCAGCAGCCTAAGCAGGGGAGCCCAGACTTCCCTCTCCCCAGCCACTTCGTCCAGCTCCTCCCGGGGGATCCCGAGGCGTTCCCAGGCCAGCCGGGAGAGATAGTCTTCCCAGCGTGTCCTGGGTCTTCCCCGTGGCCTCCTACCGGTCGGACGTGCCCGAAACACCTTCGTAGGGAGGCGTTCAGGTGGCATCCTGACCAGATGCCCGAACCACCTCATCTGGCTCCTCTCGATGTGGAGGAGCAGCGGCTTTAATTTGAGCTCCCCCCGAATGACAGAGCTTCTCACCCTATCTCTATGGGAGAGCCCCACCACCCGGCGGAGGAAACTCATTTCGGCCGCTTGTACCCGTGATCTTGTCCTTTCGGTCATGACCCAAAGCTCATGACCATAGGTGAGGATGGGAACGTAGATCGACCGGTAAATCGAGAGCTTTACCGGTCCTTCTTCACCACAACGGATCGATACAGCGTCCGCATTACTGAAGACGCCGCACCGATCCGCCTGTCGATCTCACGATCCACTCTTCCCCCACTCGTGAACAGGACTCCGAGGTACTTGAACTCCTCCACTTGGGGCAAGATCTCCTCCCCAACCCGGAGATGGCACTCCACCCTTTTCCGGGAGAGAACCATAGACTCGGACTTGGAGGTGCTGATTCCCATCCCAGTCGCTTCACACTCGGCTGCGAACCGATCCAGTGAGAGCTGAAGATCTTGGCCAGAGGAAGCCATCAGGACCACATCATCTGCAAATAGCAGAGACCTAATCCTGCAGCCACCAAACCAGATACTCTCAACATCCTGATTGCGCCTAGAAATTCTGTCCATAAAGGTTATGAACAGAATCGGTGACAAAGGGCAGCCTTGGCGGAGTCCAACCCTCACTGGAAACGTGTCCGACTTACTGCCGGCAATGCGGACCAAGCTCTGACACTGATTATACAGGGAGCGAACTGCCACAATAAGACAGTCCGTTACCCCATACTCTCTGAGCACTCCCCACAGGACTTCCCGGGGTACACGGTCGAATGCCTTCTCCAAGTCCACAAAGCACATGTAGACTGGTTGGGCAAACTCCCATGCACCCTCAAGGACCCTGCCGAGAGTATAGAGTTGGTCCACAGTTCCACGACCAGGACGAAAACCACACTGTTCCTCCTGAATCCGAGGTTCGACTATCCCGGCGTAGCCTCCTTTCCAGTACACCTGAATAGACCTTACCGGGACGGCTGAGGAGGATTTAACCTCTCAAGTCAAAATAACCCTCAAATTGTACACCAACATCCCAAAGGTCTCTATATATATATATGCCTCAGACTGGAAGTCTCTGCAGAGAGTGGTGAGGACGGCGGAAAAGATCATCAAGACTCCTCTTCCTCCTATCCAGGAGATGGCAAAAAGCCGCTGCCTGACCAAGGTTCAGCTGATTTTCAGGCCGAGCCTGAAAATCAGCTGGTCCAAAACCGAACTCATACATATCGGCGATGGACCAGACCCACCACCCTTCTTATTTGAGGATACCCCTGTCCACTTTGTCCCTACCTTCAGATACCTCGGCTCGACAGTCACCAACACCGGCGACCTCAAACGAGAGGTGGACCGCCGACGCGCCCTTGCAGCCTCCGTCATGTGGAGACCGTTGTGGCGACACCGGCACATATCTCGGGACACCAAGTTGAGGGTCTACAATTCCTCTGTCATCTCTGTCCTTCTGTACGGCTCGGAAACATGGCCGCTGAATAACATCCTGGCGGCCAGGCTAGATGGCTTTGATTCCAGAGCCCTCAGGAGGATAGAAGGCATCACGTGGAGCCAGCATGTCACCAACAAGACCCTAAGAGAGCTAACCCAACAGCTCCCAGCCTCTCGCCTCGCAGCAATGCGGCGAGTGCGCTGGTACGGCCATGTCATCCGCCTGCCGGGGGAACACCCCACGCGCAAAATCCTGGACTTCAACCCGCAGCGAGCTGGCTGGAGACGCCCTAGAGGCGCCCCCAGGACTCGCTGGCTGGATGTATTAGCCCAGGACCTTAAGGCCTGCAATGTGACTATGGCACAAGCTCAACCCCTTGCCCACAACAGACCCAGATGGAGAGACCTGGTTGCTATGGTCGGCTCTACGCGCCCTGAAGTGCAAGAGGACTAAGTAAGTAAGTAAGTAAGTGACCAAGGTTCAGAAAATCTGCAGAGATTCCTCCCATCCCCACCAAGGACTGTTTTCACTGCTAGACTCTAGAAAGAGGTTCCGCAGCCTCCGTTGCAGAACCTCCAGGTTCTGTAACAGCTTCTTCCCTCAGGCCATAAGACTCTTGAACGCATCATAATAATCCCCTCAATTCCCCCCAAAAATGGATTAACTGGCTGGAATATAAAGACAATATAACATACATCCATAAACCTGGATGCATATGCAAAAGTGCAATATATTTATCTGTACAGTAATCTATTTATTAATATCTGCACCTTATTGCTCTTTTATCCTGCACTACTATGAGCTAATGCAACAAAATTTCGTTCTTATCAGTACTGTAAAGTTCAAATTTGAATGACAATAAAAGGAAGTCTAAGTCTAAGTCTATATTTACAAATCCAAGAGCGCTTTCTCCCCATTAGTACGAGTTCCAAGCCACATACATGTTATACATAAGCAGTCCACCAAACACGTGAAATGGACTTGCCTGTACCTGAAAGACTTAGGCTATGTCTACACTCAATCCAATCCATCCATCCATCTTCTTTCGCTTATCCGAGGTCGGGTCGCCGGGGAAGCAGCCTAAGCAGGGAAGTCAAGACTTTCCTCTCACCAGCCACTTCGTCCAGCTCCTCCCGGGGGATCCTGAGGTGTTCCCAGGCCAGCCGGGAGACATAGTCTTCCCAACGTGTCCTGGGTCTTCCCCATGGCCTCCTACCGGTCAGACGTGCCCTAAACACGTTCGGGTGGCATCCTGACCAGATGCCCGAACCACCTCATCTGGCTCTTCTCCATGTGGAGGAGCAGCGGCTTTACTTTGAGCTCCCCCCGGATGGCAGAGCTTCTCACCCTATCTCTAAGGGAGAGCCCCGCCACCCGGCGGAGGAAACTCGTGATCTTGTCCTTTCGGTCATAACCCAAAGCTCATGACCATAGGTGAGGATGGGAACGTAGATCGACCGGTAAATTGAGAGCTTTGCCTTCCGGCTCAGCTCCTTCTTCACCACAACGGATCGATACAGCGTCCGCATTACTGAAGACGCCGCACCGATCCGCCTGTCGATCTCACCATCCAGTCTTCCCTCACTCGTGAACAAGACTCCGAGGTACTTGAACTCCTCCACTTAGGACAAGATCTCTCTCAACCCGTGTAACCTGTGTGGCTGTTGACCAAGTATGCCTTGCTGTCACGTACGTGTGCAAGCAGAAGATGTATATTGTATAACAAGTGTTGGGCTGGCACTCTGTTAATACAGATTGTAGAGGGCGTCAAATGTTGTACCATCATGGCACGCCCTTATTATAGCCGTAAGGGTGAAAATCGGTGAATATAAATCCCGGGAGTTTTCTGCGAGAGGCACTGAAATCTGGAAGTCTCCCGGGAAAATCAGCAAGTATGCAGCTGAGCCGCATCAGAGTGATCAAAGAGCCGCATGCGGCTCCAGAGCCGCGGGTTGCCGACCCCTGGATTAGGGGGTACTTGAATTAAAAACAATTTCACAGGGGGTACATCACTGAAAAAAGGTTGAGAACCACTGGCGTAGTGGGTAGAGCGGCTGTGCCAGAAACCTGAGGGATGCAGGTTCGCTTCCCTGCCTCTTGACGTCCAAATTGCTGCCGTTGTGTCCTTGGGCAGGACACTTCACCCTTGTCCCCGGTGCCACTCACACTGGTGAATGAATGATTAATGAATGATAGGTGGTGGTCAGTCCACCCCAGGGCAGCTGTGGCTACAAATGTTGCTTACCACCACCAGGTGTGAATGAATGATGGCTTCCCATGTGAACGCTTTGAGTATCCAATAATAGAAAAGCGCGATATAACATCTATCCATCCCATCCATCCATTTTCTACCGCTTAATCCCTTCGGGGTCGCGGGGGGCGCTGGAGCCTATCTCAGCTACAATCGGGCGGAAGGCGGGGTACACCCTGGACAAGTCGCAACCTCATCGCAGGGCCAACACAGATAGACAGACAACATTCACACTCACATTCACACACTAGGGCCAATTTAGTGTTGCCAATCAACTTATCCCCAGGTGCATGTCTTTGGAGGTGGGAGGAAGCCGGAGTACCCGGAGGGAACCCACGCAGTCACGGGGAGAACATGCCAACTCCACACAGAAAGATCCCGAGCCCGGGATTGAACCCAAGACTACTCAGGACCTTCGTATTGTGAGGCAGATGCACTAACCCCTCTGCCACCCATTATTATTAGGGCCCGCATGTCCCATTGTATAAGGACTCCCGAAGGGAGTCCTTATACAATGGGACATAAGGACCTATTGTATTTGTAAGGTTTTATTTATTCTTTATTATTCTTCCGCACCCACAATAAACTGCAATTTGACCCACTTAACATGCTTCAAAACACACCATATTTGACCCACACATCAGGACCTGCAAAAATTGCCTTTTTTTTTTACAAAAACCGAACCACAAAACTCAAAATTGCGCTCTAGCGCCCCGTAGGAAAAAAAAAACTAGACTGCCTGTAACTCCCACTAGGAAGGTCGGAGAGACATGAAACAAAAACCTCTATGTAGGTCTGACTTAGACCTACATTTCATTAATGGTACATTCTCGGGCCAAAATCAACAGGAAGTTGGCAATTCCCCCTTTAAGACAAAAAAGTACTAAAAACAGTACCTTTTGCCTCTTTGAGCTGTAATTTGACCCCCTTAACATGCTTCAAAACTCACCAAACTGAACGCACACATCAGGACTGGCAAAAATTGTGATCTAATAAAAAAACCTAACCCCAAATTTAAAAATTGCGCTCTAGAGCAATTGTTGAATAAAATGGAGAAAAAACTGCTCCTCGGAAGAAAGAAAATGACAAAACTGCCTGTAACTCCCACTGGGAAGGTCGGAGAGACATGAAACAAAAACCTCTATGTAGGTCTCACTTAGACCTACATTTCATAAATTGACAACCCCCAGCAAATATCAGCAGGAAGTTTGCTATTCCCCCTTCAACACAACATTTTTGTAAAAACCCGTCACCTTTCTTCAAAAACTATCTCCTCTGAGCGCGTTTGTTGTTTCGGCTTCAAACTAACACAGGAGAGAGATTGAACCCTTCTGATTAAAAGTTGGTGAAAGAGTTGTGATACCTGCTCCGGTTTTGATTTTATGACCCTTCACAGACCCGCTGCACTGATGCTCCTGCGGTGCTGTTTTTTTAAGATGGCTGCTCAAAAGCAGGAAGCACCAACGTGCCCACACAATGCAGACAAGGTAGGTACACTAGACAAAAGTCTTGGGACACTTCAGACTACAAGTAGACAAAAGTATTGGGACACTTAGGACTAGCACCTGCCAAATCCGCGGGCCCGAACAACGCTGCTTGCAGCTTTAATTCTTTATTATTCTTCCGCACCCACATTAAACTGCAATTTGACCCACTTAACATGCTTCAAAACTCACCATATTTGACCCACACATCAGGACCTGCAAAAATTGCCTTTTTTTTTTACAAAAACCGAACCACAAAACTCAAAATTGCGCTCTAGCACCCCCTAGGAAACAAAAAAAACTAGACTGCCTGTAACTCCCACTAGGAAGGTCGGAGAGACATGAAACAAAAACCTTTATGTAGGTCTGACTTAGACCTACATTTCATTAATGGTACATTCTCGGGCCAAAATCAACAGGAAGTTGGCAATTCCCCCTTTAAGACAAAAAAGTACTAAAAACAGTAACTTTTGCTTCTTTGAGCTGTAATTTGACCCCCTTAACATGCTTCAAAACTCACCAAACTGAACGCACACATCAGGACTGGCAAAAATTGTGATCTAATAAAAAAACCTAACCCCAAATTTAAAAATTGCGCTCTAGAGCAATTTTTGAATAAAACGGAGAAAAAACTGCTCCTCCGAAGAAAAAAATGACAAAACTGCCTGTAACTCCCACTGGGAAGGTCGGAGAGACATGAAACAAAAACCTCTATGTAGGTCTCACTTAGACCTACATTTCATAAATTGACAACCCCCAGCAAAAATCAGTAGGAAGTTTGCTATTCCCCCTTCAACACAACATTTTTGTAAAAACCGGTCACCTTCCTTCAAAAACTATCTCCTCTGAGCGCGTTTGTCGTTTCGGCTTCAAACTAACACAGGAGAGAGATTAAACCCTTCTGATTAAAAGTTGGCGAAAGAGTTTTGATACCGGCTACGGTTTTGATTTTATGACCCTTCAAAGAGCCGCTGCGCTGATGCTGCTGTTTTTTCAAGAAGGCTGCTTAAAAGCAGGAAGCACCAGCGTGCCCACACAATGCAGACAAGGTAGGTACACTAAACAAAAGTATTGGGACAATTCGGACTAAAAGTAGACAAAAGTATTGGGACACTTCGGACTACCACTAGACAAAAGTATTGGGACACTTAGGACTAAAACTGGACAAAAGTATTGGGACACTTAAGACTACCACTGGACACACGTATTTGGACACCTACACTGGACAAAAGTATTGGTACACTTAGGACTACAACTTGCCAAAAATATTGGGACACTTGGGACTAAAACTGGACAAAAGTATTGGGACACTTAGGACTAGTTATTATTATTATTTAAAAACATGCACACAAAGCAACACTGGAGGCGACTATGACGTGCGCATTTTCCGCACATGCGTAGGTTGGGGGTCTTAAACGGTGGCATTGTTGTGTGTGGACACGGATAAGGTTAGGTGGGATTTACCCCGGGCCTTAGTTATAAACTCCAACCTGAAAAACACTTCACTCAACCAATACTAAAGCGAAGTGGTCGGGGAATATGCAGAGTCAACATTCATTGCAGAATCGGTGCCACCGATTCTGTTCATAACTTTTATGGACAGTATTTCTAGGCGCAGTCAAGGCGTTGAGGGGATCCGGTTTGGTGGCTGCAGGATTAGGTCTCTGCTTTTTGCGGATGATGTGGTCCTGATGGCTTCATCTGGCCAGGATCTTCAGCTCTCGCTGGATCGGTTCGCAGCCGAGCGTGAAGCGACTGGGATGAGAATCAGCACCTCCAAGTCCGAGTCCATGGTTCTCGCCCGGAAAAGGGTGGAATGCCATCTTAAAGTTAAAGTTAAAGTACCAATGATTGTCACACACACACTAGGTGTGGCGAAATTATTCTCTGCATTTGACCCATCACCCTTGATCACCCCCTGGGAGGTGAGGGGGGCAGCAGCGGTGGCCGCGCCCGGGAATCATTTTTGGTGATTTAACCCCCAATTCCAACCCTTGATGCTGAGTGCCAAGCAGGGAGGTAATGGGTCCCATTTTTATAGTCTTTGGTATGACTCGGCCGAGGTTTGAACCCACAACCTACCGATCTCAGGGCGGACACTCTAACCACTAGGCCACTGAGTCGGTTTGGGGAGGAGACCCTGCCCCAAGTGGAGGAGTTCAAGTACCTCGGAGTCTTGTTCACGAGTGAGGGAAGAGTGGATGGTGAGATCGACAGGCGGATCGGTGCGGCATCTTCAGTAATGCGGACGCTGTATCGATCCGTTGTGGTGAAGAAGGAGCTGAGCCGGAAGGCAAAGCTCTCAATTTACCGGTCGATCTACGTTCCCATCCTCACCATATGGTCATGAGCTTTGGGTTATGACCGAAAGGACAAGATCACGGGTACAAGCGGCCCAAATGAGTTTCCTCCGCCGGGTGGCGGGGCTCTCCCTTAGAGATAGGGTGAGAAGCTCTGCCATCCGGGGGGAGCTCAAAGTAAAGCCGCTGCTCCTCCACATGGAGAGGAGCCAGATGAGGTGGTTCGGGCATCTGGTCAGGATGCCACCCGAGGGAGGTGTTTAGGGCACGTCCGACCGGTAGGAGGCCACGGGGAAGACCCAGGACACGTTGGGAAGACTATGTCTCCCGGCTGGCCTGGGAACGCCTCGGGATGCCCCGGGAGGAGCTGGACGAAGTGGCTGGGGAGAGGGAAGTCTGGGCTTCCCTGCTTAGGCTGCTGCCCCCGCGACCCGATCTCGGATAAGCGGAAGAAGATGGATGGATGGATGGATGGATTCATTGCTCAGGTGTTGGCAAACAAACATGCTTCTTGGCACGTTATGCAGGATAGATGAGGAAAATGAGAGGCCCTATCAAACTGGCATGGCCTCCTCCTCCTTCCCCAAACTTCCTCCCGCTTTCTTCTCTCTTCCCCAGTGCGGTTTGTCTTGGCTGACTGATAATAAGAGACACAAAAATCCTCTTTTCTCTCCGCTGAAATGAGTCACTTCCTTGCCAGGGCCTTGGTTGATGGATGGCCGCCAGGAGATACCCAGCTATTTATTGCTCCGTTTCCATCCCATAAGTGGGGAGCTTGGGAAAGAGTAGTTCTTAGTGGCGAAAGAACACGCATCCGTGCACATTCGAAGCGCTCCTTTAAAACACATCAGCTCGAAGAAAAGCTAAG
>NC_084563.2:4769598-4839598 GCF_033978685.3 Nerophis lumbriciformis | reverse complement strand
TTTAGGACCAGCCTTTCTAGATATATAAAGATTTGTATTTACAACATTAATCATCAATAATATATACTGTACATACTATGCAAATATAAAAAAAAAGGTAAGCTTTTAGTAATTTAACATTTTTTAGTTGAATTTTTTTGTTTCTAATTGGTTTTTAATCTTCATTATTTACTTGAAGTTATTACAGTGCGTATTTATTTTTTTTAATTAATTTTGGCCAAAGGGGACGCATTTCAATTTCTTACACACACTTGTTATTTCATATGTTGATTTCGGTCCTAATAGCCAACATGTAAATAATCAAATATACAATTCTACACATTGAGTGCTAAAACTGCCAAGAGTTAATCAATAATCAATATATCAGTGTGCAGCTTTTAAAACATCACAAAATTATTTTCTTTTAGTCAGATTTTGTGTTGTTGCTGCTATTTTAACTGTTTTTAAATTACATCAACAAGGTTAATTTTTTTTTTTTTTTTTTAGCACTTAGCCTTTCCTTTCTTTTAAATTGACATTTTATTAGTCATTTAAATGTTTCTAACAGCTGAATGAGCAGCACAGTTACAGCGTAAATAAATATTTATGAATGAATTAGTCATCTTTGTTGTTCGTGCCTAAAATAACTTGAATTTTTATCTGATTAGTTGACTAATCGTTAAGATAATCGTTGACCAATCGACTATCAAAATAATCGTTAGTTGAGTTAGAATTAGGTACTTTTATGGGTTCCGGCCAAATTCCATCTGTACTACAGAGTACTGCGAACAAAAAAATCTACCTGTACCAATTTTCGAAACCTCAGGATGTTAATCATTAGGATTTCATTGATACCAGTATCAATATTTCTTATCGATATCGGTATTCATTGGTACTCAGATTGGTACTACAGTACATGTAACTGGTGTAAACAAAGACTTAAAAACTAGGGATGTCCGATAATGGCTTTTTGCCGATATACGATATTCCGATATTGACCAATCCCTTAGTTACCGATACCGATATCAACCGATACCAATATATACAGTCGTGGAATTAACACATTATTATGCCTAATTTGGACAACCAGGTATGGTAAAAATAAGGTCCTTTTTTTAAAAAAAAAATAAGATAAATAAATTAAAAACATTTTCTTGACTAAAAATGAAAGTAAAACAATATAAAAACAGTTACATAGAAACTAGTAATTAATGAAAATTAGTAAAAATTAAGTGTTAAAGGTTAGTACTATTAGTGGACCAGCAACACGCACAATCATGTGTGCTTACGGACTGTATCCCTTGCAGACTGTATTGATATATATTGATATATAATGTAGGAACCACAATATTAATAACAGAAAGTGTCAAGACTAGGACTCTGGCTTGGTTTGTTCTCCCGAGGTGCAAGTGAATTGGACCAGATGTGGCGTGAAGGTGAATACATATTCATTTATAACACTCAAAGGAACAAAAAGCGCGCACAATGGCGGAGAACAAACTATGAAACCAAACACTTGCACAAAGGCAAAAAACTATGAACAACAAAAAACACTAACTGTGGCAATAATAAACAAAACTTACTTGGCATGGACAAAAAAGGAGCAGCGTGAACGATGGACATGAAAAAGAGTCAGAAATGTGTCGAGCATAAATGTGGGGATGTCACCAGAAAGACAAACTGAAAACACTGAACTTAAATACTACAGACATGATTAACGAAAACAGGTGCGTGACTCAAAACGTGAAACAGGTGCGTGACATGACAGGTGAAAACTAATGGGTTGCTATGGTGATAAACAAGAGTGCACAATGAGTCCAAACGTGGAACAGGTGAAACTAATGGGTAATCATGGAAACAAGACAAGGGAGTGAAAAGCCAGAAACTAAACAAAACATGACTAAGACAAAACATGATTACACAGACATGACAGAAAGAAACAACCCTTTTGTGTGAATGAGTAAATGGGGGAGGGAGGTTTTTAGGTTGGTGCACTAATTGTAAGTGTATCTTGTGTTTTTTATGTTGATTTAATTAAAAAAAAAAAAAAAAAAACGATACCAATACCGATAATAAAAAAACCGATACCGATCATTTCCGATATTACATTCTAAAGCATTTATCGGCATCTCTAATAAAAACATACATTTTTTATCCCCATTTCAATTCTCGATTCAACAGGATTGAAACAGATTCTTGCAAAGTACTATTTGGTAAAGTAATAGTAAAAAAAAAAAAAAAAATTGAAAATGGATGAATCATTTTGTCTAAAGCATTTATCGGCCGATAATATCGGCAGGCCGATATTATCGGACATCTCTAACAAAAACATACATTTTTTTAATCACCATTTCAATTCTCGATTCAACAGGATTGAAACAGATTCTTGCAAAGTACTATTTGGTAAAGTAATAGTAAAAAAAAAAAAAAAATTGAAAATGGATGAATCATTTTGTCTAAAGCATTTATCGGCCGATAATATCGGCAGGCCGATATTATCGGACATCTCTAATAAAAACATACATTTTTTAAATCACCATTTCAATTCTCGATTCAACAGGATTGAAACAGATTCTTGCAAAGTATTATTTGGTAAAGTAATAGTAAAAAAAATAATAATTTTGAAAATGGATGAATCATTTTGTCTAAAGCATTTATCGGGCGATAATATCGGCAGGCCTATATTATCGGACATCTCTAATAAAAACATAATTGTTTTATCACCATTTCAATTCTCGATTCAACAGGATTGAAACAGATTCTTGCAAAGTACTATTTGGTAAAGTAATAGTAAAAAAAAAAATAATTTTGAAAATGGATGAATCATTTTGTCTAAAGCATTTATCGGCCGATAATATCGGCAGGCCGATATTATCGGACATCTCCAATAAAAACATACATTTTTTTAATCAGCATTTCAATTCTCGATTCAACAGGATTGAAACAGATTCTTGCAAAGTACTATTTGGTAAAGTAATAGTAAAAAAAAAAAAAAAATTTGAATATGGATGAATCGTTTTGTCTAAAGCCTTTATCGGCCGATAATATCGGCCTGCCGATATTATCGGACATCTCCAATAAAAACATACATTTTTTTAATCACCATTTCAATTCTCGATTCAACAGGATTGAAACAGATTCTTGCAAAGTACTATTTGGTAAAGTAATAGTAAAAAAAAAAAAAAAATTTGAAAATGGATGAATCATTTTGTCTAAAGCATTTATCGGCCGATAATATCGGCAGGCCGATATTATCGGACATCTCTAATAAAAACATACATTTTTTTAATCAGCATTTCAATTCTCGATTCAACAGGATTGAAACAGATTCTTGCAAAGTACTATTTGGTAAAGTAATAGTAAAAAAAATAATAATTTTGAAAATGGATGAATCATTTTGTCTAAAGCATTTATCGGCCGATAATATCGGACATCTCTAATAAAAACACACATTTTTTTAATCACCATTTCAATTCTCGATTCAACAGGATTGAAACAGATTCTTGCAAAGTATTATTTGGTAAAGTAATAGTAAAAAAAAATAAAAAATTTGAAAATGGATGAATCGTTTTGTCTAAAGCATTTATCGGCCGATAATATCGGCAGGCCTATATTATCGGACATCTCTAATAAAAACATAATTTTTTTATCACCATTTCAATTCTCGATTCAACAGGATTGAAACAGATTCTTGCAAAGTACTATTTGGTAAAGTAATAGTAAAAAAAAAAAATTTTGAAAATGGATTAATCGTTTTGTCTAAAGCATTTATCGGCCGATAATATCGGCAGGCCTATATTATCGGACATCTCTAATAAAAACATACATTTTTTTAATCACCATTTCAATTCTCGATTCAACAGGATTGAAACAGATTCTTGCAAAGTATTATTTGGTAAAGTAATAGTAAAAAAAAAAAAAAAAATTTGAAAATGGATGAATCATTTTGTCTAAAGCATTTATCGGCCGATAATATCGGCAGGCCGATATTATCTCTAATAAAAACATAATTTTTTTATCACCATTTCAATTCTCGATTCAACAGGATTGAAACAGATTCTTGCAAAGTATTATTTGGTAAAGTAATAGTAAAAAAAAAAAAATTTTGAATATGGATGAATCATTTTGTCTAAAGCATTTATCGGCCGATAATATCGGCAGGCCGATATTATCGGACATCTCTAATAAAAACATACATTTTTTAAATCACCATTTCAATTCTCGATTCAACAGGATTGAAACAGATTCTTGCAAAGTATTATTTGGTAAAGTAATAGTAAAAAAAATAATAATTTTGAAAATGGATGAATCATTTTGTCTAAAGCATTTATCGGCCGATAATATCGGCAGGCCGATATTATCGGACATCTCCAATAAAAACATACATTTTTTAAATCACCATTTCAATTCTCGATTCAACAGGATTGAAACAGATTCTTGCAAAGTACTATTTGGTAAAGTAATAGTAAAAAAAAATAAAAATTTGAAAATGGATGAATCGTTTTGTCTAAAGCATTTATCGGCCGATATTATCGGACATCTCTAATAAAAACATAAATTTTTTTAATCACCATTTCAATTCTCGATTCAACAGGATTGAAACAGATTCTTGCAAAGTATTATTTGGTAAAGTAATAGTAAAAAAAAAAATTATTTTGAAAATTACGAATCATTTAGAATAAAATAATTAAGAGTAGCAATTCTGAGGTGAATTGATTTGTTTGAGCTCTCCTAATACAGTATAAACCCCTTTGTGCGACTCAAAAGACAAGATCAACTTAATGGCAAAGACTACTTCCTGACCACCTTGGACAAACTGAAATGAATGCTCACTTGCAAATGATACAAACACTATTCAAAGTCGAGCTTTGCCAGGGAGGACTTTGGGCCAAAGAGGTCCACACTGTGGGTGGGAAGAGCCGAGTGAGATTGAAATAAATTGAACATAACGTCACCATCTACTGATTATGTGATAAACACCCCCAGGATGTTGATAGGCACAATGCTGCAACAGGGGATTTGAAAAGAACAAAAGACAAAAGGTGAGGTAAAGGCATCTAAGTCCACTTCTTTTATAGGGGATTAATGCAGCACACGCACACCATCAGTCTTGCACTTAGTCCACAGAATCAAATTCAACGGCGAACAGGATGCTTGTGAATCCAAAACATTCCTTTCAGGTCAAGTTCAGGCACATCCCCCTAATGGAGGGGTTTGCACTTTTATTCATGGGCCCTTCTTTGAATATTGCTGCTTTATGACTACTTATTTGGGCTCTTTTCTTTTTTTCCATTGCAGCTTTTTGTCCCTCCAGCATTGCCCTGGAACGCAAAGGATTGTGATTTAAATAGCTTTTGAGGACTCCTAATCCACCGGAGGCACATAAATCACACAAAAGGTAGCTCTGAAAAGGCTCGGAGAATTCCACAGAGCGAAAGAGGAAGTCTTAAATCCGGAGCTTGGCTTAAATAACAGCAAAAGGTGACTTATCATTGGAATGGTTTCTGACTCGGGTCTGGAGATGAGCCCTCAATCGATGGTGGGGGGGGAAATAACTAATACGCGTGGACAAAAGTTGGAGACCCGCCAACTTTAAACAGGACTTCTGGTTTTAAGGCCAAAAAGCAATAGTTTATTTGATCTCTCAGGCCGGTAGATCCTGAGCGGTATACACACAAGGCCGTGGTTCACAGGAAGGGTGTAGGTTGTGGGCAGGTCAAACGGACGATTTGGAAATGTTTTTTTTCTTCCAAGTTTTGGAAATCATCACGGCCAATTTCCCCTGCTCGTGCGATAAGATCAGTCCTGGATGAAAACGAGACCTGAGACTTCGCGGCATGTTGGGTTTTTGTTTTGTTTTACTTTGTCCTGGTGAGCCGCTGCTGGAAAGAGCGCAGCACATCTTTATGGCAACCAAAGGCAGCTAACTTGTTACTCAAGCCTATGTCCTGGGCGTGACCTTAAAGGGGAACATTATCACAATTTCAGAAGGCTTAAAACCATTAAAAATCAGTTCCCAGCTAAGTAGAATCACAGCTGACCCGGACATTGGAAAGTTCTCTTGTCGTCTGAGAAGTGTTGTATCCCAAATAGCTGCAATGGCTTTCTCTTAAAGGGGAACATTATCACAATTTCAGAAGGCTTAAAACCATTAAAAATCAGTTCCCAGCTAAGTAGAACGCTAAGTAGAATCACAGCTGACCCGGACATTGGAAAGTTCTCTTGCCGTCTGAGAAGTGTTGTATCCCAAATAGCTGCAATGGCTTTCTCTTAAAGGGGAACATTATCACAATTTCAGAAGGCTTAAAACCATGAAAAATCAGTTCCCAGCTAAGTAGAACGCTAAGTAGAATCACAGCTGACCCGGACATTGGAAAGTTCTCTTGCCGTCTGAGAAGTGTTGTATCCCAAATAGCTGCAATGGCTTTCTCTTAAAGGGGAACATTATCACAATTTCAGAAGGCTTAAAACCATGAAAAATCAGTTCCCAGCTAAGTAGAACGCTAAGTAGAATCACAGCTGACCCGGACATTGGAAAGTTCTCTTGCCGTCTGAGAAGTGTTGTATCCCAAATAGCTGCAATGGCTTTCTCTTAAAGGGGAACATTATCACAATTTCAGAAGGGTTAAAACCATTAAAAATCAGTTCCCAGCTAAGTAGAACGCTAAGTAGAATCACAGCTGACCCGGACATTGGAAAGTTCTCTTGCCGTCTGAGAAGTGTTGTATCCCAAATAGCTGCAATGGCTTTCTCTTAAAGGGGAACATTATCACAATTTCAGAAGGCTTAAAACCATTAAAAATCAGTTCCCAGCTAAGTAGAACGCTAAGTAGAATCACAGCTGACCCGGACATTGGAAAGTTCTCTTGCCGTCTGAGAAGTGTTGTATCCCAAATAGCTGCAATGGCTTTCTCTTAAAGGGGAACATTATCACAATTTCAGAAGGCTTAAAACCATTAAAAATCAGTTCCCAGCTAAGTAGAACGCTAAGTAGAATCACAGCTGACCCGGACATTGGAAAGTTCTCTTGCCGTCTGAGAAGTGTTGTATCCCAAATAGCTGCAATGGCTTTCTCTTAAAGGGGAACATTATCACAATTTCAGAAGGCTTAAAACCATTAAAAATCAGTTCCCAGCTAAGTAGAACGCTAAGTAGAATCACAGCTGACCCGGACATTGGAAAGTTCTCTTGCCGTCTGAGAAGTGTTGTATCCCAAATAGCTGCAATGGCTTTCTCTTAAAGGGGAAC
Source organism: Nerophis lumbriciformis (assembly GCF_033978685.3). Classification (NCBI taxonomy): domain Eukaryota; kingdom Metazoa; phylum Chordata; class Actinopteri; order Syngnathiformes; family Syngnathidae; genus Nerophis; species Nerophis lumbriciformis. The sequence goes on along the minus strand of NC_084563.2, from coordinate 4,832,371 downwards.
ATTATCACAATTTCAGAAGGCTTAAAACCATTAAAAATCAGTTCCCAGCTAAGTCGAACGCTAAGTAGAATCACAGCTGACCCGGACATTGGAAAGTTCTCTTGCCGTCTGAGAAGTGTTGTATCCCAAATAGCTGCAATGGCTTTCTCTTAAAGGGGAACATTATCACAATTTCAGATGGGTTAAAACCATTAAAAATCAGTTCCCAGCTAAGTAGAACGCTAAGTAGAATCACAGCTGACCCGGACATTGGAAAGTTCTCTTGCCGTCTGAGAAGTGTTGTATCCCAAATAGCTGCAATGGCTTTCTCTTAAAGGGGAACATTATCACAATTTCAGAAGGCTTAAAACCATGAAAAATCAGTTCCCAGCTAAGTAGAACGCTAAGTAGAATCACAGCTGACCCGGACATTGGAAAGTTCTCTTGCCGTCTGAGAAGTGTTGTATCCCAAATAGCTGCAATGGCTTTCTCTTAAAGGGGAACATTATCACAATTTCAGAAGGCTTAAAACCATGAAAAATCAGTTCCCAGCTAAGTAGAACGCTAAGTAGAATCACAGCTGACCCGGACATTGGAAAGTTCTCTTGCCGTCTGAGAAGTGTTGTATCCCAAATAGCTGCAATGGCTTTCTCTTAAAGGGGAACATTATCACAATTTCAGAAGGGTTAAAACCATTAAAAATCAGTTCCCAGCTAAGTAGAACGCTAAGTAGAATCACAGCTGACCCGGACATTGGAAAGTTCTCTTGCCGTCTGAGAAGTGTTGTATCCCAAATAGCTGCAATGGCTTTCTCTTAAAGGGGAACATTATCACAATTTCAGAAGGCTTAAAACCATTAAAAATCAGTTCCCAGCTAAGTAGAACGCTAAGTAGAATCACAGCTGACCCGGACATTGGAAAGTTCTCTTGCCGTCTGAGAAGTGTTGTATCCCAAATAGCTGCAATGGCTTTCTCTTAAAGGGGAACATTATCACAATTTCAGAAGGCTTAAAACCATTAAAAATCAGTTCCCAGCTAAGTAGAACGCTAAGTAGAATCACAGCTGACCCGGACATTGGAAAGTTCTCTTGCCGTCTGAGAAGTGTTGTATCCCAAATAGCTGCAATGGCTTTCTCTTAAAGGGGAACATTATCACAATTTCAGAAGGGTTAAAACCATTAAAAATCAGTTCCCAGCTAAGTAGAACGCTAAGTAGAATCACAGCTGACCCGGACATTGGAAAGTTCTCTTGCCGTCTGAGAAGTGTTGTATCCCAAATAGCTGCAATGGCTTTCTCTTAAAGGGGAACATTATCACAATTTCAGAAGGCTTAAAACCATTAAAAATCAGTTCCCAGCTAAGTAGAACGCTAAGTAGAATCACAGCTGACCCGGACATTGGAAAGTTCTCTTGCCGTCTGAGAAGTGTTGTATCCCAAATAGCTGCAATGGCTTTCTCTTAAAGGGGAACATTATCACAATTTCAGAAGGCTTAAAACCATTAAAAATCAGTTCCCAGCTAAGTCGAACGCTAAGTAGAATCACAGCTGACCCGGACATTGGAAAGTTCTCTTGCCGTCTGAGAAGTGTTGTATCCCAAATAGCTGCAATGGCTTTCTCTTAAAGGGGAACATTATCACAATTTCAGATGGGTTAAAACCATTAAAAATCAGTTCCCAGCTAAGTAGAACGCTAAGTAGAATCACAGCTGACCCGGACATTGGAAAGTTCTCTTGCCGTCTGAGAAGTGTTGTATCCCAAATAGCTGCAATGGCTTTCTCTTAAAGGGGAACATTATCACAATTTCAGAAGGCTTAAAACCATTAAAAATCAGTTCCCAGCTAAGTAGAACGCTAAGTAGAATCACAGCTGACCCGGACATTGGAAAGTTCTCTTGCCGTCTGAGAAGTGTTGTATCCCAAATAGCTGCAATGGCTTTCTCTTAAAGGGGAACATTATCACAATTTCAGAAGGCTTAAAACCATTAAAAATCAGTTCCCAGCTAAGTAGAACGCTAAGTAGAATCACAGCTGACCCGGACATTGGAAAGTTCTCTTGCCGTCTGAGAAGTGTTGTATCCCAAATAGCTGCAATGGCTTTCTCTTAAAGGGGAACATTATCACAATTTCAGAAGGCTTAAAACCATTAAAAATCAGTTCCCAGCTAAGTAGAACGCTAAGTAGAATCACAGCTGACCCGGACATTGGAAAGTTCTCTTGCCGTCTGAGAAGTGTTGTATCCCAAATAGCTGCAATGGCTTTCTCTTAAAGGGGAACATTATCACAATTTCAGAAGGCTTAAAACCATTAAAAATCAGTTCCCAGCTAAGTCGAACGCTAAGTAGAATCACAGCTGACCCGGACATTGGAAAGTTCTCTTGCCGTCTGAGAAGTGTTGTATCCCAAATAGCTGCAATGGCTTTCTCTTAAAGGGGAACATTATCACAATTTCAGAAGGGTTAAAACCATTAAAAATCAGTTCCCAGCTAAGTAGAACGCTAAGTAGAATCACAGCTGACCCGGCCATTGGAAAGTTCTCTTGCCGTCTGAGAAGTGTTGTATCCCAAATAGCTGCAATGGCTTTCTCTTAAAGGGGAACATTATCACAATTTCAGAAGGCTTAAAACCATGAAAAATCAGTTCCCAGCTAAGTAGAACGCTAAGTAGAATCACAGCTGACCCGGACATTGGAAAGTTCTCTTGCCGTCTGAGAAGTGTTGTATCCCAAATAGCTGCAATGGCTTTCTCTTAAAGGGGAACATTATCACAATTTCAGAAGGCTTAAAACCATTAAAAATCAGTTCCCAGCTAAGTAGAACGCTAAGTAGAATCACAGCTGACCCGGACATTGGAAAGTTCTCTTGACGTCTGAGAAGTGTTGTATCCCAAATAGCTGCAATGGCTTTCTCTTAAAGGGGAACATTATCACAATTTCAGAAGGCTTAAAACCATTAAAAATCAGTTCCCAGCTAAGTAGAACGCTAAGTAGAATCACAGCTGACCCGGACATTGGAAAGTTCTCTTGCCGTCTGAGAAGTGTTGTATCCCAAATAGCTGCAATGGCTTTCTCTTAAAGGGGAACATTATCACAATTTCAGAAGGGTTAAAACCATTAAAAATCAGTTCCCAGTGGCTTATTTTATTTTTCGAAGCTTTTTTCAAAATTGTACCCATCACGCAATATCCCTAAAAAAAAGCTTCAAAGTGCCTGATTTTAACCATCGTTATATACACCCGTCCATTTTCCTGTGACGTCACATAGTGATGCCGACACAAACAAACATGGCGCATAGAACAGCAAGCTATAGCGACATTAGCTCGGATTCAGACTCGGATTTCAGCGGCTTAAGCGATTCAACAGATTACGCATGTATTGAAACGGATGGTTGTAGTGTGGAGGCAGGTAGCGGAAACGAAATTGAAGAAGAAACTGAAGCTATTGAGCCGTATCGGTTTGAACCGTATGCAAGCGAAACCGACGAAAACGAGCGACACGGGAGAAAGCGAGGACGAATTCGGCGATCGCCTTCTAACCAACGATTGGTATGTGTTTGTTTGGCATTAAAGGAAACTAACAACTATGAACTAGGTTTACAGCATATGAAATACATTTGGCAACAACATGCACTTTGAGAGTGCAGACAGCCCAGTTTTCATCAATTAATATATTCTGTAGACATACCCTCATCCGCGCTCTTTTCCTGAAAGCTGATCTGTCCAGATGACATGGCACCCCAAACCATCACTGATGGTGGAAACTTTACACTAGACTTCAGGCAACGTGGATCCTGTGCCTCTCCTGTCTTCCTCCAGACTCTGGGACCTCGATTTCCAAAGGAAATGCAAAATTTGCTTTCGTCAGAAAACATGACTTTGGACCACTCAGCAGCAGTCCAGCTGGTGTCGGTCCACTCTGTTTCCTGAGATCCAGGGTCAACGCAGCCGTCTACCAGCAAGTTTTAGAGCACTTCATGCTTCCTGCTGCTGACCTGCTCTATGGAGATGGAGATTTCAAGTTCCAACAGGACTTGGCGCAAAATCTACCCGTGCCTGGTTTACGGACCATGGTATTTCTGTTCTAAATTGGCCCGCCAACTCCCCTGACCTTAGCCCCATAGAAAATCTGTGGGGTATTGTGAAAAGGAAGATGCAGAATGCCAGACCCAAAAACGCAGAAGAGTTGAAGGCCACTATCAGAGCAACCTGGGCTCTCATAACACCTGAGCAGTGCCAGAAACTCATCGACTCCATGCCACGCCGCATTAACGCAGTAATTGAGGCAAAAGGAGCTCCAACCAAGTATTGAGTATTGTACATGCTCATATTTTTCATTTTCATACTTTTCAGTTGGCCAACATTTCTAAAAATCCCTTTTTTGTATTAGCCTTAAGTAATATTCTAATTTTGTGACACACGGAATTTTGGATTTTCATTTGTTGCCACTTCAAATCATCAAAATTAAATGAAATAAACATTTGAATGCATCAGTCTGTGTGCAATGAATAAATATAATGTACAAGTTACACCTTTTGAATGCAATTACTGAAATAAATCAAGTTTTTCAAAATATTCTAATTTACTGGCTTTTACCTGTATATTGTGTATCGCAATATGGCCTTAAAATATGGCAATATTAAAAAAAGGCCATATCGCCCAGCCCTAGTTTCAATGATGCCATTTCTGTTTGTCATGTATAATTTTGTCTATTTTGTGTTTATCCTTGAATAAACAGGTCAGTTTCTTGTTACCAACCATTGTGTATTATTCAAACTCCCCTAATTCAGCTGGCTAGTTGTTCTCAAGAGTACTAAAACCCTTTTCAACATGATTCTGACAACTAAGTAGGCTAAATAACTTTCAACTTTAATACATGCTCGGATAGGCCAGTATCGGTCAGTATCGGTATCGGATCGCAAGTGCAAAAACAATATCGGTATCGGATCGGAAGTGCAAAAACCTGGATCGGGACATCCCTACCCCACATCATATGATGTTTCTGTCCGGAAATAAATTGGGCACCCCTGGTGTACAGTTTTAAGTCCGCACATTCAACGCATGCCATATCCCAAACTACTGAACTTAACTGAATATTTGTCTCAACAAAGCATCCAGCAAAGTTAGACTAAAGATGTCCAAGCACAAAGTGGTTCATGTTTACCCAGAAAAAGAAAAAAAATGTAATTGTAGACTTCCCGCTAATAAACTGTTCCAGACCAAAATCAGTTTTATGCATCCTGAAATAGGCAGATGACACGAGCCAACTAAATAAAAAAAATAGAAAAAGACGGCCAGTCGGTATGAGATGAAGTCACTGACCACGGCCCACAGAAGTGCAACTGCAACTTTGGAACGCATATGTTCACTTGATCTTGTTTTATTCCAAAATATGCTAATGTTTCTGTTTATTACAGTGGCAGTGAAAGCACCAAGTATGTTTTTAAGATATGTGATTAGCTTAAGTTCAGCACAAAGACTAGAAACAGGATACAAATTAAAGGAAAGGGCCAAAAAGAAAAGGTGAACGTGCCCACATAGGCCTTGTTCACACTAGGGATGACCCGATCCAGGTTTTTGCACTTCCGATCCGATACCGATATTGTTTTTGCACTTGCGATCCGATACTGACCGATACCGATAATGACCTATCCGGGCATGTATTAAAGTTTAAAGTTATTTAGCCTGCTTAGTTGTCAGAATCATGTTGAAAAGGGTTTTAGTACTCTTGATAACAACTAGCCAGCTGAATTAGGTGAGTTTGAATAATACACAATGTTTGGTAACAAGAAACTGACCTGTTTATTCAAGGATAAACACAAAATAGACAAAATTATACATGACAAACAGAAATGGCATCATTGAAACTAGGGCTGGGTGATATGGCCTTTTTTTAATATTGCGATATTTTAAGATCATCAACCATGTGTGGGTCTCTGAGTCGCTGCCTGATGACTGGAGGCGGGGCATTATACTACCATTTTGGAAGCATAAGGGAGACCAGCTGACCTGCAGCAACCATAGAGGGATCACACTCCTCTCCATCCCCGGTAAACTCTTTACCCGCATATTACTCACCCGAGCTCTACCTGCAACCAGAAGCAGACGCCGCCAAGAACAGGCCGGCTTCATGCCCAATCGTTCCACCACGGATCACATCTCTGCCATCCGGCTCTTAATAGAAAAGGCCCGGGAGTTCAGAAAGGACCGGCACCTCTACATTGCCTTCATTGACCTTAAGGCTGCCTTCGACACTGTGGACCACTGGTCCCTTTGGAACATCCTGAAGTCCCTCGGAGTCCCAACTAAAATCACCACACTCTTTCAGCAGTTGTATCAGGGTGCAGAAAGCTGTGTGCGTGTGAACTGTAAAGACTCTGAGTGGTTCCCCATCAACAGCGGGGTCAGGCAAGGCTGTGTTGCCGCACCAGAACTATTTAACTGTGTCATCGACCACCTGATGTCCAGAGTCTGTGTGCGAGTCCCCGGGGTGTCACTTGGAAACTACACCCTAAAGGACCTCGAATACGCCGATGACACCACCCTGTTCAGTGAGACCGCTGACCAGCTCAGGGAGGACCTCGGTTGTGTTTGATGAGGAGACCAAACAGCTCGGCCTGAAAATCAGCTGGTCCAAAACCGAACTCATGCATATCGGCGATGAACCAGACCCACCACCCTTCTTATTTGAGGATACCCCTGTCCACTTTGTCCCTACCGTCAGATACCTCGGCTCGACAGTCACCAACACCGGCGACTTCAAACGAGAGGTGGACCGCCGTCGCGCCCTTGCAGCCTCCGTCATGCAGTCCCTGTGGAGACCGTTGTGGCGACACCGGCACATATCTCGGGACACCAAGTTGAGGGTCTACAATTCCTCTGTCATCTCTGTCCTTCTGTACGGCTCGGAAACATGGCCGCTGAATAACATCCTGGCGGCCAGGCTAGATGGCTTTGATTCCAGAGCCCTCAGGAGGATAGAAGGCATCACGTGGAGCCAGCATGTCACCAACAAGAGCCTAAGAGAGCTAACCCAACAGCTCCCAGCCTCTCGCCCCGCAGCAATGCGACGAGTGCGCTGGTACGGCCATGTCATCCGCCTGCCGGGGGATCACCCCACGCGCAAAATCCTGGAGCTGGCTGGAGACGCCCTAGAGGCGCCCCCAGGACTCGCTGGCTGGATGTATTAGCCCAGGACCTTAAGGCCTACAATGTGACTATGGCACAAGCTCAACACCTTGCCCACAACAGACCCAGATGGAGAGACCTGGTTGCTATGGTCGGCTCTACGCGCCCTGAAGTGCAAGAGGACTAAGGAAGGAAGGATATTTTAAGGCCATATTGCGATACACGATATATATCTCGATATTTTGTCTTAGCCTTGAATAAACACTTGATGCATATAATCACAGCAGTATGATGATTCTATGTGTTTTGATTGATTGATTGAGACTTTTATTAGTAGGTTGCACAGTGAAGTACATATTCCGTACAATTGACCACTAAATGGTAACACCCCAATAAGTTTTTCACACTTGTTTAAGTCGGGGTCCACTTAAATTGATTCATGATACAGATATATACTATCAGATATATACTATCATCATAGCCGGCCCGTGGCATAGGCCGTATAGGCAAATGCTAAGGGCGCCGTCCATCAGGGGGCGCCACGCCAGTGCCACAAATGTTGGAGAAAAAAAAAAAGAAAAAAAAAAGGTTGGTACTATTATTTCTAAATACAAAAAATAATCCCACGTTAATTAAAATGCAAAGTAAAGCCTATTTAATAGAAATATTATTTGTTACAACATTACCCTTTCCCACTTCAAAGCGTTTACAAATATATAGAATCATTTACTGACATTTTTATATAATAAAATAACATCTATGAATTAGTATACAACAGTTTTGTAATATGTAATTAATTAATTAATTAATTCAGTCATTATTAACATACTGAGATGAAGAATATCTTATTTTCAATCAGGTTGAAAGTATTTCTCATCATTCTTCTTCTTTGTACTCTGTAAGCACTATTATTTTGAACAACCTCTTAAACTGGATCATATCAGTACAATTTTTAACTTCTTTACTTAATCCATTCCATCATTTAATTCCACATACTGATATGCTAAAAGTTCTAAGTGTTGTACGTGCATATAAATGTTTGTATTAGATCTTTTAAGCAGGTGTTTTTTGTTTACATTGTTATTGCCTTCTGGTTAGCTAATGTTTGCCCTGCAGGTAATAGTCACTTTTCCACCCCTTTATATATTAGGTATAGTTGTAAGTAAAAAAAAAAAGGTCAAAGACAAAGCTATTCGGGTTCTCGTGAGTATATACACTTCACTGCCGATGTGGGGGGGCGCCACCTAAAATCTTGCCTAGGGCGCCAGATTGGTTAGGCTATCATCATAATACAGTCATCACACAAGATAATCACATTGAATTATTTACATTATTTATAATCCAGGGTGTGGAGGGTAAGTGTCAAAAAGACAGCCAAAAGAGTTTGATATGAGAATAAATCTAAAGTTAAAATATAGGGTAGAAATGCACCCATTTGCAGGAAATGTGGTCTTGATTTTCAAAATGTTCTTTCAAGGCTTGCATGTCTACCGTATTTTCCGCACTATAAAGCGCACCTAAAAACCACAAATTTTCTCAAAAGCTGACAGTGCGCCTTATAACCCGGTGCGCTTTATATATGGATAAATATTAAGATTAATTTTCATAAAGTTTCGGTCTCGCAACTTCGGTAAACAGCCGCCATCTTTTTTCCCGGTAGAACAGGAAGCGCTTCTTCTTCTACGCAAGCAACCGCCAAGGTAAGCACCCGCCCCCATACAACAGGAAGCGCTTCTTCTTCTACTGTAAGCAACCACCCGCCCGCGTAGAAGAAGAAAAAGCGCGCGGATATCACCGGACGTTTCATTTCCTTTGTGTGTTTACATCTGTAAAGACCACAAAATGGCTCCTACTAAGCGACAGGGATCCGGTTCATGAAAAGACGCAATCTCTCCATCCGCACACGGATTACTATTTCACAGCAACTGATATTCCTGTGAACCGCACTGTGGATACAACGGGAGCACGTACGGTGAATATTCGCACCACAGGGAATGAGAAGTCATCCTTCACTGTGGTTCTAGCTTGCCATGCTAATGGCCAGAAACTTCCACCCATGGTGATATTCAAAAGGAAGACCTTGCCAAAAGAGACCTTTCCAGCCGGCGTCATCATAAAAGCTAACTCGAAGGGATGGATGAAGAAAAGATGAGCGAGTGGTTAAGGTAAGTTTAAGTTTACGCGAAGAGGCCGGGTGGCTTTTTTCACGCAGCTCCGTCCATGTTGATATACGTATGTTTGTGATTGCACATTTGCGTACATTTTGGGAGTGAACAGAGTTGTTAGAACGCTGGTTTTTAATATATTATTAAAGTTTGACTGACCTATCTGACTGTTTTTTTGACATTCCTTTAGCGCAGTTAGATGCGGCTTACAACACGGGGCGGCTTATAGGTGGACAAAGTTTTGAAATATGCCGTTCATTGAAGGCGCGGCTTATAACCCAGGGCGCCTTATGGTGCGGAAAATACGGTACATTAAAACATTCTTCTTCATACTGCATTAATATATGCTACTTTTAAACTTTCATGCAGAGAAGGAAATCACAACTAAAAAAAATCACAAATTTTTTCATACGGTGTTGATGTGGAAATTTTTGCCTCGGCATTTTGATGGTGTGGACGTGTGGCACCGAACGGAGATAAGCGTCTCGACAGACGTTATAATATTTGAACGGTGATGACGAAAACTGTTTTCTCTGTCGTGTCCGTGTGTCGAAAATTGTTATGCGCTTATTTTTTTTATTTGATTTTGTGCGTGGCATAGATTTGCTATGCGCAGAGGACGCTTAAACAGTGCGCAATTGCACAGGCGAGCACCTTAGAGGGAGCGTTGCTCGCACGGCTGCACTAGCATCACAGCTAACGTTAGCCATGCTGCTACCTCTCTGCTCAGGGAGGACGTATACGTATGTGACGTATGACGTGACAGTATGTGATGTGTGTAAGAAGGTGCACTTTCTGTCTGTAAGAGGGAGACACAGGAAAGAGTGAGAAGAGCCTGTCGTGTAATGCCAGCAGCTAAAAGCAACTGCGTTAGAATCCACAGACCTGTGGATGTGTTGAAGGTGTGCTGGAAAATGCGGAATGGAAATTATAGGGAGCAGCAGAAAAGTGGAATGTATTATTTAAATCGGTGCTTTGGAAAACACGGAGCAGAGTTTTTTTTTGTAACTGGATCTGGATCGGCATTTTCCCATGCCTTGCCGATATGCATTTTTTTGCAAATATCGGCGGCCGATCCGATCCAAATATCGGATCGGGACATCCCCAGTTCACACTGCAGGTCATTTCCCGTTTTTTTTGCCTGTATCGTTATTTTTAATGTCAATGTGAGCAGTGCACTTTCGTATGTGGATATAAATCGGATATACACTATATTGCCAAAAGTATTTGGCCACCTGCCTTGACTCACATATGAACTTGAAGTGCCATCCCATTCCTAACCCATAGGGTTCAATATGACACCTTTTGCAGCTATTACAGCTTCAACTCTTCTGGGAAGGCTGTCCACAAGGTTGCGGAGTGTGTTAATAGGAATTGTCCACCATTCTTCCAAAAGCGCATTGGTGAGGTCACACACTGAAGGCTCCGTTCTAATTCATCCCGAAGGAGTTCTATCGGGTTCAGGTCAGGACTCTGTGCAAGCCAGCCTTTGTCATCCATGTCTTTATGGACCTTGCTTTGTGCACTGGTGCACAGTCATGTTGGAAGAGGACGGGGCCCGCTCCAAACTGTTCCCACAAAGTTGGGAGGATGGAATTGTCCAAAATGTGTTGGAGTTCCTTAAGGCTCTGGATGCTGTGGGGCTGTCTTGGTTGACAAGACTCTGCAGCATCGCGTGGACATCGGGGGCGGTACCTCTGGATTGGCAGACCGGGGTGGTGGTTCCTCTCTTTAAGAAGGGGAACCGGAGGGTGTGTTCTAACTATCGTGGAATCACACTCCTCAGCCTTCCCGGTAAGTTCTATTCGGGTGTACTGGAGAGGAGGCTACGCCGGATAGTCGAACCTCGGATTCAGGAGGAACAGTGTGGTTTCCGTCCTGGTCGTGGAACTGTGGACCAGCTCTATACTCTCGGCAGGGTCCTTGAGGGTGCATGGGAGTTTGCCCAACCAGTCTACATGTGCTTTGTGGACTTGGAGAAGGCATTCGACCGTGTCCCTTGGGAAGTCCTGTGGGGAGTGCTCAGAGAGTATGGGGTATTGGACTGCCTGATCGTGGCAGTTCGCTCCCTGTATGCTCAGTGCCAGAGCTTGGTCCGCATTGCCGGCAGTAAGTCGGACACGTTTCCAGTGAGGGTTGGACTCCGCCAAGGCTATAGGGGCGGCATGGCGTAGTGGGTAGAGCAACCGTGCCAGAAACCTGAGGGTTGCAGGTTCACTCCACGCCTCTTACCATCCAAAAATCGCTGCCGTTGTGTCCTTGGGCGGGACACTTCACCCTTTGCCCCCGGTGCCACTCACACCGGTGAATTGAATGATGAATGACAGGTGGTGGTCGGAGGGGCCGTTGGCGCAAATTGCAGCCACGCTTCCGTCAGTCTACCCCAGGGCAGCTGTGGCTATGAAAGTAGCTTACCACCACCAGGTGTGAACGAATGATGGGTTCTACATGTAAAGCGACTTTGGGTACTTAGAAAAGCGCTATATAAATCCCAGTTATTATTAAGGCTGCCCTTTGTCACCGATTCTGTTCATAACTTTTATGGACAGAATTTCTAGGCGCAGTCAAGGCGTTGAGGGGATCCGGTTTGGTGGCTGCAGGATTAGGTCTCTGCTTTTTGCAGATGATGTGGTCCTGATGGCTTCATCTGGCCAGGATCTTCAGCTCTCGCTGGATCGGTTCGCAGCCGAGTGTGAAGCGACTGGGATGAGAATCAGCACCTCCAAGTCCGAGTCCATGGTTCTCGCCCGGAAAAGGGTGGAGTGCCATCTCCGGGTTGGGGAGGAGATCTTGCCCCAAGTGGAGGAGTTCAAGTACCTCGGAGTCTTGTTCACGAGTGAGGGAAGAGTGGATGGTGAGATCGACAGTCGGATCGGTGCGGCGTCTTCAGTAATGCGGACGCTGTATCGATCCGTTGTGGTGAAGAAGGAGCTGAGCCGGAAGGCAAAGCTCTCAATTTACCGGTCGATCTACGTTCCCATCCTCACCTATGGTCATGAGCTTTGGGTTATGACCGAAAGGACAAGATCACGGGTACAAGCGGCCCAAATGAGTTTCCTGCGCCGGGTGGCGGGGCTCTCCCTTAGAGATAGGGTGAGAAGCTCAACCATCCGGGGGGAGCTCAAAGTAAAGCCGCTGCTCCTCCACATGGAGAGGAGCCAGATGAGGTGGTTCAGGCATCTGGTCAGGATGCCACCCGAACGCCTCCCTAGGGAGGTGTTTAGGGCACGTCGGACCGGTAGGAAGACCCAGGACACTTTGGGAAGACTATGTCTCCCGGCTGGCCTGGGAACGCCTCAGGGTCCCACAGGAAGAGCTGGACGAAGTGGCTGGGGAGAGGGAAGTCTGGGCTTCCCTGCTTAGGCTGCTGCCCCCGCGACCCGACCTCGGATAAGCGGAAGAAGATGGATGATGGATGGTGTTCAAAGTTCCTTTCAATGGATCTAAGGGGCCAGAACCAACTCCTGAAAATATTTTTTCCAGCCAAGTTTGGAGTCATTCACGATGGTGGAACGATTTTTTTTTTCTCCACTCGCCGAAGTAGACGTTCAAAAAGAAAAACTATCAGTGTAGTTTTGGAACGTGTCTCCTTTCTATAGAACTCTCAAGTGTTTCTCAAGACATATGGCGGCCCCAATTATACAGTCAGTGTGACGGGCGAGGACGCTAATTGCAGCAGCCCCTCGAAAAGTGTCAAGAATAGCAAAACCTCACAACCGCCGCATTATTTCATCTTTTTGCACATGAAAAGCCGGAGAAGACAATCCATCAAACTGTCCGACTCTCTTAAGAAGGTAAGAGGGCTATGACTTCACTCACCCAGACCGCGGCTTTCGCCTCCGTTTTTGAGAAGTCATTTCTCCTTCAAATATGCTCTGTGATCACACGCTCTAATATTTACCAGTCGAGAAAAGACAAGGAATACTCTCACCATGTGCTGCTATACATCAATTGATCATAAAAGCGCAAAATATACACGTCATCGGAAAGCAGCTGGGGTTCGAATTCCTTCGAAGGCATGAGAGTCACCAAAGACCATTTTATACCATATTTTATTAATATCTCGATATTTTCAGGCCATGTCACGATACACCATATATATGTGGATATTTTGCCTTAGCCTTGAATGAACACTTGATGCATATAATCACAGCAGTATGATGATTCTATGTGTCTACATTAAAACATTCTTCTTCAGTCTGCATTAATATATGCTACTTTTAAACTTTCATGCAGAGAGGGAAATCACAACTAAAAGTGTATTTATTAAACAGTTATTAAGCAGTGGCACAAACATTCATGTCATTTCCAAAACACAAAGTGCAAGATTTTAAAACAAGCTATTATTGCACTTTTGCGCATGATGTCACTAAGATGACATCAAAACACTAAATTAAAGTGCACTTTTTGCACAGAACGCCACTACAATAGTTTAAAACAAATAAAGTGCACTTTTGTGCATGATGTCACTAAGATGTCATATCAAAACAACACTAAATTAAAGTGCACTTTTTGTACAGAACGCCACTACAATAGTTTAAAACAAATAAAGTGCACTTTTGTGCATGATGTAAACAATTTTAAAATTAAGCAATTTTTATTTGTTTTTAAACCATTTTAAACAATTTTAGACAATTTTAAACAATTTCTATTTTTTTTTAAACCATTTTTATTTTTTTCAACCAATTTTAAACAATTTTAATTTTTTTAAACAATTTTAAACATTTTTAAACAATTTTAAAATTAAACTATTTGAATTTTTTTCTTTATTTTAAACAACTTAAACGATTTTAAACAATTTAAAAATTAAGCAATTTAAAAAAAATTTAAACAATTTTAAACAATTTGTATTTTTTTTAAACAATTTTAAACAATTAGTATTTTTTTAAACAATTTTAAACAACTAAACAATTTTAAACAATTTAAAAATTAAGCAATTTTAATTTTTTTTAAACAATTTTAAACAATTTGTATTTTTTTTAAACAATTTTAAACAATTTGTATTTTTTTAAACAATTTTAAACAATTTCTTTTTTTTTAAACAATTTAAATTTTTTTAAACAATTTTAAACAATGTTAAAATTAAACAATTTTAATTTTTTTCAATTAATTGTAAATCTTTTTGAAAAAATGTAAACAATTTTAAACAATTTCAAACATTTTTAAACAATTTTAAAATAAAACAATTTTGACATTTCAAAACAACACTAAATTAAAGTGCACTTTTTGTACAGAACACCACTACAATAGTTTAAAACAAATAAAGTGCACTTTTGTGCATGATGTCACTAAGATGTCATATCAAAACAACACTAAATTAAAGTGCACTTTTTGTACAGAACGCCACTCCAATAGTTTAAAACAAATAAAGTGCACTTTTGTGCATGATGTCACTAAGATGTCATATCAAAACAACACTAAATTAAAGTGCACTTTTTGTACAGAACGCCACTCCAATAGTTTAAAACAAATAAAGTGCACTTTTGTGCATGATGTCACTAAGATGTCATATCAAAACAACACTAAATTAAAGTGCACTTTTTGTACAGAACGCCACTACAATAGTTTAAAACAAATAGTGCACTTTAGTGCATGATGTAAACAATTTTAAACAATTTTAAAATTAAGCAATTTTTGTTTTTAAACAATTTGAAACAATTTTAAACAATTTGAAACAATTTCTATTTGTTTTAAATAATTTTTATTTTTTTTAAACAATTTGAAACAATTTGAAACCATTTTTATTTTTTAAACAATTTTAAACAATTTTAAAATTAAACTATTTTAATTTTTTTAAACAATTTTAAACAACTTTAAACAATTTTAAACAATTTAAAAATTAAGCAATTTTAATTTTTTTTAAACAATTTTGAACAATTTGTATTTTTTTAAACAATTTTAAACAATTTATATTTTTTTAAACAATTTTAAACAATTTCAATTTTTTTTAAACAATTTTAAACAACTTTTTAACAATTTTAAACAATGTTAAAATTAAACAATTTTAATTTTTTTAAATTAATTGTAAATCTTTTTTTTTTAAATTTAAACAATTTTAAACAATTTCAAACATTTTTAAACAATTTTAAAATAAAACAATTTTGACATTTCAAAACAACACTAAATTAAAGTGCCCTTTTCGTACAGAACGCCACTACAATAGTTTAAAACAAGATATGAGTGCACTTTTGTGCATGATGCCACTAAGATGACTTATCAAAACAACACTAAATTAAAGTGCCCTTTTTGTACAGAACGCCACTACAATAGTTCAAAACAAATAAAGTGCACTTTGGTGCATGATGTCACACAAGATATTTCAAAAAGTGTCAAATAAAAATGAGCTGCATAATAGGAAATGAAATAATGTATGTCCTTTGCTATGTGGTAGGTTCCTGCGGACATCATCTCCTGTTGTTGACTATTTTTTTCATACGGTGTTGATGTGGAAATGGTTGCTTGGGCATTTTGTGGGTGTGGCACCGAACGGAGATGTCGACATGCGGAGTTTCAAGCACTCCTCATTCTCTAGCGGGTGACTTTTCAAAAGCTACAAATTAGCAGTAATTCTATTTTTTCGTAGCAACGCTTTTGCCGCATACTTGAATTATTACTGATGTCTGTTCGACATCTTCCCGCTTGAAGCCAAACCACCGCCAGACGATGGACCCCCTGCTGTTTTTCTTGGGAATTAATTCTTCTTTCATTTGTTACCAGATTCGCACCTTCTTTCTCTCGTATTACCACTCGCACCACAGCTAACGTTACCCATGCTGCTACCTCTGCTCAGCGAGGGCGTATGTAAGAAGGTGCGCTTGTTTTATTTCTCTGTGAGAAGGAGAGACAAGAAAGAGTGAGAAACGCAACTCTACTCGAATATCACGATATAGTCATCAGAGACAAACCCGCGATATATTTTTTTAAACAATTTTAAACATTTTTAAACAATTTAAAAATTAAACTATTTGAATTTTTTTTTTTTTATTTTAAACAACTTTAAACAATTTTAAACAATTTAAAAATTAAGCAATTTTAATTTTTTTTTAAACAATTTGTATTTTTTTTAAACAATTTTAAACAATTAGTATTTTTTTAAACAATTTTAAACAACTAAACAATTTTAAACAATTTAAAAATTAAGCAATTTTAATCGATATATTTTTTTAAACATTTTTAAACAATTTTAAAATTAAACTATTTTAATTTTTTTTTTTTTTTTAAACAACTTTAAACAATTTTAAACAATTTAAAAATTAAGCAATTTTAATTTTTTTTAAACAATTTTAAACAATTTGTATTTTTTTTAAACAATTAGTATTTTTTTAAACAATTTTAAACAACTAAACAATTTTAAACAATTTAAAAATTAAGCAATTTTAAACAATTAGTATTTTTTTAAACAATTTTAAACAACTAAACAATTTTAAACAACTAAACAATTTTAAACAATTTAAAAATTAAGCAATTTTAATTTTTTTTTAAACAATTTTAAACAATTTGTTTTTTTTTTAAACAATTAGTATTTTTTTTAAACAATTTTAAACAACTAAACAATTTTAAACAATTTAAAAATTAAGCAATTTTAATTTTTTTTAAACAATTTTAAACAATTTGTATTTTTTTAAAACAATTTTAAACAATTTGTATTTTTTTAAACAATTTTAAACAATTTCTATTTTTTTTAAACAATTTTCATTAGCAGTAATTCTATTTTTTTGTAGCAACGCTTTTGCCGCATACTTGAATTATTACTGATGTCTGTTCGACATCTTCCCGCTTGAAGCCAAACCACCGCCGGACGATGGACCCCCTGCTGTTTTTCTTGGGAATTAATTCTTCTTTCATTTGTTACCAGATTCGCACCTTCTTTCTCTTGTATTACCACTCGCACCACAGCTAACGTTACCCATGCTGCTACCTCTGCTCAGTATGTGACGTATGTAAGAAGGTGCGCTTGTTTTATTTCTCTGTGAGAAGGAGAGACAAGAAAGAGTGAGAAACGCAACTATACTCGAATATCACGATATAGTCATCAGAGACAAACCCGCGATATATCGAGTATATTCCATATATCGCCCAGCCCTAATTGAAACCACAAACAGAACAAACTGACGACTGTGTGGACTTGACGGATATCCTGGTTAGTTCAAAACAACACCAAACACAAGGTTAGACCAAGAACAACATCATTTGCGCATGTTAATGCAGATTTGTATTGTAATGTAATGGCGCTAGCGTCTTGAGCTAAGCTAAAATGCTGAATTGGTTAAGGGTTTTTTTTTTTGCCAGCCAGGAAGGGATGACTTGAACCTATCCATGTGATAAAAGATGACATGAGATGATTCCAATAAAAGTTAAGTGCGGTATTAGACTGTCGTCATCCAAACCATAGCAAACACATGAAACACATGATGGACATGTGGATGGAGCACACATGGTGTTTGCATTTACAAATTATAGGCCTGCACTTTTCTTCCCCCCCGCCCCCTCCTGAGATACGATCGACAAGGAGGATAAGGAAAAGCGGAGAGGTCAGTTTAGAGACGGAAATGGAGCAAAAAGTATGCGCACGCTTTCGTGGGGTTCAGCCTCATTTTTCTGTCAAATCAAATCAAATCAAATCAACTTTATTTATAAAGCACATTTAAAATTTACCACAGGGGTAGCCAAAGTGCTGTACAATGAGCAGGTTAAAAGATAAAACGAGTACCGGGCAAACACAACACAACACAAACAGAACACGATAAAAAATAAATAATTAAAATAGAATTAATAAAAACATAAAAACAGGATCACAGCAGGTGTATTATGGGGCGCCATTGCAGGATGGATATCACTCAGTGTTAAAAGCCATGGAATAAAAGTATGTTTTTAAGAGAGATTTAAAAACAGGAAGGGAGGAGGCTTGTCTAACACTCAGGGGTAGGTCGTTACAGAGCTTGGGAGCAGCAACGGCGAAAGCTCTGTCACCTCTAAGCTTCAGCCTTGTGTCAGGGACCGTCAACAGCAGCTGATCGGCTGATCTTAAGGATCGGGTGGGGCAGTAAGGCTGAAGGAGGTCGGAGAGATAGGTTGGCGCGAGGTTGTTTAGACATTTAAAAACAAATAAAAGGAGTTTAAAATGTATTCGGTAACGCACAGGGAGCCAGTGAAGGGACGCTAAAATAGGGGTGATGTGCTCACGTCTGCGGGTCTGTGTTAGCAGACGAGCAGCAGAGTTCTGCACGAGCTGCAGGCGGGCGAGGGAGGCCTGGCTAATGCCAACATACAGGGCATTGCAATAATCAAGACGAGTCGAGATAAAAGCGTGGATTAATTTCTCAAGATCATGTCTTGATAGAAGCGGTTTCACTTTCGCTATTTGGCGTAATTGATAAAAGCTTTTTTGAACGACGCTGCTGATTTGTTTTTCGAATTTAAAATCTGAGTCGAACTTCACCCCCAGGTTTGTGACACAGTCGCTGAGATACGGGGTCAGAGTGCCGAGGTCAACGTTGGGGGAGGGAGAGCGACTTGGACCGAACAACATAACTTCTGTTTTGTCTTCATTTAGGCTCAGGAAGTTAGCTGAAAGCCAGACTTTGATGTCGTGCAGGCAGTCAATAAGACGTTGAACCGTGTTATTTTGTGCCATGGGAAAATAAATCTGGCAATCATCGGCATAAAAATGAAATGCAATACTGTACTTCCTAAAAATAGAACCAAGGGGGAGAAGGTAAAGCGCAAATAAAATTGGGGCAAGGATTGAGCCCTGGGGGACCCCATGTGGTAAAGGAGCTGTGGACGACATAAAACTGTCTACTTTTACACAAAAACTCCTGTCGGTTAGGTACGACCGGAACCAGTTGAGGGCGGCGCCCTTAATGCCCACACAGTTCTCAAGACGAGTGATTAAGGTGGCGTGGTCGACGGTGTCGAACGCAGCAGACAGATCTAAAAGCACCAGGACAACATATTTACCAGAATCAGTGGACAGGAGGATATCGTTAAAAACTTTTAGAAGCGCTGACTCTGTGCTGTGGAGGGCTTTAAAACCGGACTGGAACAGCTCAGCGATACCATTATCCTCTAAGAAGGGCAACAACTGACTGTAGACAACCTTCTCTAATATTTTGGAAATGTATGGAAGGTTAGAGATAGGTCTGAAGTTAGAAAGGACGATAAGAAAGGATTAAAAAAAGGATTGTGGGGGTTCAAAAGTCCGAAGCACACTTTAAAGATGGCGGGCCAAACAGGATAAATATTTATTGACTCTAAATAATACACATTTTTAACCTCACTCATACCTGCCAACTTTTGAAATCAGAAAAACCTAGTAGCCAGGGTCCAGGGGCCGCAGGCCCCGGTAGGTCCAGGACAAAGTCCTGGTGGGGGGGTTCAGGCTTCGCCCCCCGACGCAAAATGATTATTAAAAAGTTAAAGTTAAAGTTAAAGTACCAATGATTGTCACACACACACTAGGTGTGGCGAAATTATTCTCTGCATTTAACCCATCACCCTTGATCACCCCCTGGGAGGTGAGGGGAGCAGTGGGCAGCAGCGGTGGCCGCGCCCGGGAATCATTTTTGGTGATTTAACCCCCAATTCCAACCCTTGATACTGAGTGCCAAGCAGGGAGGTAATGGCTCCCATTTTTATAGTCTTTGGTATGACTCGGCCGGGGTTTGAACCCACAACCTACCGATCTCAGGGCGGACACTCTAACCACTAGGCCACTGAGTAGGGATTAGCATTCAGACAGGTTAAAATGTTGCTAAAACCATCACTTTTCTATCAGTCACAGTGACTTTTCAAAACAAAAATATTACAGCAAAAATCATATGGGTTGATTGACATGTTTATTCTGTAAGCTAACTTCAATAGTTTGAAATGATTTTGACAGTTAATGCCAGTTATCCTGTCAACCTTTCACAAGACTTCAATTTGTTAATTGAAAGTATAAACACTTTTTACAGTAAACAAATGGTAAAACAGTACTAAACAATTCCATTAAAAAAAAAAATTGGTGTCATTATTAACTTTCTGTCCAAGCTTGTATAATCTACTGCCTTGTTCAATTGTAAAAAAATATTCTGTGCCTAAAATTCACATTTCTATCACAATTATCATACTGTAAACATGGTAAGCTAACTTCATTAAAATTAATAGTCCTGTCAATAGCATGGAATTACAATTCAAATGTAGTTTTTTTGTAAGCCTTTCAAAAGAATTCAAAATATTGAAAAATTAATGAAAATTAATTGAAGCCATCAGACACTTGAAAAGTGGCACATCACATCTCTAATGTAATCATTTGAACTTTTCAACAGAAATAGCACTGCAAAAATATTAAGGACATACTTCTGTATTTTGGTAGTTATGCTGTCAACATTTAACAAGATTTCTTCAACTTGGACTTGAAAGCATAAATAGTATAAACACTTTTAACAGTATAACAGTACTAAACAATTCCAATAGATAACATTGGTGGCATTACCTTTTTGTGGCTAAAATCCAAAGTTTTCCACTTGTATCGCTAGCAACGGCATTAGACTTGTGTTTTTTTTTGTCCCAACGTGGTCTTTTACATCGCTAATTCCTCCGTGTCCGATCGAAAAATCTTGTCTGCACAAGGTGCAATTCACGTAGTTTTCACCCTTTTTGGAATGGATAATTATTCCCGGATTGGCTTTTGAATATTCTTCACGGAATGACTGCAGTTTTCTTTTCGGTTTAAGACTCGTTTGCCATTTTTCTCCGGCTGATTCCGTGATCGTTCGCTCGTTTGGAAACAATGGCCTCGTGCTTGGCAGCGGTGCTATAAATAGCCTCACGCATTTTTAAAAAAAAAATTTTTTTAATTAATGAAAAACGTGTTTTTTATCACTGCAACCGTAACCCGGAATAGGTTGATGAAAACCGTACTAATTACGGGAAAACCGGAGTAGTTGGCAGGTATGCTTACTCTAATTTCAAATGAAATCCCTTTGGATTGGAAATCTGCCCTTGTACCGTATTTTCCGCACTATAAGGCGCACCTAAAAACCACAAATTTTCTCAAAAGCTGACAGTGCGCCTTATAACCCGGTGCGCTTTATATATGGATAAATATTAAGATTCATTTTCATAAAGTTTCGGTCTCGCAACTTCGGTAAACAGCCGCCATCTTTTTTCCCGGTAGAACAGGAAGCGCTTCTTCTTCTACGCAAGCAACCGCCAAGGTAAGCACCCGCCCCCATAGAACAGGAAGCGCTTCTTCTTCTACTGTAAGCAACCACCCGCCCGCGTAGAAGAAGAAAAAGCGCGCGGATATTATCATTTCCTTTGTGTGTTTACATCTGTAAAGACCACAAAATGGCTCCTACAAAGCGACAGGGATCCGGTTCATGAAAAGACGCAATCTCTCCATCCGCACACGGACTGCTATTTCACAGCAACTGATATTCCTGTGAACCGCACTGTGGATACAACGGGAGCACGTACGGTGAATATTCGCACCACAGGGAATGAGAAGTCATCCTTCACTGTGGTTCTAGCTTGCCATGCTAATGGCCAGAAACTTCCACCCATGGTGATATTCAAAAGGAAGACCTTGCCAAAAGAGACCTTTCCAGCCGGCGTCATCATAAAAGCTAACTCGAAGGGATGGATGAAGAAAAGATGAGCGAGTGGTTAAGGTAAGTTTAAGTTTACGCGAAGAGGCCGGGTGGCTTTTTTCACGCAGCTTCGTCCATGTTGATATACGATTCCATGCGCGCCCACATCACGCTGGTTTTAATATATTATTAAAGTTTGACTGACCTATTTGACTGTTTTTTTGACATTCCTTTAGCGCAGTTAGATGCGGCTTACAACACGGGGCGGCTTATAGGTGGACAAAGTTTTGAAATATGCCGTTCATTGAAGGCGCGGCTTATAACCCAGGGCGCCTTATGGTGCGGAAAATACGGTAATCACCCCTATTAAAAGGAGGTGACCCTAGTAATCTAAATAATTACAGACCGATCTCTAAACTCTCTGTTCTGGCAAAAGTGCTTGAATCCCTTATCAGTGAACAGATAAAAGACTTTTTGGACACCAATTTTATTCTGTCACCATTTCAGTCAGGTTTTCGTAGAAATCACAGTGCTGTTAGTGCTGCTATGAAGTTTATAAATGATGTAACTGAAGCTCTTGACAAGAAGCAGTGCTGTCTGTCCCTCTTTATTGACTTTTCAAAGGCATTTGATTAGGGCTGCAGCTAACGATTATTTTTCTATCGATTAATCTATAGATTATTTTTTTTCGATTAATCGGTTAATCTATAGATTATTTTTTCGATTAATCTATAGATTATTTTTCCTTTTACCGATTTTTTTTTTATTTAAAATGAAGAGGAAAAAATAAATGTAGGCCAGTTTTTTCAAAAGGCATGGCTTTTATTTACAAAAAAAAAAAGTATGGCCACTCAGTCAACATTGACAACAACATGACAAAATATTCTGTAACAATGTAAACATTTAAAACTTTTAACATTTAACAAAATTAAAAGTAGCTTATTTGCTTTTTAATGTGCAAATATAAAAGTAAACATCCAGTGCAAATCTTAATATTCTGGAATAGTATAAGCATTTCAAAAGTAAAAGTATTGCTTATTTGCTAAAATGTGCAAAAATAAAGCTAAACATCCAATACAAAAAAGTGTACAGTGTAAACATTTCAACAAAAGTAAAAGTATTGCTTATTTTGCTTAATAACACAACAATGATAGTATGATTAAAGTGAAAGTTAATTGTTGGTTTGTACATAGTATATGTAACTGTTAATGTTGTAAAAGGTATTTGCACAACTAATTAACGTTAGCGTTTGTGACACGTCTTGTGCCGTGGGGTTCTTTCAGGACCGACAGACTGAACGCCAGACGGCTTTGCCAGGTTTACAATCTTTTAATTTTACACAAAGTCTTTTCTCTTCCAACTGCGCGGATCGCGCACCTGGGCACGATTGCGGCGTCGCTCCCGGCGCGCCCCGCCTCGCCGCTCGCTCGCCGCCGCCGCCTCTCCACAGCGTTAAAGAGGAGCGCGTCTTTGTAAACACTGAACAGGCACGCCAAACGCGCCTCTCAGAGCGAAACGGTGCTTTAGTTTATGAATTTACAACGCAGATACAAATGACACATTCATGTTTTTGTGTAATAATGACAACGTATACGCACGCGGACGATTGACTTGTTGATGGTGATGGCAAGAACGCTGTCGGGGGTTTTCTTTTCAAATGTTCGTTCATAGCCGTTGTGCTGCTATGATAGGCCATTTCCGCTCGACACAGTGTGCATACAACAACATTATTAAGCCGTTTATTGAAATACTCCCACACTTTTGACGACTTTTGGCGTGCTTTTTTCCCCTCGCTCGCATCGTCTGCTTTGCGCTCCGCCATGACAGTAAAGTAGTGTGACGTAAATATGCGACGCGCCGACGCACAAAAACGGCGTCGACGTATTTACGTAACCAATGACGTCGACTACGTCGACGCGTCGTTTCAGCCTTACATTTGATACTGTTGATCATGTCATTTTAATCAAACGTCTTTCAGCTATTGGTTTTTCTCAGCAAAGCAGTTGGATGGCTTGCAAATTACCTCACAAGTAGAACTCAGGCTGTTCAGATAGAAGGTTCCTCCTCGGACGTACTGCAAGTGAAAAAGGGTGTCCCTCAAGGTTCTGTGTTGGGCCCCTTATTATTCACTATTTACATAAATAATCTTGGACAGAATATTCCGAACTCAACTTTCCATTTCTATGCTGATGATGCTGTCATATACTGCACAGCACCCACTCTTGCTGAGGCTTTTAAATATCTACAACATGCATTTGACAGAGTACAAGAACAACTTTGCTATCTTCAACTGGTTTTAAATGCAGATAAAACAAAGTGTATGCTCTTTACCACATCAAAAACCGTAAGATCATCACTGTGTGAGAACATTTTAACAAGAAATGGGCAACAAATTATGACTTGCCAACCCTCCCGGATTTTCCGGGAGACTCCCGAAATTCAGCGCCTCTCCCGAAAACCTCCCGGGACAAATTTTCTCCCGAAAAACTCCCGAAATTCAGGCGGACCTGAGTGACGTGTTGACAACACACAACAACAGTGTCTACCGTAAAGCAGTTCGTCTGCTGTAAACAGCAATGTTGTGACACTTTTAAACAGGACAATACTGCCATCTACTGTACATGCATATGTGACCCACCCATAATGTGTCACATTTTTGTGTTGATTTATTTATTTTATTTTGTGGTTTGAATTCGTTTTTGGGGCTGTCATTACACATTTATCAGTATTCACATTGGTCAGTAGGGGGCAGTAGGGCGTTTCTTCCCAATTGAATGCTATCGCCTGCAGACCGGAAGTGTCTTGTCATTCTGATGAGCGCGACCAGTCTGTGAACAATTGAAACGTCCTGTGTGCTTTTTCCTCCTGTATAACAGGTTAGTTTTGGTGAATCAACTCACTGAATAATATCCATGTGATCTTTATAAGTTTAAGTACACATTCTGATGGTGGAGCCTAACTCTAAAGTGTTTGTGAGTTGTAGTTTGTAAATAAACACTGAAATTCAAGTATTTATTTAAATATATATATATATATGTATATATATATATATATATATATATATATATATATATAT
Organism: Nerophis lumbriciformis; assembly: GCF_033978685.3. Taxonomy (NCBI): domain Eukaryota; kingdom Metazoa; phylum Chordata; class Actinopteri; order Syngnathiformes; family Syngnathidae; genus Nerophis; species Nerophis lumbriciformis. Next base: position 4,807,456 of record NC_084563.2, on the reverse strand, counting down.
ATATATATATATATATATATATGTAGCTAGAATTCACTGAAAGTCAAGTATTTCTTATATATATATATATATATCTTAACCACGCCCCCAACCACGCCCCCCGCCCCACCCCCGACCACGCCCCCGCCCCACCCCCCACCCCCCGAAATCGGAGGTCTCAAGGTTGGCAAGTATGTAGTATCTGCTTTTAAATATTTAGGATTTTTAATTGATGACCATTTGAGTTTTAAGGAGCACATTCAGTATGTTGTAAAAAAAAACCCTGAAACTTTTACTGGGATTTTATTATAGAAACAAGTCTTGCTTTTCTTTTACTGTGAAACAGAAATAGGTGGAAACAACCTTTTTACCTGTTATTGACTATGGAGATGTGTTGTACATGAATGCTACTGCTGCTTGTCTCCACAAGCTGGATAGTGTGTACCACGGGGCACTGACATTCATCACCAACTGCGCTCCCCTTACTCACCGTTGTTCAGTCCCAGCTGACCCAACCTCGGCTCGTGCTAAATGCAGACAAATCTAAGGTGGTGTTGTTCTCAAATGGCAAACGGCTGCCATTGAACATCCCTAAAATATTGACTACTCATGGGGGTCGAGCTTGAGTTGGTCACAACATGTAAGTACTTAGGAATTATTATTGATGATAGAGGGTCTTTTAAAGCACATATACAAAAGCTTGTCCATCCATCCATCAATTTTCTTCCGCTTATCCGAGGTCGATAATAATGGTAACCATGATCATTTTGCTCATAATACCCATTTATCCATTTTATTTATTGTTTTGGTTGAGTACATTTGAGGGTCCTCCACCCACTCCTTAACAGTGACAGAACCTATTGTATTACTTTTGGCTGTGATTTTTATTGAAGTGCAACATTTTGCTGACAGAGTATATTTTAATCTCATTTGTTGTTGTTTTTTTATTTAATTTGGGTATCTAAAAGTTTACATTCCAATTAAAATATACGAGAAATACAAGTCTATTGCATTTGAAAGGGTATACTTGCAATAGTATTATGTATCATTATTACACCAGTGAATAGTTTGCTCTAAAAATAATGTTGACAATAATATCGTTCATTGCCAATAATTTGTAGGTCAATATATCGGCCAGCAAAATTTGTTATTGGCCTACGCCGAATGACAATTATTACCGTATTTGCCCATACAGAGCACATTGTGTACGTGCTGAAAGACTCATCTATGATTGTTTATCAAAATATAACTATATATGTAAACATTGTGTACGTGCTGAAAGATTCATTTATGATTGTTTATCAAAATATAACTATAAAAGTCTACATTGTGTATGTACTGAAAGATTCATTTATGATTGTTTATCAAAATATAACTATAGATGTCAACATTGTGTATGTACTGAAAGATTAATTTATGATTGTTTATCAAAATACAACTATAAAAGTCTACATTGTGTGTGTGCTGAAATATTTATTTGATTGTTTATCAAAATACAGCTATAGATGTCAACATTGGTACGTGCTGAAAGATTCATTTATGATTGTTTATCAAAATATACTGTAACTATAGATGTCAACATTGTGTACGTGCTGAAAGATTCATTTATGATTGTTTATCAAAATATAACTATAGATGTCAACATTGTGTATGTGCTGAAAGATTCATTTATGATTGTTTATCAAAATATAACCATAGATGTCAACATTGTGTATGTGCTGAAAGATTCATTTATGATTGTTTATCAAAATATAACTATAGATGTCAACATTGTGTATGTGCTGAAAGATTCATTTATGATTGTTTATCAAAATATAACTATAGATGTCAACATTGTGTACGTGCTGAAAGATTCATTTATGATTGTTTATCAAAATACAACTATAAAAGTCTACATTGTGTGTGTGCTGAAATATTTATTTGATTGTTTATCAAAATATAACTATAGATGTCAACATTGTGTATGTACTGAAAGATTCATTTATGATTGTTTGTCAAAATACAACTATAAAAGTCTACATTGTGTGTGTGCTGAAATATTTATTTGATTGTTTATCAAAATACAGCTATAGATGTCAACATTGTGTACGTGCTGAAATATTCATTTATGATTGTTTATCAAAATATAACTATAGATGTCAACATTGTGTACGTGCTGAAAGATTCATTTATGATTGTTTATCAAAATATAACTATAGATGTCAACATTGTGTACATTCAGAAAGATTCATTTATGATTGTTTATCAAAATATAACTATAGAAGTCAACATTGTGTATGTGCTGAATGATTCATTTATGATTGTTAATCAAAATATAACTATAAAAGTCAACAGTGTATGTGCTTAAAATATTTATTTGATTGTTTATCAAAATATAACTATAGATGTCAACATTGTGTATGTGCTGAAAGATTCATTTATGATTGTTTATCCAAATATAACTATAGATGTCAACATTGTGTATGTGCTGAAAGATTCATTTATGATTGTTTATCAAAATATAACTATAAAAGTCAACATTGTGTATGTGCTGAAATATTCATTTGATTGTTTATCAAAATATAACTATAGATGTCAACATTGTGTAAGTGCTGAAAGATTCATTTATGATTGTTTATCAAAATATAACTATAAAAGTCAACATTGTGTATGTGCGGAAATATTCATTTGATTGTTTATCAAAATATAACTATAGATGTCAACATTGTGTATGTGCTGAAATATTCATTTATGATTGTTTATCAAAATATAACTATAGATGTCAACATTGTGTACGTGCTGAAAGATTCATTTATGATTGTTTATCAAAATATAACTATAGATGTCAACATTGTGTACGTGCTGAAAGATTCATTTATGATTGTTTATCAAAATATAACTATAGATGTCAACATTGTGTACGTGCTGAAAGATTCATTTATGATTGTTTATCAAAATATAACTATAGATGTCAACATTGTGTACGTGCTGAAAGATTCATCTATGATTGTTTATCAAAATATAACTATATATGTAAACATTGTGTACGTGCTGAAAGATTCATTTATGATTGTTTATCAAAATATAACTATAGATGTCAACATTGTGTATGTACTGAAAGATTCATTTATGATTGTTTATCAAAATATACTGTAACTATAGATGTCAACATTGTGTACGTGCTGAAAGATTCATTTATGATTGTTTATCAAAATATAACTATAGATGTCAACATTGTGTACGTGCTGAAAGATTCATTTATGATTGTTTATCAAAATATAACTATAGATGTCAACATTGTGTACGTGCTGAAAGATTCATCTATGATTGTTTATCAAAATATAACTATATATGTAAACATTGTGTACGTACTGAAAGATTCATTTATGATTGTTTATCAAAATACAACTATAAAAGTCTACATTGTGTGTGTGCTGAAATATTTATTTGATTGTTTATCAAAATATAACTATAGATGTCAACATTGTGTATGTACTGAAAGATTCATTTATGATTGTTTATCAAAATACAACTATAAAAGTCTACATTGTGTGTGTGCTGAAATATTTATTTGATTGTTTATCAAAATATAACTATAGATGTCAACATTGTGTACGTGCTGAAAGATTCATTTATGATTGTTTATCAAAATATACTGTAACTATAGATGTCAACATTGTGTACGTGCTGAAAGATTCATTTATGATTGTTTATCAAAATATAACTATAGATGTCAACATTGTGTACGTGCTGAAAGATTCATTTATGATTGTTTATCAAAATATAACTATAGATGTCAACATTGTGTACGTGCTGAAAGATTCATTTATGATTGTTTATCAAAATATAACTATAGATGTCAACATTGTGTATGTGCTGAAATATTCATTTATGATTGTTTATCAAAATATAACTATAGATGTCAACATTGTGTATGTGCTGAAATATTCATTTATGATTGTTTATCAAAATATAACTATAGATGTCAACATTGTGTATGTGCTGAAAGATTCATTTATGATTGTTTATCAAAATATAACTATAGATGTCAACATTGTGTATGTGCTGAAAGATTCATTTATGATTGTTTATCAAAATATAACTATAGATGTCAACATTGTGTACGTGCTGAAAGATTCATTTATGATTGTTTATCAAAATATAACTATAGATGTCAACATTGTGTATGTGCTGAAATATTCATTTATGATTGTTTATCAAAATATAACTATAGATGTCAACATTGTGTATGTGCTGAAAGATTCATTTATGATTGTTTATCAAAATATAACTATAGATGTCAACATTGTGTATGTGCTGAAATATTCATTTATGATTGTTTATCAAAATATAACTATAGATGTCAACATTGTGTATGTGCTGAAAGATTCATTTATGATTGTTTATCAAAATATAACTATAGATGTCAACATTGTGTATGTACTGAAAGATTCATTTATGATTGTTTATCAAAATATAACTATAGATGTCAACATTGTGTACGTGCTGAAAGATTCATTTATGATTGTTTATCAAAATATAACTATAGATGTCAACATTGTGTATGTACTGAAAGATTCATTTATGATTGTTTATCAAAATACAACTATAGATGTCAACATTGTGTATGTGCTGAAATATTCATTTATGATTGTTTATCAAAATATAACTATAGATGTCAACATTGTGTATGTGCTGAAAGATTCATTTATGATTGTTTATCAAAATATACTGTAACTATAGATGTCAACATTGTGTACATTCAGAAAGATTCATTTATGATTGTTTATCAAAATATAACTATAGAAGTCAACATTGTGTATGTGCTGAATGATTCATTTATGATTGTTAATCAAAATATAACTATAAAAGTCAACAGTGTATGTGCTTAAAATATTTATTTGATTGTTTATCAAAATATAACTATAGATGTCAACATTGTGTATGTGCTGAAAGATTCATTTATGATTGTTTATCAAAATATAACTATAAAAGTCAACATTGTGTATGTGCTGAAATATTCATTTGATTGTTTATCAAAATATAACTATAGATGTCAACATTGTGTAAGTGCTGAAAGATTCATTTATGATTGTTTATCAAAATATAACTATAAAAGTCAACATTGTGTATGTGCGGAAATATTCATTTGATTGTTTATCAAAATATAACTATAGAAGTCAACATTGTGTAGTCTCTTACGTGAATGAGCTAAATAATATTATTTGATATTTTACACTAATGTGTTAATAATTTCACACCTAAGTCGCTCCTGAGTATAAGTCGCACCCCCGGCCAAACTATGAAATAAACTGCGACTTATAGTCCGAAAAATACGGTATAACGTTCCCCTTGAGCTTGACTCTTGGACGCGGTGCTGAGTCATGTGGGTCTGACCTGTCAGTCCCAGTCCGCAAGCAGAGCACAGTAGCACCTTTGCACGCCGCCTGTCAGCAGCTACACCAGGCCATTACGCCGGCGTGCACACTGGGTTACATACCCTAATCACCGTCTCCCCTGGCAACCCCAATCACGAGCTGCGACTAATTCATTACGCTTGGCGGAGGGAAGTTGGCCGCCTGTAATGACAGCAATTGCGCTGACCTAAACGCTGTAATCGGACCTCTCGGTACACTGGCGAGGAAATGGCTGCAATTGAGGCTCTTCCACTTCCTAGCAACGCAGGCCCAGGCCTACAATTTGAATGCTTGGCATTACCTGTGCCCCGCAGCTCCAAACGCCGCCTAATGACGACGGAATTGTACAAATGAAAGCCGACTGCTGGGGGGGAAGGCAACAAACAGAAAAGTAGAAGCATGTGTGCCAAATGGCTTTTCTCGTTAATTCGCTCGGTTAGATTACAGCAGACCGGAATTGGCCTGGCCGTGCAATCAGGAAAGACCAGAGGGGAACAAACACAGGTTGCCTGTTTGGTCCCGAGGAGGCGAGGTGGCGGGGACCAAACTGTTTCGCCAGCAGATAACATCAGGAAAATAACTTTTAACGATGTGCGATACACTGCTGAGTTGCCAGGTTTGGGGATGAGGGAGGGCTGTGAAAGGAGTTCAGGCAATGTTTGGATACAAAGTAAAGGACTTTGTGTCAACATGAGACGCACAAACATAAGACAAAAACGGGGGAACCATTGAACCTGGACTTTAAAAGTACTTATGTACACCCCTTAAGTGCACAACCTTAAAGAGGAACTGCACTTTTTTTATTTTTATTTTGCCTATTGTTCACAATCATTATGAGTGACACGAACACATCTTATTTGTTTTTATTTTAAAGATAAAAACACTTGAAAGACGCAGCTAATGTTTTAATCAACGCTGTATCCTTCAAAGCCTCTAAACAATTTAAAAACCCTCCATCAACGTTTTATATACTCACTGCAAGTATGTATATAAATATATATATATATATATATATATATATATATATATATATATATATATATATATATATATATATATATATATCCATCCATCCATCCATTTCCTACCGCTTATTCCCTTCGGGGTCGCGGGGGGCGCTGGAGCCTATCTCAGCTACAATCGGGCGGAAGGCGGGGTACACCCTGGACAAGTTGCAAACTCATCGCAGGGCCAACACAGATAGACAGACAACATTCACACTCACATTCACACACTAGGGACCATTTTTAGTGTTGCCAATCAACCTATCCCCAGGTGCATGTCTTTAATATATATATATATATATATATATATATATATATATATATATATATATATATATATATATATATACATATATATATATTTTTTTTTTTAAAAATTTTTAATATATATATACATATATATTATATATATATATATATAATGTAGTAACAGACACCTTCATAACAAATGTAATATGTACAATATACACACTGCAAGTATATATATATATATATATATATATATATATATATATATATATATATATATTAGGGCTGCAACTAACGATTAATTTTTATAATCGATTAATCTGTCGATTATTACTTCGATTAATCGATTAATAACCGGATAAAAGAGACAAACTACATTTATATCCTTTTCAGTATTGTATTGGAAAAAAACCAGCATACTGGCACCATACTTATTTTGATTATTGTTTCTCAGCTGTTTGTAAATGTTGCAGTTTATAAATAAAGGCTTATTAAAAAAATAAAATATAAGAAAATTGCCTCTGCGTAAAGCATAGATCCAACAAATCGATGACTAAATTAATCGCCAATTATTTTTATAATCGATTTTAATCGATTAGTTGTTGCAGCCCTAATATATATATATATATATATAAAATAATATATATATATAAATATTATATATATATATATATATATATATATATATATATATATATAATATTATATATATATATATATATATATATATATATTTATAAATAAAATATAGTAACAGACACCTCCATAACAATATGTAATAAGACAATATTTACCGTAGTTTGGTCATTTTAATCATGATTCCTTCAGCGCATTGATTTCCGTTTCCATAGCAGCGCATGTCCGACTTCTAGCGAAAACTGTATCTCACGGCACACTAGTGTGCCGCGGCGCACAGTGGTTGAAAAACACTGACTTAAATAAATTGAGAACAGGAAGTGAACAAAATTTTTAGCAACTGTCACGTAAAAGAAAAAGGGGTAGGATTAAATAAGCTCTGCTTCTTCCTACTCCTTTTGGAACATGTTGAAAAGAGAAACTGGAAATGTTGATGTATCATGTTGTAGGCTCGCATGTTCCAAATAAACTCAAACTCAACATTCCAAAAAGGTGCGGTTCCCCTTTAAAGCGAGCAGAGCAGCTGTGCGTTACCTCAACGCACTCCACAGAGCACAGGTTGCTTCCATTAGGGCGCCGGATGGCGTCGACGCTCCTATTGGTTGGCGCGGAATAAAAGCGCGTTGGAAAGGCCTACCTTGGGGATGCGGGCGCCGGTTGGTCAGGAGATAAAGTTATCTGGCTGCTCTTCAGATGAAGGGGCTCCGCGGGGCCAAATCAGCGTTCCAGTGGCCTGGCTGGTGAGCAGCTGGAGAGCAGGAGGTTCTTCTTTGGCCCTTTTACCCCCAAAAGATCCTTCATCCTGTCAGGGAGAGGACATTCTTTGTTTCTACAATGCAAAAACTGAAATCTAAGTAAAATGAAATATCTCAATATTTTCTGTTTGATAAGATAATTCTTCTCACTAAGCAGATTTTATGTTAGGGTGTTTTACTTGTTTTAAGTGTTTTGCTCCTAAATGATCTCAGTAAGATATTACAGATGTGATGACCTATATTGAGTGCTTGAAACTAGAATATCAAGTGTTGCAAAAAAAAAAAAAAAAAAAAAAAAAAAAAAAAAAAAAAAAAAAGAATATCAAGTGTTGCAAAGCTGTGTCATCAACACTCACAAGTATAAAACCACTTTTTTAAAGTAATCATTTCTTATTTCAAGCATGAAATTAAAAAAATCATGACTTTGACACGATTGTGTCTCATAATTAAAACAGATGACAGCCAAATGGACTTTGCTGTTTTATTTTCGATGAAACAAGACAAAATAGGTAGTCATATAGTAGTACAGTTGGCACAGTACAATAAACTGACAGTTAATATTTAAACATTTAACATTTCTAACAATTTTGAACAGAAATAGTTCATGCACTTTCAGATAAATTCTTCAAAATTATAATTAAAAAAAATATGTCTGGGGACGGGCTGTATATATATATTAGGGCTGCAACAACTAATCGCTTACATCGATTATAAAAAATAGTTGCCGATTAATTTAGTCTTCGATTCGTTGGATCTATGCTATGCGCATGCGCAGAGGCTTTTGTATTTATTTTTTTGTATTTATTTATTTATTTATTTTTTTAATAAACCTTTATTTATAAACTGCAACATGTACAAACAGCTGAGAAACAATAATCAAAATAAGTATGGTGCCAGTATGCTGTTTTTTTTCCAATAAAATACTGGAAAGGATAGAAATGCATTTGGTTCTTTTTTATCTGATTATTAATCGATTAATCGAAGTAACAATCGACAGATTAATCGATTATCTAATTAATCGTTAATTGCAGCCCTAATATATATATATATATATATATATATATATTAGGGCTGCAACAACTAATCGATTAAATCGATTATAAAAATAATTGCCGATTAATTTAGTCATTGATTCGTTGGATCTATGCTATGCGCAAAAACTTTTTTTTATTCATTTTTGTATTTATTTTATCTTTTTTAATAAACCTTTATTTATAAACTGCAACATGTACAAACAGCTGAGAAACAATAATCAAAATAAGTATGGTGCCAGTATGCTGTTTTTTCCCCCAATAAAATACTGGAAAGGATAGAAATGCATTTAGTTCTTTTTTATCTGATTATTAATCGATTAATCGAAGTAATAATCGACAGATTAATCGATTATCTAATTAATCGTTAGTTGCAGCCCTAATATATATATATATATATATATATATATATATATATATATATATATATATATATATATATATATATATATATATATATATATATTAGGGCTGCATATATATATATATATATATATATATATATATATATATATATATATATATATTAGGGCTGCAACAACTAATCGATTAAATCGATTATAAAAATAATTGCCGATTAATTTAGTCATTGATTTGTTGGATCTATGCTATGCGCAAAAACTTTTTTTTATTCATTTTATCTTTTTTTTTTTTTAATAAACCTTTATTTATGAACTGCAACATGTACAAACAGCTGAGAAACAATAATCAAAATAAGTATGGTGCCAGTATGCTGTTTTTTTCCTTTCAATAAAATACTGGAAAGGATAGAAATGCATTTGGTTCTTTTTTATCTGATTATTAATCGATTAATCGATGTAATAATCGACAGATTAATTGATTATCTAATTAATCGTTAATTGCAGCCCTAATATATATATATATATATATATATATATATATATATATTAGGGCTGCAACAACTAATCGATTACATCGATTATAAAAATAATTGCCGATTAATTTACTCATTGATTCGTTGGATCTATGCTATGCGCAAAACCTTTTTTTTATTCATTTTTGTATTTATTTTATCTTTTTTTTTTTTTAAATAAACCTTTATTTATAAACTGCAACATGTACAAACAGCTGAGAAACAATAATCAAAATAAGTATGGTGCCAGTATGCTGTTTTTCCCCCCCAATAAAATACTGGAAAGGATAGAAATGCATTTGGTTCTTTTTTATCTGACTATTAATCGATTAATCGATGTAATAATCGACAGATTAATCGATTATCTAATTAATCATTAATTGCAGCCCTAATATATATATATATATATATATATATATATATATATATATATATATATATATATATATATATATATATATATATATATATATATATATATATATATATATATATATATATATATATTAGGGCTGCAACAACTAATCGATTAAATCGATTATAAAAATAATTGCCGATTAATTTAGTCATTGATTCGTTGGATCTATGCTATGCGCAAAACCTTTTTTTTATTCATTTTTGTATTTATTTTATCTTTTTTTTTTTTTAATAAACCTTTATTTATAAACTGCAACATGTACAAACAGCTGAGAAACAATAATCAAAATAAGTATGGTGCCAGTATGCTGGGTTTTTTTTCAATAAAATACTGGAAAGGATAAAAATGCATTTGGTTCTTTTTTATCTGATTATTAATCGATTAATCGAAGTAATAATCGACAGATTAATCGATGATCTAATTAATCGTTAGTTGCAGCCCTAATATATATATATATATATTAGGGCTGCAACAACTAATCGATTAAATCGATTATAAAAATAATTGCCGATTAATTTAGTCATTGATTCGTTGGATCTATGCTATGCGCAAAACCTTTTTTTTATTCATTTTTGTATTTATTTTATCTTTTTTTTTTTTTAAATAAACCTTTATTTATAAACTGCAACATGTACAAACAGCTGAGAAACAATAATCAAAATAAGTATGGTGCCAGTATGCTGTTTTCCCCCCCCAATAAAATACTGGAAAGGATAGAAATGCATTTGGTTCTTTTTTATCTGACTATTAATCGATTAATCGATGTAATAATCGACAGATTAATCGATTATCTAATTAATCATTAATTGCAGCCCTAATATATATATATATATATATATATATATATATATATATATATATATATATATATATATATATATATATATATATTAGGGCTGCAACAACTAATCGATTAAATCGATTATAAAAATAATTGCCGATTAATTTAGTCATTGATTCGTTGGATCTATGCTATGCGCAAAACCTTTTTTTTTATTCATTTTTGTATTTATTTTATCTTTTTTTTTTTTTAATAAACCTTTATTTATAAACTGCAACATGTACAAACAGCTGAGAAACAATAATCAAAATAAGTATGGTGCCAGTATGCTGTTTTCCCCCCCCAATAAAATACTGGAAAGGATAGAAATGCATTTGGTTCTTTTTTATCTGACTATTAATCGATTAATCGATGTAATAATCAACAGATTAATCGATTATCTAATTAATCATTAATTGCAGCCCTAATATATATATATATATATATATATATATATATATATATATATATATATATATATATATATATATATATATATATATATATATATTAGGGCTGCAACAACTAATCGATTAAATCGATTATAAAAATAATTGCCGATTAATTTAGTCATTGATTCGTTGGATCTATGCTATGCGCAAAACCTTTTTTTTTATTCATTTTTGTATTTATTTTATCTTTTTTTTTTTTTAATAAACCTTTATTTATAAACTGCAACATGTATAAACAGCTGAGAAACAATAATCAAAATAAGTATGGTGCCAGTATGCTGTTTTTTCCCCCCAATAAAATACTGGAAAGGATAGAAATGCATTTGGTTCTTTTTTATCTGATTATTAATCGATTAATCGATGTAATAATTGACAGATTAATCGATTATCTAATTAATCGTTAATTGCAGCCCTAATATATATATATATATATATATATATATATATATATATATATATTAGGGCTGCAACAACTAATCGATTAAATCGATTATAAAAATAATTGCCGATTAATTTAGTCATTGATTCGTTGGATCTATGCTATGCGCAAAACCTTTTTTTTATTCATTTTTGTATTTATTTTATCTTTTTTTTTTTTTTTTAATAAACCTTTATTTATAAACTGCAACATGTACAAACAGCTGAGAAACAATAATCAAAATAAGTATGGTGCCAGTATGCTGTTTTTTCCCCCAATAAAATACTGGAAAGGATAGAAATGCATTTGGTTCTTTTTTATCTGATTATTAATCGATTAATCGAAGTAATAATCGACAGATTAATCGATTATCTAATTAATCGTTAGTTGCAGCCCTAATATATATATATATATATATATATATATATATATGTGTATTAGGGATGTCCGATAATATCGGCAGTCCGATAAATGCTTTAAAATGTAATATCGGAAATTATCGGTACCGGTTTCAAAAAGTAAAATGTATGACTTTTTAAAACGCCGCTGTGTACACGGACGTAGGGAGAAGTACAGAGCGCCAATAAACCTTAAAGGCACTGCCTTTGCGTGCCGGTCCAGTCACATAATATCTGCGGCCTTTACACACACATAAGTGAATGCAAGCATACTTGGTCAACAGCCATACAGGTCACACTGAGGGTGGCCGTATACACAACTTTAACACTGTTACAAATATGTGAACCCACACCAAACAAGGATGACAAACACATTTCGGGAGAACATCCGCACCGTAACACAACATAAACACGACAGAACAAATACCCAGAAGCCCTTGCAGCACTAACTCTTCCGGGACGCTACAATATAACCCCCCCCCCGCTACCCCCCACCTCAACCTCCTCATTCTCTCTCAGGGAGAGCATGTCCCAAATTCCAAGCTGCTGTTTTGAGGCATGTTAAAAAAAAAAATGCACTTTGTGACTTCAATAATAAATATTGCAGTGCCATGTTGGCATTTTTTTTTTCCATAACTTGAGTTGATTTATTTTGGAAAACCTTGTTACATTGTTTAATGCATCCAGCGGGGCATCACAACAACATTAGGCATAATAATGTGTTCATTCCACCACTGTATATATCGGTATCGGCTGATATCGGAATATCGGCAAAAAAAGCCATTATCGGACATCTCTAAAAAGAAATAACTTCATGAATGTTTTTGTGACCAACAAGTATGTGCTCCATCACCCTATCACAAAAAAATAAGAGTTGTAGAAATGATTAGAAACTCAAGACAGCCATGACATCATGTTCTTTTATGGGAGCCATTACCTCCCTGCTTGGCACTCAGCATCAAGGGTTGGAATTAGGGGTTAAATCGCCAAAAATTATTCCCGGGCGTGGCACCGCTGCTGCCCACTGCTCCCCTCACCTCGCAGGAGGTGAACAAGGGGATTGGTCAAATGCAGAGGACAAATTTCACCACACCTAGTGTGTGTGTGTGACAATCATTGCTACTTTAACTTTAACTTTACAACTTTTGACCACCACTGTATATATGTGTGCAAAGTCCAGAAAATACGGTATTTTCTACGGGAAATTGGGACTAGAATATTCGAACAGTGCACCGTCCGCCTGAGAAAGGGGTCAGCAAAGCGCGAGGAGCCGGCGGCCACTTTTAGCCCCGCTTCAAGTCCCGTCACGTAAACAAAAGGCACTTCATGGGGAGAGGCTCGTCTTCCTTCCTGCCTCGCTTCCTGTCCATCGTTCTGCCTGACTTGGCAAACTCAATGCTTGCACCCCCCCCCCCCCCAACCCCTCGCCCCCCTCCCTCTCTCACACACACACATACTAGTTATCATTTGGAATGGGGACCAAGTTTTTGATCATGACTTGTGGGGACCATCCTTTCTACAGGTTGTGGAGGCATAAAAAAATGGTGAAAAAAGGCCACTGGCCAGTTAGCTCATACACGTCTTTAAATCTCTGGATTGATGAAGTCATGTGCTGATCATTCTTACTGGGGACCCTGGGGAAAAAAGAGTTCATATTAGGGATGTCCAATAATGGCTTTTTTGCCGATATCCGATATTCCGATATTGTCCAACTCTTAATTAATTTGATAATCGATTAATCTCTCGATTATTACTTCGATTAATCGATCAATAATCGGATAAAAGAGACAAATTACATTTCTATCCTTTCCAGTATTTTATTGGGGAAAAAACAGCATACTGGCACAATACTTATTTTGATTATTGTTTCTCAGTATTTTATATATATATATATATATATATATATATATATATATATATATATATATATATATATATATATATATATATTAGGGCTGCAACTAACGATTAATTGGATAATCGATTAATCTGTCGATTATTACTTCGATTAATCGATCAATAATCGGATAAAAGAGACAAATTACATTTCTATCCTTTCCAGTATTTTATTGGGAAAAAAACAGCATACTGGCACAATACTTATTTTGATTATTGTTTCTCAGTATAATATATATATATCTCTCTCTCTCTCTCTATATATATATATATATATATATCCATCCATCCATTTTCTATATATATATATATTAGGGCTGCAACTAACGATTAATTTGATAATCGATTAATCTGTCAATTATTACTTCGATTAATCGATCAATAATCGGATAAAAAAGACAAATTACATTTCTATCCTTTCCAGTATTTTATTGGAGAAAAAAACAGCATACTGTATATATATATATATATATATATATATATATATATATATATATTAGGGCTGCAACTAACGATTAATTTGATAATCGATTAATCTGTCGATTATTACTTCGATTAATCGATCATTAATCGGATAAAAGAGACAAATTACATTTCTATCCTTTCCAGTATTTTATTGGGAAAAAAACAGCATACTGTATATGTATATATATATATATATATATATATATATATATATATATATAAATACATACATGTGTATATATATATATATATATATTCCTAGCGCACTAATTGACTGAAAGAGCACGCACTTGGCGCAATGTCATGTTATCGATGGAAAAATGCCTTTTTAGACAATATGATTTGCCTGAGCGGCTATACATATTGAGAAAAAAGGTCCCTTTTTTGTTTTTTGTTTTTTTTAATCAAGAAAAGTGCACTTGTTATTAGTGAGAATATACTTATTTTAAAAGTATTTTGGGGTTCATTGAGATTAGCTAATTTTATTTGTTTTGGAAAGTCTTGACAAGCCAAATTTTCTTGTTCTATTGGCAGATCATTTTGCTTAGTTCAAGTAAAATACCCCTCATTTTTGTTTTGTTTTTTCTTGTTTTGAACACTGACTTTTTGCAGTGCATTTTTAGAAGGATGGAAAATTCTGAATGTGAATCATACTTTAAGGTAATACATTTTTATAATCAGGCTGTATGAAAATGTCATCCTAAGGAACACTAAACCAGATTTTGTTTTTGGAAAAATATATTAGTTTTAACTAAAGATGTGTACCATACAGAATCACAGTACTATTAATGGCAGGATAACAAATGTTTCACTTTTCAAGAATGGATCTGACTATCATTTAAAAAGGTTTCCCTTTAGGGGACCTGTTTTTTTGTCCCCATACTGTTAGAGGTCCCCTAAAGATGACTGTGTAAACCACAGGTGTCAAACTCAAGGCCCGGGGGCCAGATGTGGCCCGCCACTTCATTTTATTTGGCCCTCGAAAGCCTGGAAATAATATGTATCAATAAAGTACTGTAACTTTTCTCACTAAATGTATTCTTTCTTTTTATTTTGGGAGGGGGAAAAAAAAAGTAATCGCAAATTATGTTAACTTAAATATCGTCTAATTATGCAAAAATATATTATCAAACATTCAAAACATTTTTTAAATAGAAATAAATACTAATAATAATGATTTCAAAGCAAGTTATCCATCAAAGTGTGCAATGTAAAAGTAGCAATAGATTTCATTGGAAAATTGTGAAATTTACTGAGGTTTTCACAGCATTTTTCTCTAAATGAAAAAAACAGTACTTTTTTTTACTGTAATAAACTGTGGTGCCGTTTTAGCATTTACAGTAATACACCGAAAAATCGACAGTTGTTGTTTTGTGGTAAAAAAACCCAAAAAAACAAAAACTGGCAGCTCAGGTGCCAAAATGTAACTGTAAAATTGATTTTTTTTAATTTACAGTAATAAAAAAAAAAAGTGAAAATTGTCACATTTACTGTGGGTTTTACAGCATTTTTCTCTAAATAAAAAAAAAACAGTAATTTTTTTAACTGTAATAAACTGTGGTGCCGTTTAAAACAAAAACAAAAAAACTGGCATCTCAGGTGCCAAAATGTATCTGTAAAATTGCATTTTTTTTATTTACAGTAATAAACAAAATGGGAAAATTGTGAAATTTACTGTGGTTTTTACAGCATTTTTCTCTAAATGAAAAAAACAGTACTTTTTTTTACTGAAATAAACCGTGGTGCCGTTTAAAAACAAAAACAAAAAAAACTGGCAGCTCAAGTGCCAAAATGTAAGTGTAAAATTGCATTTTATTTTTATTTTACAGTAATAAAAAAAAAAGGGAAAATTGTGAAATTTACTGCGTTTTTTTACAGCATTTTTCTCTAAATGAAAAAACAGTACTTTTTTTTACTGTAATAAACTGTGGTGCCTTTAAAAAAAAAAAAAAAAAACCTGGCAGCGCAAGTGCCAAAATGTAACTGTAAAATTGCTTTTTTTTAAAATTTACAGTAATAAAAAAAATGGGAAAATTGTGAAATTTACTGTGGTTTTTACAGCATTTTTCTCTAAATGAAAAAAAACCAGTACTTTTTTTTACTGTAATAAACTGTGGTGCCGTTTTAGCATTTACAGTAATACACCAAAAAATCGACAGTTGTTGCTTTGTGGTAAAAAAAAACAAAAAAAAAAAAAAACTGGCAACTTAGGTGCCAAAATGTAACTGTAAAATTGCATTTTTTTTATTTATTTACAGTAACAAAAAAAGGGAAAATTGTGAAATTTACTGTGGTTTTTACAGCATTTTTCTCTAAATGAAAAAACAGTACTTTTTTTTACTGTAATAAACTGTGGTGCCGTTTAAAAAAAAACCAAAAAAACCTGGCATCTCAGGTGCCAAAATGTAACTGTAAAAATGCTTCTTTTTTTTAATTTACAGTAATAAACAAAATGGGAAAATTGTGAAATTTACTGTGGTTTTTACAGCATTTTTCTCTAAATGAAAAAAACTGTACTTTTTTTTACTGTAATAAACTGTGGTGCAGTTTAAAAAAAACGGGGGAAAAAAACCTGGCATCTCAGGTGCCAAAATGTAACTGTAAAATTGCATTTTTTTAATTTACAGTAATAAAAAAAATGGGAAAATTGTGAAATTTACTGTGGTTTTTACAGCATTTTTCTCTAAATGAAAAAACAGTACTTTTTTTTACTGTAATAAACTGTGGTGCCGTTTAAAAAAAAAACAAAAAAACCTGGCATCTCAGGTGCCAAAATGTAACTGTAAAAATGCTTCTTTTTTTTAATTTACAGTAATAAACAAAATGGGAAATTTGTGAAATTTACTGTGGTTTTTACAGCATTTTTCTCTAAATGAAAAAAACTGTACTTTTTTTTTACTGTAATAAACTGTGGTGCCGTTTTAAAAAAACAAACAAAAAAAAAACTGGCAGCTCAGGTGCCAGAATGTAACTGTAAAATTGCTTTGTTTTTAAGTAATAAAAAAAATGGGAAAATTTCCAAATTTACTGTGGTTTTTACAGCATTTTTCTCTAAATGAAAAAACTCTACTTTTTTTTACTGTAATAAACTGTGGTGCAGTTTAAAACAAAAACAAAAAAAAACAAAACTGGCAGCTCAAGTGCCAGAATGTAACTGTAAAATTGCTTCTTTTTTTTACAGTAATAAAAAAAATGGGAAAATTGTAAAATTTACTGTGGTTTTTACAGCATTTTTCTCTAAATGAAAAAACTCTTTTTTTTACTGTAATAAACTGTGGTGCAGTTTAAAAAATAAAAAATAAAAAAAAACAACTGGCAGCTCAGGTGCCAAAATGTAACTGTAAAATTGCATTTTTTTTTTTTTTTTAATTTACAGTAATAAAAAAAATGGGAAAATTGTGAAATTTACTGTGGTTTTCACAGCATTTTTCTCTAAATGAAAAAAACAGTACTTTTTTTTACTGTAATAAACTGTGGTGCCGTTTTAGCATTTACAGTAATACACCGAAAAATCGACAGTTGTTGTTTTGTGGTAAAAAACAAACAAACAAACAAACTGGCAACTCAGGTACCAAAATGTAACTGTAAAATTGCATTTTTTTTAATTTACAGTAATAAAAAAAAAAAAAGGGAAATTTGTGAAATGTACTGTGGTTTTTACAGCATTTTTGTCTAAATGAAAAAAAACAGTACTTTTTTTACTGTAATAAACTGTGGTGCCGTTTTAAAAAAAACAAAAAAACAAAACTGGCAGCTCAGATGCCAGAATGTAACTGTAAAATTGCTTCTTTTTTTTAAAGTAATAAAAAAAATGGGAAAATTTTAAAATTTATTGTGGTTTTTACAGCATTTTTCTCTAAATGAAAAAACTCTACTTTTTTTTACTGTAATAAACTGTGGTGCAGTTTAAAAAAAAACAAAAAAAAAACTGGCAGCTCAGGTGCCAAAATGTAACTGTAAAATTGCATTTTTTAAAATTTATTTACAGTAATAAAAAAAGAAGGGAAATTTGTGAAATGTACTGTGGTTTTTACAGCATTTTTGTCTAAATGAAAAAAAACAGTACTTTTTTTACTGTAATAAACTGTGGTGCCGTTTTAAAAAAAACAAAAAACAAAACTGGCAGCTCAGGTGCCAGAATGTAACTGTAAAATTGCTTCTTTTTTTTAAAGTAATTAAAAAAATGGGAAAATTGTGAAATTTACTGTGGTTTTTACAGCATTTTTCTCTAAATGAAAAAAACAGTACTTTTTTTTACTGTAATAAACTGTGGTGCAGTTTAAAAAAAAACACAAAAAAAAACTGGCAGCTCAGGTGCCAAAATGTAACTGTAAAATTGCATTTTTTTTAAAATTTACAGTAATAAAAAAAATGGGAAAATTGTGAAATTTACTGTGGTTTTCACAGCATTTTTCTCTAAATGAAAAAAAACAGTACTTTTTTTTACTGTAATAAACTGTGGTGCCGTTTTAGCATTTACAGTAATACACCGAAAAACCTAGTTGTTTTTTTTGTGGTAAAAAAAACAAAAAACAAACAAACTGGCAGCTCAGGTGCCAAAATGTAACTGTAAAATTGCATTTTTTTTTTAATTTACAGTAAAAAAAAAAGTTAATTTTACAGTAAAATTCTGGCAACTGAGCTGCCTTTTTACCATAAAAACGCAGTACTGTTTTTTCCATTTACAGTAATATACACTACATTTTGAGGTGAAATTATTGCAACTTACCATGTTTTTTTTTTACAATTTAGTTTAAAAAAAATCTACTAATAAAATGCATTAAAAAAAAAAAAAAAATAGTATACACTGTAAGACGCGGCCCTCTGGGGCCAAACATAACTGCGATGTGGCCCTCAGTGAAAACGACTTTGACACCTCTGGTGTAAACAGAGCGATGTCCCCATTAAGTAAGCATTGCCAGAACACACACACACACACACACACACACACACACACACACGGACACACACACACACACAAGAGGACAAAAGGATAAATGATAAATGACTACAAAGCTACACGAAGGGAGTGTGGAAGTGGAACACAGCGACTCAACAAGCCAGGCCTTTTGACATGTAGATGGCGCCGATGGGTGGTGGAGGCGGGGCCCTTGGGGGTGGTGAATGTTCCGTTTGGCACCTACAGTGCACTAAACTTTTAACCCCGCCCACGACCTCCAGTCCTTTGTCACGGGGCCCTTGTAAGCAGATTGATGATAGCGCTGCACTTCCTCCTGAGGGAGCGTGACCTGCGCTTGAAGAATGGCTGACCGTTGATTAGCCCGAGTCATTACCATTCAAGGCTGGCGCTCGTTATGCGGCCTTCTCCACAATGATGAAACGCTGAATTGGAACGTCAGCAGAAGTTGACTTTATTTACAACAGGGGTGTCCAAACGCCGGCCCGCGGCCCATTTGCAGCCCCTGGATATTTTTTTTAATAACCCGCGGCATAGTCGCTAGCATTTTAACATTAGCATGGTAGCTTTGTTTTGGCAAATTTTGCAGGTATACACCTCAGCATCTAATATGTTACTTGACAAATGCTACTAAACGCAAGAAGGATAGCTTTTTAAGCAAATGTTATAGGTATACACCAGAGTCCTATTTTGGTTACTTGATGTATGCTAACATTAGCATGCTAACTTTTTTTTAACACATTTTTCAGGTATACATCGCAGAATAATATATTTTGTTACTTGACGTTAGTATTTTAGCATGTTAGATATTTTTTGCAAATTTTTTTCATAGTCTACTATTTTGTTAATTGACAAATGCTACTTGTCAGGATGCTAACGCAAGAAGGATAGCTTTTTAAGCAAATGTTAAAGGTATACACTAGAGTCCTATTTTGGTACTTCATGTATGCTAACATTAGCATGCTAACTTTTTTTTAACACATTTTTCAGGTATACATGGCAGAATAATATATTTTGTTACTTGACGTTGGCATGTTAGCATTTTTTTTTTTGCAAATTTTGCAGCGTCTAATATGTTACTTGACAAATGCTACTTGTCAGATTGCTAACGCAAGGAGGATGGCTTTTTAAAGCAAATGTTATCGGTATTGGCATGGTAACTTTTTAAACACATTTTTCATGTATACATGGCAGAATAATATATTTTGTTACTTGACGTTAGTATTTTAACATGCCAACATTAGCATGTTAGCTGGAGGTTTTTTTTGCAAATTTTGCAGGTATACACCTCAGCGTCTAATGTGTTACTTGACAAATGCTACTTGTCAGGATGCTAACGCAACAATAGCTTTTTAAAGCAAATAATATTGGTATTGACATGCTAACTTTTTCAACAAAATTTTCAGGTATACATCGCAGAATAATATATTTTGTTACTTGACGTTAGTATTTTAACATGTTGGCTATTTTTTTTTGGCACATTCTGCAGGTATACACTTCATAGTATAACATTTTGTTCATTGACAAATGCTACTTGTCAGGATGCTAACGCAAGAAGGATAGCTTTTAAAGCAAATGTTATAGGTATTGGCATGCTAACTTTTTCAGGTATACATCGCAGAATAATATATTTTGTTACTTGACGTTAGTATTTTAACACGTTAGCTATTTGTTTTTGCAAATTCTGCAGGTATACACTTCACAGTCTAATATTTTGTTACTTGACAAATGCTACTTGTCAGGATGCTAACGCAAGAAGGATAGCTTTTTAAGCAAATGTTATAGAGTCCTATTTTGGTACTTGATGTATGCTTACATTAGCATGCTAACTTTTTTAACACATTTTTCAGGTATACATCTCAGAATAATATATTTTGTTACTTGACGTTAGTATTTTAACATGCCAACATTAGCATGTTAGCTTTTTTTTTGCAAATTTGCAGGTACACACCTCAGCGTCTAATATTTTGTTACTTGACAAATGCTACTTGTCAGGATGCTAACGCAAGGATAGCTTTTTAAGCAAATGTTATAGGTAACTACAGTACCTTTATATATACAGTAACTACAGTACTTCATGTTCATAGTAACTACAGTACTTTATATATACAGTAACTACAGTACTTCATGTTCATAGTAACTACAGTGCTTTATATGTACAGTAACTACAGTACTTCATGTATATACTAACTACAGTACCTTTATATATACAGTAACTACAGTACTTTATATACACAGTAACTACAGTACTTTATACATACAGTAACTACAATATTGTAGTATTTTATGTACACAGTAACTACAGTACTTTATATATACAGTAACTACAGTACTTCATGTACATACTAATTACAGTACCTTTATATATACAGTAACTACAGTACTTTATATACACAGTAACTACAGTACTTTATACATACAGTAACTACAATATTGTAGTATTTTATGTACACAGTAACTACAGTACTTTATACATACAGTAACTACAGTACTTCATGTCCATAGTAACTACAGTACTTTATATATATTTACTACAGTACTCCATGTACATACTAACTACAGTACCTTTATATATACAGTAACTACAGTACTTTATATATACAGTAACTACAGTACTTTATATATACAGTAACTACAGTACCTTTATATATACACAGTAACTACAGAACTTTATATATACAGTAACTACAGTACGTTATACATACAGCAACCACATTATTGTAGTATTTTATGTACACAGTAAATACAGTACTTTATACATACAGTAACTACAATATTGTAGTATTTTATGTACACAGCAAATACGGTACTTTATACATACAGTAACTACATGATGTAGTATTTTATGCACACAGTAAATACAGTACTTTAACTACAATATTGTATTTTATGTACACAGCAAATACAGTACTTTATACATACAGCAACCACAATATTGTAGTATTTTATGTACACAGTAAATACGGTACTTTATACATACAGTTACCACAATATAGTAGTATTTTATGTACACAGTAAATACAGTACTTTATACATACAGTAACTACAATATTGTAGTATTTTATGTACACAGTAAATACAGTACTTTATACATACAGTAACTACATGATGTAGTATTTTATGTACACAGTAAATACAGTACCTTAACTACAATATTGTATTTTATGTACACAGTAAATACAGTACATTATACATACAGTAACTACAATATTGTAGTATTTTATGTACACAGTAAATACGGTACTTTATACATACAGTAACTAAAGTATTGTTGTATTTCATGTACACAGTAAATACAGTACTTTATACATACAGTAACTACAATATTGTAGTATTTTATGTACACAGTAAATACGGTACTTTATACATACAGTAACTACAATATTGTAGTATTTTATGTACACAGTAAATACGGTACTTTATACATACAGTAACTACAATATTGTAGTATTTTATGTACACAGTAAATACAGTACGTTATACATACAGTAACTACAATATTGTAGTATTTTATGTACACAGTAAATACGGTACTTTATACATACAGTAACTAAAATATTGTAGTATTTCATGTACACAGTAAATACAGTACTCTATACATACAGCAACCACAATATTGTAGTATTTTATGTACACAGTAAATACGGTACATTATACTTACAGTAACTACAATATTGTAGTATTTCATCCATCCATCCATTTTCTACCGCTTGTCCCTTTTTTGGGGGTATTTTATGTCCACAGTAAATACAGTACTTTACACACAATAGGGGAACATTCCAGAAGCTGTCATGTCACTTTAAAGGGGCTGTAAAGTGTCACTTCCTGAGGAACACAAGCTACTTTTATCACCTTTATGAAGGTAATTAGTTTATGAAGGTCATTAGTTTATGAAGGTAATTAGTTTATGAAGGTAATTAGTTTATGAAGGTAATTAGTTTATGAAGGTAATTAACTCAAAGGAAGCAACAACTCACCTGACCAGATGACGTCACCAGCTCTCCTGCGACCCGACATGTGACGTCAGAGGAGCAAAGTGGCCCTCGCCGCTCCAGTAAAAGAAGATAAATGCTTATTTGGCTCCTTCATGAACATGACAAAGAAGGATGTTTATATTTAATGAGCTATTTATTTATATTTAATGAGCTATTTAATTTGTACATTCCAATGGTAAACGTGTGTAGCTGCTTAGCATTAGCATGACAATGCTGGTTGTCGCGGGGGGGATTTATAATGGGAACAAATGAGTGACTATAAAGTTAATAAGTGTGATTATTGTACTTACGCAGACATGAACACGATTAACATCCAAACTGTCCTCTTTCAGCCTTCATGTCGTCAATATTTGTCATTTTGAAATTGGTACCAGCTGGCGTCATTACGTTCTTCTTCGTTCCCTCCCTACTTTATAACTTTGTATGTATGAGTGGCGCCCCCTCAGTACATGAGGCGCACCTGCAATGACACAATCCCAGAGTGTGATAATGTTCATATTTATTTATTTAATGATTATATAAATACATAGTATGTACATAAAAATGTATACAAACATTTTTTTATATTTGATTTTTTGTTGTGTTCATGAGATTGTTACAATAATGTATTGTTACATTGTTCATATTTGTCTATAAATACCATTTATACATATCTAGATTTGTATATTGTTAGTTTATAAAGTAAAGTACATAATAAATACATTAAGACTCAAGTAAAGTGCATGATGAATACATTACTACTAAAGTAAAGTACATAATAAATACATTAAGACTCAAGTAAAGTGCATGATAAATACATTACTACTAAAGTACATAATAAATACATTACTACTGAAGTAAAGTACATGATAAATATGTTAAGACTCAAGTAAAGTACAAGATAAATACATTACTACTAAAGTACATAATAAATACATTAAGACTGAAGTAAAGTATATAATAAATACATTAAGACTCAAGTAAAGTACATGATTAATACATTACTACTAAAGTAAAGTACATAATAAATACATTAAGACTCAAGTAAAGTGCATGATAAATACATTACTACTAAAGTAAAGTACATAATAAATACATTAAGACTCAAGTAAAGTACATGATAAATACATTACTACTGAAGTAAAGTACATAATAAATACATTAAGACTCAAGTAAAGTACATGATAAATACATTACTACTAAAGTAAAGTACATGATAAATACATTAAGACTCAAGTAAAGTGCATGATAAATACATTACTACTAAAGTAAAGTACATAATAAATACATTAAGACTCAAGTAAAGTGCATGATAAATACATTACTACTAAAGTAAAGTACATAATAAATACATTAAGACTCAAGTAAAGTGCATGATAAATACATTACTACTGAAGTAAAGTACATAATAAATACATTAAGACTCAAGTAAAGTGCATGATAAATACATTACTACTAAAGTAAAGTACATAATAAATACATTAAGACTCAAGTAAAGTGCATGATAAATCCATTACTACTAAAGTAAAATACATAATAAATACATTAAGACTTAAGTAAAGTGCATGATAAATACATTACTACTAAAGTAAAGTACATAATAAATACATTAAGACTCAAGTAAAGTGCATGATGAATACATTACTACTAAAATAAAGTACATAATAAATACATTAAGACTTAAGTAAAGTGCATGATAAATACATTACTACTGAAGTAAAGTACATAATAAATACATTAAGACTCAAGTAAAGTACATGATAAATACATTACTACTAAAGTAAAGTACATAATAAATACATTAAGACTCAAGTAAAGTACATGATAAATACATTACTACTGAAGTAAAGTACATGATAAATACATTAAGACTCAAGTAAAGTACATGATAAATACATTACTACTAAAGTAAAGTACATAATAAATACATTAAGACTCAAGTAAAGTACATGATAAATACATTACTACTGAAGTAAAGTACATGATAAATACATTAAGACTCAAGTAAAGTGCATGATAAATACATTACTACTAAAGTAAAGTACATAATAAATACATTAAGACTCAAGTAAAGTACATGATAAATACATTACTACTAAAGTAAAGTACATAATAAATACATTAAGACTCAAGTAAAGTACATGATAAATACATTACTACTGAAGTAAAGTACATGATAAATACATTAAGACTCAAGTAAAGTACATGATAAATACATTACTACTAAAGTAAAGTACATAATAAATACATTAAGACTCAAGTAAAGTACATGATAAATACATTACTACTGAAGTAAAGTACATGATAAATACATTAAGACTCAAGTAAAGTGCATGATAAATACATTACTACTAAAGTAAAGTACATAATAAATACATTAAGACTCAAGTAAAGTACATGATAAATACATTACTACTAAAGTAAAGTACATAATAAATACATTAAGACTCAAGTAAAGTGCATGATAAATACATTACTACTAAAGTAAAGTACATGATGAATACATTAAGACTCAAGTAAAGTGCATGATAAATACATTACTACTAAAGTAAAGTACATAATAAATACATTAAGACTTAAGTAAAGTGCATGATAAATACATTACTACTAAAGTAAAGTACATAATAAATACATTAAGACTCAAGTAAAGTACATGATAAATACATTACTACTGAAGTAAAGTACATGATAAATACATTAAGACTCAAGTAAAGTGCATGATAAATACATTACTACTAAAGTAAAGTACATAATAAATACATTAAGACTCAAGTAAAGTACATGATAAATACATTACTACTAAAGTAAAGTACATAATAAATACATTAAGACTCAAGTAAAGTACATGATAAATACATTACTACTGAAGTAAAGTACATGATAAATACATTAAGACTCAAGTAAAGTACATGATAAATACATTACTACTAAAGTAAAGTACATAATAAATACATTAAGACTCAAGTAAAGTACATGATAAATACATTACTACTGAAGTAAAGTACATGATAAATACATTAAGACTCAAGTAAAGTGCATGATAAATACATTACTACTAAAGTAAAGTACATAATAAATACATTAAGACTCAAGTAAAGTACATGATAAATACATTACTACTAAAGTAAAGTACATAATAAATACATTAAGACTCAAGTAAAGTGCATGATAAATACATTACTACTAAAGTAAAGTACATGATGAATACATTAAGACTCAAGTAAAGTGCATGATAAATACATTACTACTAAAGTAAAGTACATAATAAATACATTAAGACTTAAGTAAAGTGCATGATAAATACATTACTACTAAAGTAAAGTACATAATAAATACATTAAGACTCAAGTAAAGTACATGATAAATACATTACTACTAAAGTAAAGTACATAATAAATACATTAAGACTCAAGTAAAGTGCATGATAAATACATTACTACTAAAGTAAAGTACATAATAAATACATTAAGACTCAAGTAAAGTGCATGATAAATCTATTACTACTAAAGTAAAGTACATAATAAATACATTAAGACTCAAGTAAAGTGCATGATAAATACACTACTACTAAAGTAAAGTACATAATAAATACATTAAGACTCAAGTAAAGTGCACGATAAATACATTACTACTAAAGTAAAGTACATAATAAATACATTAAGACTCAAGTAAAGTGCATGATAAATACATTACTACTAAAGTAAAGTACATAATAAATACATTAAGACTCAAGTAAAGTGCATGATAAATACATTACTACTAAAGTAAAGTACATGATAAATACATTAAGACTCAAGTAAAGTGCATGATAAATACACTACTACTAAAGTAAAGTACATAATAAATACATTAAGACTCAAGTAAAGTACATGATGAATACATTACCACCGAATTAAAGTCTGTGATAAATGCAGTAGTACTGAAGTAAATAATAAATACATTACTAGTGAATTAAAGTACATGATAAATGCAGCACTACTGAAGTAAAGTACACAATACATGCAGTACTACTGAAGTAAAGTAAATGATGAATACATTACTAATAATGTAAAGTACACGATGAACACATTAAGACTTAAGTAAAGTATATAATAAATACATTAGGACTTAAGTAAAGTACATGATGAATACATTACTACTGAATTAAAGTACTCAGTACATACAGTACTGCTGAAGTAAAGTAAATGATAAATGCATTACTGCTAAAGTACATAATAAATACATTAAGATTAAAGTAAAGTACATGATAAATACATTAAAATTAAAGTAAAGTACATGATAAATACATTAATACTGAATTAAAGTATGTGTTAAATGCAGTACTACTGAAATAAAGTAAATGATAAATACATTATTACTGAAGTAAAGTACATAATAGATACATTAAAACTAAAGTAAAGTACAAGATAAATACATTCAAAGTGAATAAAAAAAAACATATATATATATATAGACACATATACATATTTTATCATTTTTTTCTGGCCAAAATTCACTATATGCAAAGTAAGTCAGTAAATGTAAATTAATTTGTTTAAAATTCAATTTAAGAGTAAATGATTAAATTGTCCAGTAATCATTTAAAGTAGGCAACAATATCATTGAAACTTCTTTTTTTTAAATATTTAATTGCATGTCTTTTATTATTATTGTTATTATCAAATACTTTTTTGAGCCAAACGTATCCATCCACCCTCTTCCACTCATCAGGTCGCGGGGGCAGCAGCCTAAGCAGAGACGTCCAGACTTGCAAACCACAAGAACTGAACGTTTTTGCCATCTTAAAGTGTGTGTAATTGTTAAGTATACTTCTCTCTCTGTGTATACATTGTATATGAAGTCAAAATAGGAGAAAAAACTTGTGCTGTGTTTTCTGGATATGTGTCTATTTCACTTCCTTTGGGAAAACCACGTTGAGAAGAGGGATGGATTATAAATGATGACGTAAGGAAATGTGTCCCCTAATTCCTCCACACATTTCCAGAAGCCCGTGCTTGAGAGTAAAGCTAAAAGCAACAGCAGATAAGCTCCTCTGTGCCCTTTGCTTTCATCTGGAGGGTGTGGAGGTGCTGCTGGGGGGGGGGTAAGCTTCCTGTCCTGGACCCCCCCCCCACCCCCCCATTGGCCCCTGTTCTGGATTTGGAGACCCTGAGGGAGGACTCAGCAAGCAGACTGTAAATAAGCATCAAAGTGAGGATTGTGTGAGACTTTGCAGCCATGAGGTCACATCCCAGTGTCCTTCCTGTCTTCACAGGGGCCACACCCGAGGTGCAACGCCACACCCGAGGTGCAACGCCACACCCGAGGTGTCGTTGTTCCCGCAAACATTCTCGCAAACAAACTCCAGATAAAACACATTTTTAGCGCTCCGTTTTTAGGGTCTAAGTGTCCAAAGTGTGGCCCCCGGGGGCCATTTGCTTACTCTTGTTTTTATTACAAGAGCTTTTTATTCACGCTGAATTTATTGTAACTGAATTTTTTTTCGTTTGAATTTTGTGAAGTGATTTTTTTTTATTATTGAATAAAAATTTGTGAGCAAAATGTGTGTTAAAATACAGTGTTTTAGATTTCTGTATTTAAAAAATTGAGTTTTAAAATACAGGGTTTTAAAATTCACTGCATAAAAAAATCAATTTTTAAAAAAAAATGACAGTTTGTGAAAATACAGGGTTTTAAAAAAAATCACTGTTAAAAATAGTGTTTTAAAATTCTGTTTGTTAAAATACAGTATTTTAAATTTCTGTATTTAAAAAAATTAGTTTTAAAATACAGGGTTTTAAAATTCACTGCATAAAAAAATCAATTTAAAAAAAAAATGACAGTTTGTGAAAATACAGGGTTTAAAAAAAATCACTGTTAAAAATAGTGTTTTAAAATTCTGTTTGTTAAAATAAGGTGTTTTAAATTTCTGTATTTAAAAAACATCTGTTTTAAAATACAGTGTTTTAAATTTCTGTATTTAAAAAAATCTGTTTTAAAGTACAGGGTTTTAAAATTCACTGCATAAAAAATCAATTTTTTAAAAAAAATGACAGTTTGTGAAAATACAGGGTTTAAAAAAAATCACTGTTAAAAATAGTGTTTTAAAATTCTGTTTGTTAAAATAAGGTGTTTTAAATTTCTGTATTTGAAAAAAATCTGTTTTAAAATACAGTGTTTTAAATTTCTGTATTTAAAAAAATGAGTTTTAAAATACAGGGTTTTAAAATTCACTGCATAAAAAAATCTTTTTTTTTTTTTAAAATGACAGTTTGTGAAAATACAAGGTTTAAAAAAAATCACTGTTAAAAATAGTGTTTTAAAATTCTGTTTGTTAAAATACAGTGTTTTAAATTTGTGTATTTAAAAAAAATCTGTTTTAAAATACAGTGTTTTAAATTTCTGTATATAAAAAAATGAGTTTTAAAATACAGGGTTTTAAAATTCACTGCATAAAAAATCAATTTCTTTTTTAAATGACAGTTTGTGAAAATACAGGGTTTAAAAAAAATCACTGTTAAAAATAGTGTTTTAAAATTCTGTTTGTTAAAATACAGTGTTTTAAATTTCTGTATTTAAAAAAAATCTGTTTTAAAATGCAGTGTTTTAAATTTCTGTATTTAAAAAAAAAAGAGTTTTAAAATACAGGGTTTTAAAATTCACTGCATAAAAAATATATATATTTTTTAAATGACAGTTTGTGAAAATACAAGGTTTTAAAAAAATCACTGTTAAAAATAGTGTTTTAAAATTCTGTTTGTTAAAATAAGGTGTTTTAAAATTCTGTTTGTTAAAATAAGGTGTTTTAAATTTCTGTATTTAAAAAAAATCTGTTTTAAAATACAGTGTTTTAAATTTCTGTATTTAAAAAAATCTGTTTTAAAATACAGGGTTTTAAAATTCACTGCATAAAAAAATCAAATTTTTTTTTAAATTGACAGTTTGTGAAAATACAGGGTTTAAAAAAATCACTGTTATAAATAGTGTTTTAAAATTCTGTTTGTTAAAATAAGGTGTTTTAAATTTCTGTATTTGAAAAAAATCTGTTTTAAAATACAGTGTTTTAAATTTCTGTATTTAAAAAAATCTGTTTTAAAATACAGGGTTTTAAAATTCACTGCATAAAAAATCAATTTAAAAAAAAAATGACAGTTTGAAAATACAGGGTTTAAAAAAAATCACTGTTAAAAATAGTGTTTTAAAATTCTGTTTGTTAAAATACAGTATTTTAAATTTCTGTATTTAAAAAAATGAGTTTTAAAATACAGGGTTTTAAAATTCACTGCATAAAAAAATCAATTTAAAAAAAAAATGACAGTTTGTGAAAATACAGGGTTTAAAAAAAATCACTGTTAAAAATAGTGTTTTAAAATTCTGTTTGTTAAAATAAGGTGTTTTAAATTTCTGTATTTAAAAAAAATCTGTTTTAAAATACAGTGTTTTAAATTTCTGTATTTAAAAAAATCTGTTTTAAAATACAGGGTTTTAAAATTCACTGCATAAAAAAATAAAAAATAAATTTAAAATGACAGTTTGTGAAAATACAGGGTTTAAAAAAATCACTGTTAAAAATAGTGTTTTAAAATTCTGTTTGTTAAAATACAGTGTTTTAAATTTCTGTATTTAAAAAAAAATCTGTTTTAAAATAGTGTTTTAAATTTCTGTATATAAAAAAACGAGTTTTAAAATCCAGGGTTTTAAAATTCACTGCATAAAAAAATCAATTAAAAAAAAAAATGACAGTTTGTGAAAATACAGGGTTTAAAAAAAAATCACTGTTAAAAATAGTATTTTAAAATTATGTTTGTTAAAATACAGTATTTTAAATTTCTGTATTTAAAAAAATGAGTTTTAAAATACAGGGTTTTAAAATTCACTGCATAAAAAATCAATTAAAAAAAAAAAATGACCGTTTGTGAAACTACAGGGTTTAAAAAAAATCACTGTTAAAAATAGTGTTTTAAAATTCTGTTTGTTAAAATAAGGTGTTTTAAATTTCTGTATTTAAAAAAAAATCTGTTTTAAAATACAGTGTTTTAGATTTCTGTATTTAAAAAAATCAGTTTTGAAATACAGGGTTTTAAAATTCACTGCATAAAAAATCAATTTTTTTAAAAAAATGACAGCTTGTGAAAATACAGGGTTTAAAAAAATCACTGTTAAAAATAGTGTTTTAAAATTCTGTTTGTTAAAATAAGGTGTTTTAAATTTCTGTATTTGAAAAAAATCTGTTTTAAAATACAGTGTTTTAAATTTCTGTATTTAAAAAAATCAGTTTTAAAATACAGGGTTTTAAAATTCACTGCATAAAAAAATCAATTGTTTTTAAAAAAATGACAGTTTGTGAAAATACAAGGTTTTAAAAAAATCACTGTTAAAAATAGTGTTTCAAAATTCTGTTTGTTAAAATACAGTGTTTTAAATTTCTGTATTTAAAAAAATCTGTTTTAAAATACAGGGTTTTAAAATTCACTGCATAAAAAATCTTTTTTTTTTTAAATGACAGTTTGTGAAAATACAGGGTTTAAAAAAAATCACTGTTAAAAATAGTGTTTTAAAATTCTGTTTGTTAAAATACAGTGTTTTAAATTTCTGTATTTAAAAAAAATCTGTTTTAAAATGCAGTGTTTTAAATTTCTGTATTTAAAAAAATTAGTTTTAAAATACAGGGTTTTAAAATTCACTGCATAAGTTTTTTGTTTTGTTTGTTTTTTTAATGACAGTTTGTGAAAATACAAGGTTTTAAAAAAATCACTGTTAAAAATAGTGTTTTAAAATTCTGTTCGTTAAAATAAGGTGTTTTAAATTTCTGTATTTGAAAAAAATCAGTTTTAAAATACAGTGTTTTAAATTTCTGTATTTAAAAAAATCAGTTTTAAAATACAGGGTTTTAAAATTCACTGCATAAAAAAATCAATTGTTTTTAAAAAAAATGACAGTTTGTGAAAATACAAGGTTTTAAAAAAATCACTGTTAAAAATAGTGTTTCAAAATTCTGTTTGTTAAAATACAGTATTTTAAATTTCTGTATTTAAAAAAATGAGTTTTAAAATACAGGGTTTTAAAATTCACTGCATAAAAAAAATCAATTTTTAAAAAAAATGACAGTTTGTGAAAATACAGGGTTTGAAAAAAATCACTGTTAAAAATAGTGTTTTAAAATTCTGTTTGTTAAAATAAGGTGTTTTAAATTTCTGTATTTAAAAAAAATCTGTTTTAAAATACAGTGTTTTAAATTTCTGTATTTAAAAAAATTTGTTTTAAAATACAGGGTTTTAAAATTCACTGCATAAAAAAATCAAAAAAAATTTAAAATGACAGTTTGTGAAAATACAGGGTTTAAAAAAATCACTGTTAAAAATAGTGTTTTAAAATTCTGTTTGTTAAAAAATACAGTATTTTAAATTTCTGTAATTAAAAAAATAAGTTTTAAAATACAGGGTTTTAAAATTCACTGCATAAAAAAATCCCAAAAAATTTTTAATGACAGTTTGTGAAAATACAGGGTTTAAAAAAATCACTGTTAAAAATAGTGTTTTAAAATTCTGTTTGTTAAAATACAGTGTTTTAAATGTCTGTATTTAAAAAAAATCTGTTTTAAAATACAGTGTTTTAAATTTCTGTATATAAAAAAATTAGTTTTAAAATACAGGGTTTTAAAATTCACTGCATAAAAAATCAAGTTTTTTTTTAAATGACAGCTTGTGAAAATACAGGGTTTAAAAAAATCACTGTTAAAAATAGTGTTTTAAAATTCTGTTTGTTAAAATAAGGTGTTTTAAATTTCTGTATTTAAAAAAAATCTGTTTTAAAATACAGTGTTTTAAATTTCTGTATATAAAAAAATGAGTTTTAAAATACAGGGTTTTAAAATTCACTGCATAAAAAATCAATTTTTAAAAAAAATGACAGCTTGTGAAAATACAGGGTTTAAAAAAAATCACTGTTAAAAATAGTGTTTTAAAATTCTGTTTGTTAAAATAAGGTATTTTAAATGTCTGTATTTGAAAAACAAAATCAGTTTTAAAATACAGTGTTTTAAATTTCTGTATTTAAAAAAATCAGTTTTAAAATACAGGGTTTTAAAATTCACTGCATAAAAAAATCAATTTTTAAAAAAAAATGACAGTTTGTGAAAATACAGGGTTTAAAAAAATCACTGTTAAAAATAGTGTTTTAAAATTCTGTTTGTTAAAATACAGTGTTTTAAATTTCTGTATTTAAAAAAAAATCTGTTTTAAAATAGTGTTTTAAATTTCTGTATATAAAAAAATGAGTTTTAAAATACAGGGTTTTAAAATTCACTGCAAAAAAAATTGTTTTTTTTAAAAAAATGACAGTTTGTGAAAATACAGGGTTTAAAAAAAATCACTGTTAAAAATAGTGTTTTAAAATTCTGTTTGTTAAAATACAGTATTTTATATTTCTGTATTTAAAAAAACGAGTTTTAAAATACAGGGTTTTAAAATTCACTGCATAAAAAAAATAAATTTAAAAAAAAAATGACAGTTTGTGAAAATACAGGGTTTAAAAAAATCACTGTTAAAAATAGTGTTTTAAAATTCTGTTTGTTAAAATAAGGTGTTTTAAATTTCTGTATTTAAAAAAAATCTGTTTTAAAATACAGTGTTTTAAATTTCTGTATTTAAAAAAAATCTGTTTTAAAATACAGTGTTTTAAATTTCTGTATTTAAAAAAATGAGTTTTAAAATACAGGGTTTTAAAATTCACTGCATAAAAAAATCAATTTTTTAAAAAAAAATGACAGTTTGTGAAAATACAGGGTTTAAAAAAATCACTGTTAAAATAAGGTGTTTTAAATTTCTGTATTTAAAAAAAAATCTGTTTTAAAATACAGTGTTTTAAATTTCTGTATTTAAAAAAATTTGTTTTAAAATACAGGGTTTTAAAATTCACTGCATAAAAAAATCAAAAAAAATTTAAAATGACAGTTTGTGAAAATACAGGGTTTAAAAAAATCACTGTTAAAAATAGTGTTTTAAAATTCTGTTTGTTAAAATACAGTGTTTTAAATTTCTGTATTTAAAAAAAATCTGTTTTAATATGCAGTGTTTTAAATTTCTGTATTTAAAAAAATGAGTTTTAAAATACAGGGTTTTAAAATTCACTGCATAAAAAAAAAATATTTTTTTTTAAATGACAGTTTGTGAAAATACAAGGTTTTAAAAAAATCACTGTTAAAAATAGTGTTTTAAAATTATGTTTGTTAAAATAAGGTGTTTTAAATTTCTGTATTTAAAAAAAATCTGTTTTAAAATACAGTGTTTTAAATTTCTGTATTTAAAAAAATCAGTTTTAAAATACAGGGTTTTAAAATTCACTGCATAAAAAAATCAATTTTTAAAAAAAAATGACAGTTTGTGAAAATACAGGGTTTAAAAAAAATCACTGTTAAAAATAGTGTTTTAAAATTCTGTTTGTTAAAATAAGGTGTTTTAAATTTCTGTATTTAAAAAAAAAATCTGTTTTAAAATACAGGGTTTTAAAATTCACTGCAAAAAAAAAATCTTTTTTTTTTTAAATGACAGTTTGTGAAAATACAAGGTTTAAAAAAACTCACTGTTAAAAATAGTGTTTCAAATTTCTGTTTGTTAAAATACAGTGTTTTAAATTTCTGTATTTAAAAAAATGAGTTTTAAAATACAGGGTTTTAAAATTCACTGCATAAAAAAATAAATTTTAAAAAAAAATGACAGTTTGTGAAAATACAGGGTTTAAAAAAAATCACTTTTAAAAATAGTGTTTTAAAATTCTGTTTGTTAAAATAAGGCGTTTTAAATTTCTGTATTTTAAAAAAATCTGTTTTAAAATACAGTGTTTTCAATTCCTGTATTTAAAAAAATCTGTTTTAAAATAAAGGGTTTTAAAATTCACTGCATAAAAAAAAATCAATTTTTTTTTTTAAAAATGACAGTTTGTGAAAATACAGGGTTTAAAAAAAATCACTGTTAAAAATAGTGTTTTAAAATTCTGTTTGTTAAAATACAGTATTTTAAATTTCTGTATTTAAAAAAATGAGTTTTAAAATACAGGGTTTTAAAATTCACTGCATAAAAAAATCAATTTTTTTTAAAAAATGACAGTTTGTGAAAATACAGGGTTTAAAAAAATCACTGTTAAAAATAGTGTTTTAAAATTCTGTTTGTTAAAATAAGGTGTTTTAAATTTCTGTATTTAAAAAAAATCTGTTTTAAAATACAGTGTTTTAAATTTCTGTATTTAAAAAAATCTGTTTTAAAATACAGGGTTTTAAAATTCACTGCATAAAAAAATCAATTTTTAAAAAAAAATGACAGTTTGTGAAAATACAGGGTTTAAAAAAAATCACTGTTAAAAATAGTGTTTTAAAATTCTGTTTGTTAAAATACAGTATTTTAAATTTCTGTATTTAAAAAAATGAGTTTTAAAATACAGGGTTTTAAAATTCACTGCATAAAAAAATCAAAAAAAATTTAAAATGACAGTTTGTGAAAATACAGGGTTTAAAAAAAATCACTGTTAAAAATAGTGTTTTAAAATTCTGTTTGTTAAAATAAGGTGTTTTAAATTTCTGTATTTAAAAAAAATCTGTTTTAAAATACAGTGTTTTAATTTTATGTATTTAAAAAAAATCTGTTTTAAAATACAGGGTTTTAAAATTCACTGCATAAAAAATAATTTTTTTTTTTAAATGACAGTTTGTGAAAATACAGGGTTTATAGGCTCCAGCGCCCCCCGCGACCCCAAAGGGAATAAGCGGTAGAAAATGGATGGATGGATGGATGTTTTAAAATACAGGGTTTTAAAATTCACTGCATAAAAAAATCCAAAAAAAATTTAAATGACAGTTTGTGAAAATACAGGGTTTAAAAAAATCACTGTTAAAAATAGTGTTTTAAAAATCTGTTTGTTAAAATACAGTGTTTTAAATTTCTGTATTTAAAAAAATCTGTTATAAAATACAGGGTTTTAAAATTCACTGCATAAAAAAATCAATTTTTTTGTGTGTAAAAATCTTCTTTTTTTTTTAATTACAGTTTGTTAAAATACAGGGTTTAAAAAAATCACTTTGTTAAAAAATAGTGTTTTAAACTTCAGTTTGTTAAAATACAGTATTTAAAAATACTGTTTGTTGAAATAGTGTTTTGAAAAGTAAGTTTGTTTGAATACAAATTAAAAAATACAGTGTTTCAAAATTCAGTGTATACATTTTTTTGTGTAAAAATACAGTGTTTTAAAATAAAAAAAATTAAAAGTGTTTTAAAAAGTAAGTTTGTTTAAATGCAGTGTTTTAAAATTCAGTGCATACAAATCTGAGCGTTTGTTAAAATACAGTGTTTACAAAATCAGTTTGTAAAAAAAATAGTTTTAAAATTCAGTTGTTTTAAAAAGTAAGTTTGTTTAATTACAGTGTTTTAAAATTCCGTCTATACATTTTTTGTGTAAAATTACAGTGTTTTAAAATTCAGTGCATAAATATCTAAGTGTAAAAATGTGTTTGTCAAAATACAGTGTTTACAAAATTAGGTTGTTAAAAAATAGTATTTTAAAATTCAGTTTGTTTAAAATATTTTTTTATTAAATAATGTTTTAAAATTCAGTGCATAAACAACCAGTGTAAAAAAATAGAGTGTTTTAATATACAGTGTATCAAAATACAGTGGGTCAAAATACAGTGTTTTAAAATTCCGTCTATACATTTTTTGTGTAAAATTACAGTGTTTTAAAATACATTTTGTTAAAATAGTGTTTTAAAAAAGTAAGTTTGTTTAAATACAGTGTTTTAAAATTCAGTGCATAAATATCTAAGTGTAAAAATGTGTTTGTCAAAATATAGTGTGTACAAAATAAGTTTGTTAAAAAATAGTGTTTTAAAATTCAGTTTGTTTAAATACACTGTTTAAAAAAAAATTTTTTTTTTAAATAATGTTTTAAAATTCAGTGCATAAACAACTAGTGTAAACAAATACAGTGTTTTAAAATTCAGTCTATACATTTTTTTGTGTTTTGTGTTAAAATACAGTTTGTTAAATTAGTGTTTTAAAAAGTAAGTTTGTTTAAATGCAGTGTTTTAAAATTCACCGTACATGAATTCAGTGTAGAAAATACAGCAAATTGTTCAAATGCGAGTGTTTAATCAAAAATGTTGGTTAAAATAGTGTTTTAAAAATCAGTGTATAAAAATAGAGTATTAAA
>NC_084563.2:4712098-4764598 GCF_033978685.3 Nerophis lumbriciformis | reverse complement strand
AATATTACAACTACTACAATTTTACCAATACTACATTACTTGTACTACTACGATTACTACTACTCCCTATTTTTTTTTTACTACTACTACTACTACTACTAATGATAATACCATTACTACTACTACTACTATTTCTACCACCAAAACTACTACTATCACTACTACTACTAATATTACTACTACTGTCACTACTACTACTACTATTATAACTACTACTACCACAACTAATACCACTACTACTAGTATTATTATTATTACTACTACCAGTACTATTACCAATACTGATACCACTACTAGTACTACTACTATTAATACTACTATTATTATTATTACTACTATTACCACTAATAGTACTACTACTACCACTCCCTATTTTATTACTACTACTAATAATAATACTATTACTACTACTACTATTTCTAACACCACTACTTCTACTACTACTACCACCACTACTACTAGTACTACTACTATCACTACTATTACTACTATTATTACTACTACTACTACTTCTATTATTACTACTACTATCACTACTACTACTTCTATTATTACTACGACTACTACTACTACTATCACTACTACTACCACCACCACTACTACTAGTATTATTATTATTACTACTACCAGTACTATTACCAATACTGATACCACTACTAGTACTACTACCATTAATACTACTATTATTATTATTATTACTATTACCACTAATAGTACTACTATTACCACTACCTATTTTATTACTACTACTAATAATAATACTATTACTACTATTTCTAACACCACTACTTCTACTACTACTACCACCACTACTACTAGTACTACTACTATCACTACTATTACTACTATTATTACTACTTCTATCACTACTACTACTACTATCACTACTACTACCACTACTACCACCACTACTACTAGTATTATTATTATTATTACTACTACTAGTACTATTACCAATACTGATACCACTACTATTAATACTACTACTATTATTACTACTACTATTACCACTACTCGTATTACTACTACTATTACTACTACTACTACCACTATTTCCAACACTATTACTACTACTACTACCACTATTTCTAACACTACTACTACCACCACCAGCACCACCATTACTAGTACTATTATAACTACTACAATTACTACCACTATTACATAACTACTACCATTACTAGTACTATTACTACTACTATTACCACCATAAATACTAAAACTACTACTACAACTCTTACTACTACTGCTACCACTTCTACCAGTATCACTACTATTAGTATCATTACTACTACCACAACAACCACTTACCCTACTACATAATTACTACTATTACCACTAACACTACTACTACTACCACCACCACTAATACTAATATTACTACTAAGAGTAGTACACTACTAAGAGTAGTACACTACTACATAACTACCACCACTACCTCTTTTATTACTACTAGTGCTACTACCACGTTTATTACTACTACTACTACTACTACCACCACTATTTCTAACATTACTACTACCACTACTATTACTACTAGTACTACTAATATTACAACTACTACAATCTTACCAATACTACATTACTTGTACTACTACGATGACTACTACTCCCTATTTTTTTTTACTACTACTACTACTAATGATAATACCATTACTACTACTACTACTATTTCTACCACCACTACTTCTACTACTACTACTACTATTATAACTACTACTACCACGACTAATACCACTACTACTAGTATTATTATTATTACTACTACCAGTACTATTACCAATACTGATACCACTACTAGTACTACTACTATTAATACTACTATTATTATTATTACTACTATTACCACTAATAGTACGACTACTACCACTCCCTATTTTATTACTACTACTACTACTACTAATAATAATAATAATACTATTACTACTACTACTATTTATAACACCACTACTTCTACTACCACCACTACTACTAGTACTACTACTATCACTACTATTATTACTACTACTACTACTTCTATTATTACTACTACTACTACTACCACCACTACTACTACTAGTATTATTATTATTACTACTACTACTAGTACTATTACCAATACTGATACCACTCCCAGTACCACTACTATTAATACTACTACTATTACCACTACTATTATTACTACTACTACTACCACTATTTCCAACACTATTACTACTACCATTATTTCTAACACTACTACTACCACCACCAGCACCACCATTACTACTACTATTATAACTACTACAATTACTACCACTATTACATAACTACTACCATTACTAGTACTATTACTACTACTATTACCACCATAAATACTAAAACTACTACTACAACTCTTACTACTACTGCTACCACTTCTACCAGTATCACTACTATTAGTATCATTACTACTACAAACCACTTACCCTCCTACATAATTACTACTCTTACCACTAACACTACTACTACTACCACCACTACTAATACTAATATTACTACTAAGAGTAGTACACTACTACATAACTACCACTACTAATACTACTATTACACTACTAGTACTAGTACCACTACTACTACTACTAGTTACAAGGTTCCTGCTGCAGGTTTTCCAGAAGTTTCTTCACAGCTGCTGGTCATCAAGTAGGAGTGCAGAACAGGCGCTGATCTTCTCCACCAATCTTGCAGTTTCTCTGATTGCTGATTTCTATTTAGAAGCCCAAATGACGTGGTGGTGTGTACTCCCACTATGACGTGGTGGTGTGTACTCCCACTATGACGTGGTGGTGTGTACTCCCACTATGACGTGGTGGTGTGTACTCCCACTATGACGTGGTGGTGTGTACTCCCACTATGACGTGGTGGTGTGTACTCCGACTATGACGTGGTGGTGTGTACTCCGACTATGACGTGGTGGTGTGTACTCCCACTATGACGTGGTGGTGTGTACGTTGGCTTGTTAGATGGAGCCAAGTATGGAAAGTTATGATATTTAGGTTCAAATGTATAAAATGAGCAAAAACGCTAGCATAAAACGTTAGCATGCTAACTTTAGCGTGTTGTATTAGAAACAGTTAGTACACTTGCAAATTGGACACGTCTGAAAAACCCATGAATTTGAGGTTTAAATAATCAAAATCAATTCATGCTAACGTTAGCATGATAAAATAGGAAACGTTAACATACTTCTAAGATGGCGCCGAGTAACCAAAGCCAAGAGTTTTAGGTTCAAATGAATAAAATGAGCTAAACCGCTACCATAGAATGTTAGCATGCTAACAATGGCTTAGTTGGCATACTTTCGAGACTAAGACATGTCTCAAAACCCCATGAATTTTAGGTTTTAATCATCAAAAACAAACAATGCTAATGTTAGCGTAATAAAATTGGAGAAGCTAGCTGGCGCCAAGTGTTGAAAGATATATTTAGGCTCAAATGAGCTAAAAAGCTTGCATAAAACATTAG
Source organism: Nerophis lumbriciformis (assembly GCF_033978685.3). Taxonomy (NCBI): domain Eukaryota; kingdom Metazoa; phylum Chordata; class Actinopteri; order Syngnathiformes; family Syngnathidae; genus Nerophis; species Nerophis lumbriciformis. Next base: position 4,761,136 of record NC_084563.2, on the reverse strand, counting down.
CATGCTAACATGGGAGAAGTAAATATACTTCTAAGATGACGCAAAGTATCCAAAGCCATGATTTTTAGGTTCAAATTAATAAAATGAGCTAAAAAGCTAGCATAAAATGTTAGCGTGCTAACAATGGCTTGTTATAATCGGCACAGTTGGCATACCTTCAAGACTAAAACCCCATGAATTTTAGGTTTTAATCATCGAAAACAAGCAATGCTAATGTTAGCGTGATAAAATAGGAAACGTTAACATACTTCTAAGATGGCGCCGAGAATTGAAAGCCACGATTTTTAGGTTCAAATTGATAAAATGAGCTAAAAAGCTAGCGTAAAATGTTAGCATGCTTGTGGCTTGTTATAATAGGCACAGTTTGCATACTTTCAAGATTAAAAGATGTCTCAAAAACCCCAAAATTTGAGATTTTAATCATCAAAAACAAACGATGCTAAAGTTAGCATGATAAAATTGGAGAAGCTAGCTGGCGCCAAGTGTTGAAATATACATTTACCGGTAAGTTAAAATGGGCTAAAAAAGCTTGCATAAAACATTAGCATGCTCACATGGGAGAAGTAAATATACTTCTAAGATAGCGCAAAGTATCCAAAGCCATGATTTTTAGGTTCAAATGAATAAAATGAGCTAAAAAGCTAGCATAAAACGTTAGCATGCTAACAATGGCTTGTTATAATAGGCTTAGTTGGCAAACTTTCGAGACTAAGACATGTCTCAAAACCCCATGAATTTTAGGTTTTAATCATCAAAAACAAACAATGCTAATGTTAGCGTGATAAAATTGGAGAAGCTAGCTGGCGCCAAGTGTTGAAATATATATTTAGGTTCAAATGAGCTAAAAAGCTTGCGTAAAACATTAGCATGATGACATAGGAAAAGTTAGCACACTTATAAGATGGAGCCAAGTACTGACAGCCGTGCTATTTAGGTTCATAGGGATAAAATGAGCAAAAACGCTAGCATAAAACGTTAGCATGCTAACAATGGCTTGTTATAATAGGCTTAGTTGGCATACTTTCGAGACTAAGACATGTCTCAAAACCCCATGAATTTGAGGTTTTAATCATCAAAAACAAACAACGCTAATGTTAGCGTGATAAAATTGGAGAAGCTAGCTGGCGCCAAGTGTTGAAAGATATATTTAGGTTCAAATGAGCTAAAAAGCTTGCGTAAAACATTAGCATGATGACATAGGAAAAGTTAGCACACTTAAAAGATGGAGCCAAGTACTGACAGCCGTGCTATTTAGGTTCATACGGATAAAATGAGCAAAAACGCTAGCATAAAACGTTAGCATGCTAACAATGGCTTGTTATAATAGGCTTAGTTGGCATACTTTCGAGACTAAGACATGTCTCAAAACCCCATGAATTTTAGGTTTTAATCATCAAAAACAAACAATGCTAATGTTAGCGTGATAAAATTGGAGAAGCTAGCTGGCGCCAAGTGTTGAAATATATATTTAGGCTCAAATGAGCTAAAAAGCTTGCGTAAAACATTAGCATGATGACATAGGAAAAGTTAGCACACTTATAAGATGGAGCCAAGTACTGACAGCCGTGCTATTTAGGTTCATACGGATAAAATGAGCAAAAACGCTAGCATAAAACGTTAGCATGCTAACAATGGCTTGTTATAATAGCCTTAGTTGGCATACTTTCGAGACTAAGACATGTCTCAAAACCCCATGAATTTTAGGTTTTAATCATCAAAAACAAACAATGCTAATGTTAGCGTGATAAAATTGGAGAAGCTAGCTGGCGCCAAGTGTTGAAATATATATTTAGGCTCAAATGAGCTAAAAAGCTTGCATAAAACATTAGCATGCTAACATGGGAGAAGTAAATATACTTCTAAGATGGCGCAAAGTATCCAAAGGATACATGATTTTTAGGTTCAAATTAATAAAATGAGCTAAAAAGCTAGCATAAAATGTTAGCATGCTAACAATGGCTTGTTATAATAGGCTTAGTTGGCATACTTTCGAGACTAAGACATGTCTCAAAACCCCATGAATTTTAGGTTTTAATCATCGAAAACAAACAACGCTAATGTTAGCATGATAAAATTGGAGAAGCTAGCTGGCGCCAAGTGTTGAAATGTATATTTAAGTTCAAATGAGCTAAAAAGCTTGCATAAAACATTAGCATGCTAACATGGGAGAAGTAAATATACTTCTAAGATGGCGCAAAGTATCCAAGCCATGATTTTTAGGTTCAAATGAATAAAATAAGCTAAAAAGCTAGCATAAAATGTTAGCGTGCTAACAATGACTTGTTATAATAGGCTTAGTTGGCATACTTTCGAGACTAAGACATGTCTCAAAACCCCATGAATTTGAGGTTTTAATCATCAAAAACAAACAATGCTAATGTTAGCATGATAAAATTGGAGAAGCTAGCTGGCGCCAAGTGTTGAAAGATATATTTAGGCTCAAATTAGCTAAAAAGCTTGCATAAAACATTAGCATGCTAACATGGGAGAAGTAAATATACTTCTAAGATGACGCAAAGTATCCAAAGGATACATGATTTTTAGGTTCAAATGAATAAAATGAGCTAAAAAGCTAGCATAAAATGTTAGCGTGCTAACAATGGCTTGTTATAATTGGCACAGTTGGCATACCTTCAAGACTAAAACCCCATGAATTTTAGGTTTTAATCATCGAAAACAAGCAATGCTAATGTTAGCGTGATAAAATAGGAAACGTTAACATACTTCTAAGATGGCGCCGAGAATTGAAAGCCATGATTTTTAGGTTCAAATTGATAAAATGAGCTAAAAAGCTAGCGTAAGATGTTAGCATGCTAACAATGGCTTGTTATAATAGGCACAGTTTGCATACTTTCAAGATTAAAAGATGTCTCAAAAACCCCAAAATTTGAGATTTTAATCATCAAAAACAAACAATGCTAAAGTTAGCATGATAAAATTGGAGAAGCTAGCTGGCGCCAAGTGTTGAAATATATATTTAAGTTAAAATGGGCTAAAAAAGCTTGCATAAAACATTAGCATGCTAACATGGGAGAAGTAAATATACTTCTAAGATGGCGCAAAGTATCCAAGCCATGATTTTTAGGTTCAAATGAATAAAATAAGCTAAAAAGCTAGCATAAAATGTTAGCGTGCTAACAATGACTTGTTATAATAGGCTTAGTTGGCATACTTTCGAGACTAAGACATGTCTCAAAACCCCATGAATTTGAGGTTTTAATCATCAAAAACAAACAATGCTAATGTTAGCATGATAAAATTGGAGAAGCTAGCTGGCGCCAAGTGTTGAAAGATATATTTAGGCTCAAATTAGCTAAAAAGCTTGCATAAAACATTAGCATGCTAACATGGGAGAAGTAAATATACTTCTAAGATGACGCAAAGTATCCAAAGGATACATGATTTTTAGGTTCAAATGAATAAAATGAGCTAAAAAGCTAGCATAAAATGTTAGCGTGCTAACAATGGCTTGTTATAATTGGCACAGTTGGCATACCTTCAAGACTAAAACCCCATGAATTTTAGGTTTTAATCATCGAAAACAAGCAATGCTAATGTTAGCGTGATAAAATAGGAAACGTTAACATACTTCTAAGATGGCGCCGAGAATTGAAAGCCATGATTTTTAGGTTCAAATTGATAAAATGAGCTAAAAAGCTAGCGTAAAATGTTAGCATGCTAACAATGGCTTGTTATAATAGGCACAGTTTGCAAACTTTCAAGATTAAAAGATGTCTCAAAAACCCCACAATTTGAGATTTTAATCATCAAAAACAAACAATGCTAAAGTTAGCATGATAAAATTGGAGAAGCTAGCTGGCGCCAAGTGTTGAAATATATATTTAAGTTAAAATGGGCTAAAAAAGCTTGCATAAAACATTAGCATGCTAACATGGGAGAAGTAAATATACTTCTAAGATGGCGCAAAGTATCCAAAGCCATGATTTTTAGGTTCAAATTAATAAAATGAGCTAAAAAAACTAGCGTAAAATGTTAGCATGCTAACAATGGCTTGTTATAATAGGCACAGTTTGCACACTTTCAAGATTATAAGAGGTCTCAAAAACCCAAACATTTTAGGTTTTAATCACCAAAAACAAACAATGCTAAAGTTAGCATGATAAAATTGGAGAAGCTAGCTGGCGCCAAGTGTTGAAATATATATTTAGGTTCAAATGAGCTAAATTAGCATGATGACATAGGAAAAGTTAGCACATTAGCTCGCTACAACGGGAACAGTTAGCATGTTCAGAAAGCAATGTGTTTATGCCAACTTAGTTTGGGATATAAAGACATTTATGCTATGTCATGCTAACATTTAAGCTAGCTAGCGATTAGCTTCTCCGGCAGAAAAGGTCCGTAGCTTTACGATCATTTTAATACGAAACATCGGGAGCTTTTACCGCGATTTATCGTCGGTAGTTATTTGATTATATTCCTATTTTCTTGGTTTAAATTTGTTGATGGATGTTTTCATGTTGCACCTTTAGGTTCCTATGTAAAAAAACAAAAAAAACATCAATAAATAGTAAAGCCTATTGTTGTGGTCATCATCCAGGAGTCGCAGGAAGTTGACAAAACGACTAATCCGCTCTTAAGCACGGACAACAAAAGGTACCCCCCCCCCCCCCCTCCACAGGAAATGGGGGTGGGGGGGGCCCCATTTGGTCTTGAGGGTCCACGCTGACAAAGCAAAAATACAACTTTAAAGAAAGTCACTAAGTGTGCTGGTTTACCTCCATATATGCAAAGCTTTTCAAAATAAAAGCCCCCCCACCTTTTTTTTTGTTTCACCTTTCTCTCTTTAAATTCCCCCCGGTTTTGTGTTGGTTTTTGCTGGGGGACTTTCAAAGCGATGACCTCATCCCCCCACCCCCCAGTGATAAATTCCGTGACAAAGAGAGGCGGACAAATGGGGCGAGTGAAGGGGGGTGCGGGGCCATAAAAGCCGCACACTGACGCTTGGCGTTTTATTATCTTTGAACAGGTGGCCCCCCCCCCCCCCCCCCCGCCCCCCCGGGCAGGGGACATCCCGCTCGGGTTGCGCCGGCAGCTGAGCCACTTCCTGTAACAATCAAGACAAACACAGTGCTCCTTTTTTTTCCATTCATATATTTTTCTGCATTAAAGTTAACATACTTTTTTTTGCTTTTGTGCCGCCCTCGTTCACTAAGTATTCGATAGTTCTTGTTATAATGGAGTAACATTTAAGACTGTCTCTTGCAATAAATATCATAAAATAATAGAGCTTCACATAATAAATATTTTGTACAACAACAACGACAAAAAAAAAACATTTGGAGAGAGAAAAATAGCCAGAATTATTTCCTCTTATGGGTGTTTTGTTTCAGCTTAATGTACAGAAGGGAAGGTAATATTGCAATAATGCAACGTCAGCTGCTGTTAGCTACATCATGGCCGACAAGATGGTCCTTCACAGGTGAGAGGAGGAGGGGGCGGGGCTTAAGGCAAACACTGGTGTGTAAAACCCGGATCCAGGAGAGAAGACTCGAGTGGTTGCTCCTCGGAATGTTCCGTAAACATTCGCCCGTGTCGTCTTTTGCGGCGATCAGGAGGGCTTGCGCGGCGCCCAGCTCTCCAGCTTGCAGTACACGGTGTTGGAGTTCTTGCAGCGGCAGCCGGGGCGCTTGGCGCGGTCGTAGCAGCCCTGGCACGCCCGCAGGCAGCCCTTGACGGGCGGGTAGCACAGCAGGCAGGGGAAGAGCAGCGACATCAGCCCCATGCAGAGGAAGCGCGGGCAGCAGTGCGAGCGCGACGGCGAGCAGGGGTGGTCGGCGCAGGAGTCGCCCTCGTCGTCGTTGGAGCAGTGGTAGAAGGCGCCCTTCACCAGGCACATGCAGGTGCCGTGCTCCAGGGCGCTCTCCGCCGAGCACAGGCACTGCCCGCCGCACGCCAGACACGCCGGCAGGGCGCGGGGCGCCGTGCACTCGCCGCATTTGCACTTGCCGCAGCGCTCGCAGATGAACTGGTGCCCGGCGGCGGGCGCCCAGGCCTCCTTGGCGGAGTCCGGTTTAAGCGGGGGCGGGGGGAATAGGGCGCTCGGCTTGGGTTGGGTCCGCACGGGCCGCTCCGAGCCCAACCTGGCGGGGGGCGAGCGAGCCAGGAGTCCCTGCTCGGAGGAGGCGCTGCCGTTGCTCCCAGAGCTGGCGGCGCTCCCCGTGCTGGTGGAGCGACTCAGCCCCGGCACCCGGGGACCACCATGGTGGTGGTGGTGGTGCCCGGACCCCCGGCGCTCATAGTTGTTGTTCACATTCACCAGGATGACCTCGTGAGTCCTCTCCTGCTTCTCCCGGGGCCTGGGCGGCATGCGGGGCGCCGGGGGCCGCCGCGCCGCAGCCGAGGGCCCCTCCGTGTACTCGTTGCTGGAGCGGATGGCCTTGATCTGGTCCAGGGAGAGGATGGCGGCATGCTGGAAGTCCCGCTCGTAATCCGACCTCTGGGAAGGCTGCCGGATCAGCGCTAACGAACCGCCGGGGCCGTGTTGACTTTGGAGCTCCATCTGGGGGGATCACCACTTCCGACATTCACCGTGGACTTGGCGTGCATCGGAGAACCTGCCGCAGAAGGAGAAGTTAATTCTGCTTTTTGGCCCCCGGTAGACGTTGAAACAACGTTGAGGACTTGAACATGAACAACATGCTTTTTGACCACGTTTAAATCAAGGCTCGGTTCTGACGTTGACGTTCTACAACACAAATATAACCTTGAAACAACATACTTTTAACGTTGATTTGAACATTGAATTTTGGTCATTTTCCCAACCAAAATTCAAATATAACGTTGAAACAACATGCTTTTTGACAAGTTTTAATCAATGTTAGGTTCTGACGTTGACCGTTGAATTTTGGTCATTTTCTCAACCAATATTCTACATAACGTTGAAACAACATACTTTTTGACAACTTTTACTCTATGTTGGGTTCTGACGTTGACCGTTGAATTTTGGTCATTTTCTCAACCAAAATTCTACAACCCAAATATAACGTTGAAACAACATACTTTTTGACGACGTTTGATAAATGGCCGGTTCTGACGTTGACCATTGAACTTTGGTCATTTTCCCAACCAATATTCTATATAACGTTGAAACAACATACTTTTTGACAACTTTTAATCAATGTTAGGTTCTGACGTTGACCGTTGAATTTTGGCCGTTTTCCCAACCAATATTCTACATAACGTTGAAACAACATACTTTTTGACAACTTTTAATCAATGTTAGGTTCTGACGTTGACCATTGAATTGTGGTCATTTTCCCAACCAATATTCTACATAACGTTGAAACAACATACTTTTTGACAACTTTTAATCAATGTTAGGTTCTGACGTTGACCGTTGAATTTTGGTCATTTTCTTAACCAATATTCTACATAACGTTGAAACTACATGCTTTTTGTCAACTTTTAATCAATGTTGGGTTCTGACGTTGACCGTTGAATTTTGGTCATTTTCTTAACCAATATTCTACATAACATTGAAACAACATACTTTTTGACAACTTTTAATCAATGTTAGGTTCTGACGTTGACCGTTGAATTTTGGTCATTTTCTCAACCAAAATTCTACAACCCAAATATAACGTTGAAACAACATGCTTTTTGACAACTTTTAATCAATGTTAGGTTCTGACGTTGACCGTTGAATTTTGGTCATTTTCTCAACCAAAATTCTACAACCCAAATATAACGTTGAAACAACATGCTTTTTGACAACTTTTACTCAATGTTAGGTTCTGACGTTGACCGTTGAATGTTGGTCATCTTCTCAACCAAAATTCTACAACCCAAATATAACGTTGAAACAACATGCTTTTTGACAACTTTTACTCAATGTTAGGTTCTGACGTTGACCGTTGAATTTTGGTCATTTTCTCAACCAAAATTCTACAACCCAAATATAACGTTGAAACAACATGCTTTTTGACAACTTTTAATCAATGTTAGGTTCTGACGTTGACCGTTGAATTTTGGTCATTTTCCCAACCAATATTCTACATAACGTTGAAACTACATGCTTTTTGTCAACTTTTAATCAATGTTGGGTTCTGATGTTAAACGTTGAATTTTGGTCATTTTCTCAACCAATATTCTACAACACAAATATAACTTTGAAACAACATACTTTTTGACGAATTTTGATAAATGGCCGGTTCTGACGTTGACCATTGAACTTTGGTCATTTTCCTAACCAATATTCTACATAACGTTGAAACAACATACTTTTTGACAACTTTGACTCAATGTTAGGTTCTGACGTTGACCGTTGAATTTTGGTCATTTTCTCAACCAAAATTCTACAACCCAAATATAACGTTGAAACAACATGCTTTTTGACAACTTTTACTCAATGTTAGGTTCTGACGTTGACCGTTGAATTTTGGTCATTTTCTTAACCAATATTCTACATAACGTTGAAACTACATGCTTTTTGTCAACTTTTAATCAATGTTGGGTTCTGATGTTAAACGTTGAATTTTGGTCATTTTCTCAACCAATATTCTACAACACAAATATAACGTTGAAACAACATACTTTTTGACGAATTTTGATAAATGGCCGGTTCTGACGTTGACCATTGAACTTTGGTCATTTTCCTAACCAATATTCTACATAATGTTGAAACAACATACTTTTTGACAACTTTTAATCAATGTTAGGTTCTGACGTTGACCGTTGAATTTTGGTCATTTTCTCAACCAAAATTCTACAACCCAAATATAACGTTGAAACAACATGCTTTTTGACAACTTTTACTCAATGTTAGTTTCTGACGTTGACCGTTGAATTTTGGTCATTTTCTCAATCAAAATTCTACAACCCAAATACAACGTTGAAACAACATGCTTTTTGACAACTTTTACTCAATGTTAGGTTCTGACGTTGACCGTTGAATTTTGGTCATTTTCTTAACCAATATTCTACATAACGTTGAAACTACATGCTTTTTGTCAACTTTTAATCAATGTTGGGTTCTGACGTTGACCGTTGAATTTTGGTCATTTTCTCAACCAATATTCTACAACACAAATATAACGTTGAAACAACATACTTTTTGACGAATTTTGATAAATGGCCGGTTCTGACGTTGACCATTGAACTTTGGTCATTTTCCTAACCAATATTCTACATAATGTTGAAACAACATACTTTTTGACAACTTTTAATCAATGTTAGGTTCTGACGTTGACCGTTGAATTTTGGTCATTTTCTCAACCAAAATTCTACAACCCAAATATAACGTTGAAACAACATGCTTTTTGACAACTTTTACTCAATGTTAGGTTCTGACGTTGACCGTTGAATTTTGGTCATTTTCTCAACCAAAATTCTACAACCCAAATATAACGTTGAAACAACATGCTTTTTGACAACTTTTACTCAATGTTAGGTTCTGACGTTGACCGTTGAATTTTGGTCATTTTCTCAACCAAAATTCTACAACCCAAATATAACGTTGAAACAACATGCTTTTTGACAACTTTTACTCAATGTTAGGTTCTGACGTTGACCGTTGAATTTTGGTCATTTTCTTAACCAATATTCTACATAACATTGAAACAACATACTTTTTGACAACTTTTAATCAATGTAAGGTTCTGACGTTGACCGTTGAATTTTGGTCATTTTCTCAACCAAAATTCTACAACCCAAATATAACGTTGAAACAACATGCTTTTTGACAACTTTTACTCAATGTTAGGTTCTGACGTTGACCGTTGAATTTTGGTCATTTTCTCAACCAAAATTCTACAACCCAAATATAACGTTGAAACAACATGCTTTTTGACAACTTTTACTCAATGTTAGGTTCTGACGTTGACCGTTGAATTTTGGTCATTTTCTCAACCAAAATTCTACAACCCAAATATAACGTTGAAACAACATGCTTTTTGACAACTTTTACTCAATGTTAGGTTCTGACGTTGACCGTTGAATTTTGGTCATTTTCTCAATCAAAATTCTACAACCCAAATACAACGTTGAAACAACATGCTTTTTGACAACTTTTACTCAATGTTAGGTTCTGACGTTGACCGTTGAATTTTGGTCATTTTCTTAACCAATATTCTACATAACGTTGAAACTACATGCTTTTTGTCAACTTTTAATCAATGTTGGGTTCTGACGTTGACCGTTGAATTTTGGTCATTTTCTCAACCAATATTCTACAACACAAATATAACGTTGAAACAACATACTTTTTGACGAATTTTGATAAATGGCCGGTTCTGACGTTGACCATTGAACTTTGGTCATTTTCCTAACCAATATTCTACATAATGTTGAAACAACATACTTTTTGACAACTTTTAATCAATGTTAGGTTCTGACGTTGACCGTTGAATTTTGGTCATTTTCTCAACCAAAATTCTACAACCCAAATATAACGTTGAAACAACATGCTTTTTGACAACTTTTACTCAATGTTAGGTTCTGACGTTGACCGTTGAATTTTGGTCATTTTCTCAACCAAAATTCTACAACCCAAATATAACGTTGAAACAACATGCTTTTTGACAACTTTTACTCAATGTTAGGTTCTGACGTTGACCGTTGAATTTTGGTCATTTTCTCAACCAAAATTCTACAACCCAAATATAACGTTGAAACAACATGCTTTTTGACAACTTTTACTCAATGTTAGGTTCTGACGTTGACCGTTGAATTTTGGTCATTTTCTTAACCAATATTCTACATAACATTGAAACAACATACTTTTTGACAACTTTTAATCAATGTAAGGTTCTGACGTTGACCGTTGAATTTTGGTCATTTTCTCAACCAAAATTCTACAACCCAAATATAACGTTGAAACAACATGCTTTTTGACAACTTTTACTCAATGTTAGGTTCTGACGTTGACCGTTGAATTTTGGTCATTTTCTCAACCAAAATTCTACAACCCAAATATAACGTTGAAACAACATGCTTTTTGACAACTTTTACTCAATGTTAGGTTCTGACGTTGACCGTTGAATTTTGGTCATTTTCTCAACCAAAATTCTACAACCCAAATATAACGTTGAAACAACATGCTTTTTGACAACTTTTACTCAATGTTAGGTTCTGACGTTGACCGTTGAATTTTGGTCATTTTCTCGACCAAAATTCTACAACCCAAATATAACGTTGAAACAACATGCTTTTTGACAACTTTTAATCAATGTTAGGTTCTGACGTTGACCGTTGAATTTTGGTCATTTTCCCAACCAATATTCTACATAACGTTGAAACAACATACTTTTTGACAACTTTTAATCAATGTAGGGTTCTGACGGTGACCGTTGAATTTTGGTCATTTTCTCAACCAATATTCTACATAACGTTGAAACAACATGCTTTTTGACAACTTTAAATCAATGTTGGGTTCTGACGTTGACCGTTGAATTTTGGTCGTTTTCTCAACGAATATTCTACAACACAAATACAACGTTGAAACAACATGCTTTTTGACGACTTTTTATCAATATTTTGTTCTGACGTTACAATTGAATTTTGGTCATTTTCCCAACCAATATTCTACAAGATGTTGAAACAACTTTTAATCAATGTTGGGTTCTGACATTGACCATTGAATTTTGGTCATTTTCTCAACCAATATTCTACATAACGTTGAAACAACATACTTTTTGACAACTTTTAATCAATGTTGGGTTCTGACGTTGACTGTTGAATTTTGGTCGTTTTCCCAATGAATATTCTACAACACAAATACAATGTTGAAACAACATGCTTTTTGATGACTTTTAATCAATATTTTGTTCTGACGTTACAATTGAATTTTGGTCATTTTCCCAACCAATATTCTACAAGATGTTGAAACAACTTTTAATCAATGTTGGGTTCTGACATTGACCATTGAATTTTGGTCGTTTTCCCAACAAATATTCTACATAACGTTGAAACAACATACTTTTTGACAACTTTTAATCAATGTTAGGTTCTGACGTTGACCGTTGAATTTTGGTCACTTTCCCAACCAATATTCTACATAACGTTGAAACAACATACTTTTTTGACAACTTTTAATCAATGTTGGGTTCTGACGTTGACCGTTGAATTTTGGTCGTTTTCCCAACGAATATTCTACATAACATTGAAACAACATACTTTTTGACAACTTTTAATCAATGTTGGGTTCTGACGTTGACCGTTGAATTTTGGTCGTTTTCTCAACAAATATTCTACAACACAAATACAACGTTGAAACAACATGCTTTTTGACGACTTTTTATCAATATTTTGTTCTGACGTTACAATTGAATTTTGGTCATTTTCCCAACCAATATTCTACATAACGTTGAAACAACATACTTTTTGACAACTTTTAATCAATGTTGGGTTCTGACGTTGACCGTTGAATTTTGGTAATTTTCTCAACCAATATTCTACATAACGTTGAAACAACATACTTTTTGACAACTTTTAATTAATGTTGGGTTCTGACGTTGACCGTTGAATTTTGGTCATTTTCCCAACCAATATTCTACATAACGTTGAAACAACATACTTTTTGACAACTTTTAATCAATGTTAGGTTCTGACGTTGACCGTTGAATTTTGGTCATTTTCTCAACCAATATTCTACATAACGTTGAAACAACATACTTTTTGACAACTTTTAATCAATGTTAGGTTCTGACGTTGACCGTTGAATTTTGGTCATTTTCTCAACCAATATTCTACATAACGTTGAAACAACATACTTTTTGACAACTTTTAATCAATGTTAGGTTCTGACGTTGACCGTTGAATTGTGGTCATTTTCCCAACCAATATTCTACATAACGTTGAAACAACATACTTTTTGACAACTTTTAATCAATGTTGGGTTCTGACGTTGACCGTTGAATTTTGGTCATTTTCTCAACCAATATTCTACATAACGTTGAAACAACATACTTTTTGACAACTTTTAATCAATGTTGGGTTCTGACGTTGACCGTTGAATTTTGGTCGTTTTCCCAACCAATATTCTACATAACGTTGAAACAACATACTTTTTGACAACTTTTAATCAATGGTAGGTTCTGACGTTGACCGTTGAATTGTGGTCATTTTCCCAACCAATATTCTACATAACGTTGAAACAACATACTTTTTGACAACTTTTAATCAATGTTGGGTTCTGACGTTGACCGTTGAATTTTGGTCATTTTCTCAACCAATATTCTACATAACGTTGAAACAACATACTTTTTGACAACTTTTAATCAATGTTAGGTTCTGACGTTGACCGTTGAATTTTGGTCGTTTTCCCAACCAATATTCTACATAACGTTGAAACAACATACTTTTTGACAACTTTTAATCAATGTTAGGTTCTGACGTTGACCGTTGAATTGTGGTCATTTTCCCAACCAATATTCTACATAACGTTGAAACAACATACTTTTTTGACAACTTTTAATCAATGTTGGGTTCTGACGTTGACCGTTGAATTTTGGTCATTTTCTCAACCAATATTCTACATAACGTTGAAACAACATACTTTTTGACAACTTTTAATCAATGTTGGGTTCTGACGTTGACTGTTGAATTGTGGTCATTTTCCCAACCAATATTCTACATAACGTTGAAACAACATGCTTTTTGACAACTTTTAATCAATGTTAGGTTCTGATGTTGACCGTTGAATTGTGGTCATTTTCCCAACCAATATTCTACATAACGTTGAAACAACATACTTTTTGACAACTTTTAATCAATGTTGGGTTCTGACGTTGACCGTTGAATTTTGGTCATTTTCCCAACCAATATTCTACATAACGTTGAAACAACATACTTTTTGACAACTTTTAATCAATGTTGGGTTCTGACGTTGACCGTTGAATTTTGGTCATTTTCCCAATCAATATTCTACATAACGTTGAAACAACATACTTTTTGACAACTTTTAATCAATGTTAGGTTCTGATGTTGACCGTTGAATTGTGGTCATTTTCCCAACCAATATTCTACATAACGTTGAAACAACATGCTTTTTGACGACGTTTAATCAATGTTGGGTTCTGACGTTGACCGTTGAATTGTGGTCATTTTCCCAACCAATATTCTACATAACGTTGAAACAACATACTTTTTGACAACTTTTAATCAATGTTTGGTTCTGACGTTGACCGTTGAATTTTGGTCATTTTCTCAACCAATATTCTACAACACAAATATAACGTTGAAACAACATACTTTTTACGTTGATTTGAACATTGAATTTTGGTCATTTTCCCAACCAAAATTCTACAACCCAAATATAACGTTGAAACAACATGCTTTTTGACAACTTTTAATCAATGTTAGGTTCTGACGTTGACCGTTGAATTGTGGTCATTTTCCCAACCAATATTCTACATAACGTTGAAACAACATACTTTTTGACAACTTTTAATCAATGTTAGGTTCTGACGTTGACCGTTGAATTTTGGTCACTTTCCCAACCAATATTCTACATAACGTTGAAACAACACACTTTTTGACAACTTTTAATCAATGTTGGGTTCTGACGTTGACCGTTGAATTTTGGTCATTTTCTCAACCAATATTCTACATAACGTTGAAACAACATACTTTTTGACAACTTTTAATCAATGTTGGGTTCTGACGTTGACCGTTGAATTTTGGTCATTTTCTCAACCAAAATTCTACAACCCAAATATAACGTTGAAACAACATGCTTTTTGACAACTTTTAATCAATGTTAGGTTCTGACGTTGACCGTTGAATTGTGGTCATTTTCCCAACCAATATTCTATATAACGTTGAAACAACATACTTTTTGACAACTTTTACTCAATGTTAGGTTCTGACGTTGACCATTGAACGTTGGTCATTTTCCCAACCAATATTCTACATAACGTTGAAACAACATACTTTTTTGACAACTTTTAATCAATGTTGGGTTCTGACGTTGACCGTTGAATTTTGGTCGTTTTCCCAACGAATATTCTACATAACATTGAAACAACATACTTTTTGACAACTTTTAATCAATGTTGGGTTCTGACGTTGACCGTTGAATTTTGGTCGTTTTCTCAACAAATATTCTACAACACAAATACAACGTTGAAACAACATGCTTTTTGACGACTTTTTATCAATATTTTGTTCTGACGTTACAATTGAATTTTGGTCATTTTCCCAACCAATATTCTACATAACGTTGAAACAACATACTTTTTGACAACTTTTAATCAATGTTGGGTTCTGACGTTGACCGTTGAATTTTGGTAATTTTCTCAACCAATATTCTACATAACGTTGAAACAACATACTTTTTGACAACTTTTAATTAATGTTGGGTTCTGACGTTGACCGTTGAATTTTGGTCATTTTCCCAACCAATATTCTACATAACGTTGAAACAACATACTTTTTGACAACTTTTAATTAATGTTAGGTTCTGACGTTGACCGTTGAATTGTGGTCATTTTCCCAACCAATATTCTACATAACGTTGAAACAACATACTTTTTGACAACTTTTAATCAATGTTAGGTTCTGACGTTGACCGTTGAATTGTGGTCATTTTCCCAACCAATATTCTACATAACGTTGAAACAACATACTTTTTGACAACTTTTAATCAATGTTGGGTTCTGACGTTGACCGTTGAATTTTGGTCATTTTCTCAACCAATATTCTACAACACAAATATAACGTTGAAACAACATACTTTTTGACAACTTTTAATCAATGTTAGGTTCTGACGTTGACCGTTGAATTGTGGTCATTTTCCCAACCAATATTCTACATAACGTTGAAACAACATACTTTTTGACAACTTTTAATCAATGTTGGGTTCTGACGGTGACCGTTGAATTTTGGTCATTTTCTCAACCAATATTCTACATAACGTTGAAACAACATACTTTTTGACAACTTTTAATCAATGTTGGGTTCTGACGTTGACCGTTGAATTTTGGTCGTTTTCCCAACCAATATTCTACAACACAAACACAACATTGAAACAACATGCTTTTTGACAACGTTTGATCGATGTTGGGTTCTGACGTTAACCATTGAATGTTGGTCATTTTCCCAACCTGACGTTAACCATTGAATGTTGGTCATTTTCCCAACCTGACGTTAACCATTGAATGTTGGTCATTTTCCCCAACCAATATTCTACAACATGTTGAAAAAACATGCTTTTTGAAAACGTTTAATCAATGTTTTGTTCTGACGTTAACCATTAAATTGTGGTCATTTTCCCAACCAATATTCTACATAACGTTGAAACAACATACTTTTTGACAACTTTTAATCAATGTTGGGTTCTGACGGTGACCGTTGAATTTTGGTCATTTTCCCAACGAATATTCTACATAACGTTGAAACAACATACTTTTTGACAACTTTTAATCAATGTTAGGTTCTGACGTTGACCGTTGAATTGTGGTCATTTTCCCAACCAATATTCTACAAAACAAATATAACGTTGAAACAACATACTTTTTGACAACTTTTAATCAATGTTAGGTTCTGACGTTGACCGTTGAATTGTGGTCATTTTCCCAACCAATATTCTACATAACGTTGAAACAACATACTTTTTGACAACTTTTAATCAATGTTGGGTTCTGACGTTGACCGTTGAATTTTGGTCATTTTCTCAACCAATATTCTACGACACAAACACAACGTTGAAACAACATGCTTTTTGACGGCGTTTAATCAATGTTGGGTTCTGACGTTGACCGTTGAATTTTGGTCGTTTTCCCAACGAATATTCTACATAACATTGAAACAACATACTTTTTGACAACTTTTAATCAATGTTGGGTTCTGACGTTGACCGTTGAATTTTGGTCGTTTTCTCAACAAATATTCTACAACACAAATACAACGTTGAAACAACATGCTTTTTGACGACTTTTTATCAATATTTTGTTCTGACGTTACAATTGAATTTTGGTCATTTTCCCAACCAATATTCTACATAACGTTGAAACAACATACTTTTTGACAACTTTTAATCAATGTTGGGTTCTGACGTTGACCGTTGAATTTTGGTAATTTTCTCAACCAATATTCTACATAACGTTGAAACAACATACTTTTTGACAACTTTTAATTAATGTTGGGTTCTGACGTTGACCGTTGAATTTTGGTCATTTTCCCAACCAATATTCTACATAACGTTGAAACAACATACTTTTTGACAACTTTTAATTAATGTTAGGTTCTGACGTTGACCGTTGAATTGTGGTCATTTTCCCAACCAATATTCTACATAACGTTGAAACAACATACTTTTTGACAACTTTTAATCAATGTTAGGTTCTGACGTTGACCGTTGAATTGTGGTCATTTTCCCAACCAATATTCTACATAACGTTGAAACAACATACTTTTTGACAACTTTTAATCAATGTTGGGTTCTGACGTTGACCGTTGAATTTTGGTCATTTTCTCAACCAATATTCTACAACACAAATATAACGTTGAAACAACATACTTTTTGACAACTTTTAATCAATGTTAGGTTCTGACGTTGACCGTTGAATTGTGGTCATTTTCCCAACCAATATTCTACATAACGTTGAAACAACATACTTTTTGACAACTTTTAATCAATGTTGGGTTCTGACGGTGACCGTTGAATTTTGGTCATTTTCTCAACCAATATTCTACATAACGTTGAAACAACATACTTTTTGACAACTTTTAATCAATGTTGGGTTCTGACGTTGACCGTTGAATTTTGGTCGTTTTCCCAACCAATATTCTACAACACAAACACAACATTGAAACAACATGCTTTTTGACAACGTTTGATCGATGTTGGGTTCTGACGTTAACCATTGAATGTTGGTCATTTTCCCAACCTGACGTTAACCATTGAATGTTGGTCATTTTCCCAACCTGACGTTAACCATTGAATGTTGGTCATTTTCCCAACCAATATTCTACAACATGTTGAAAAAACATGCTTTTTGAAAACGTTTAATCAATGTTTTGTTCTGACGTTAACCATTAAATTGTGGTCTTTTTCCCAACCAATATTCTACATAACGTTGAAACAACATACTTTTTGACAACTTTTAATCAATGTTGGGTTCTGACGGTGACCGTTGAATTTTGGTCATTTTCCCAACGAATATTCTACATAACGTTGAAACAACATACTTTTTGACAACTTTTAATCAATGTTAGGTTCTGACGTTGACCGTTGAATTGTGGTCATTTTCCCAACCAATATTCTACAAAACAAATATAACGTTGAAACAACATACTTTTTGACAACTTTTAATCAATGTTAGGTTCTGACGTTGACCGTTGAATTGTGGTCATTTTCCCAACCAATATTCTACATAACGTTGAAACAACATACTTTTTGACAACTTTTAATCAATGTTGGGTTCTGACGTTGACCGTTGAATTTTGGTCATTTTCTCAACCAATATTCTACGACACAAACACAACGTTGAAACAACATGCTTTTTGACGGCGTTTAATCAATGTCGGGTTCTAACGTTGAATTAACATTTAATTTTGGTCATTTTCCCAACCAATATTCTACAACCCAAATACAACGTTGAAACAACATGCTTTTTGACGACGTTTATTCAATGTTTGAACATTGAAATTTGGTCATTTTCCCCAACCAATATTCTACGACACAAACACAACGTTGAAACAACATGTTTTTGACGACGTTTAATCAATGTCGGGTTCTAATGTTGAGTTAACATTGAATTTTGGTCATTTTCCCAACCAATACTCTACAACCCAAATACAACGTTGAAACAACATGCTTTTTGACGGCGTTGAATCAATGTCGAGTTCTAATGTTGATTTGACCATTGAAATTCGGTCATTTTTCCAACAGATATTCTACAACACAAATACAACGTTGAAACAACATGCTTTTTGACGACGTTTATTCAATGTTTGAACATTGAAATTTGGTCATTTTCCCAACCAATATTCTACGACACAAACATAACGTTGAAACAACATGCTTTTTGACGGCGTTTAACCAATGTCGGGTTCTAACGTTGATTTGACCATTGAAATTCGGTCATTTTTCCAACCAATAATCTACAACACAAATACAACGTTGAAACAACATGCTTTTTGACGACGTTTATTCAATGTTTGACCATTGAAATTTGGTCATTTTCCCAACCAATATTCTACGACACAAACACAAGGTTGAAACAACATGCTTTTTGACGACGTTTAATCAATGTCGGGTTCTAACGTTGATTTGACCATTGAATTTTGGTCATTTTCCCAACCAATATTCTACAACCCAAATACAACGTTGAAACAACATGCTTTTTGACGGTGTTTAATCAATGTCGAGTTCTAACGTTGATTTGACCATTGAAATTCAGTCATTTTTCCAACGGATATTCTACAACACAAATACAACGTTGAAACAACATGCTTTTTGACAACGTTTATTCAATGTTTGACCATTGAAATTTGGTCATTTTCCCAAGCAATATTCTATGACACAAACACAACGTTGAAACAACATGCTTTTTGACGGCGTTTAACCAATGTCGGGTTCTAACGTTGATTTGACCATTGAAATTCGGTCATTTTTCCAACCAATATTCTACAACACAAATACAACGTTGAAACAACATGCTTTTTGACGACGTTTATTCAATGTTTGACCATTGAAATTTGGTCATTTTCCCAAACAATATTCTACGACACAAACATAACGTTGAAACAACATGCGTTTTGACGACGTTTAATCAATGTCGGGTTCTAATGTTGAGTTAACATTGAATTTTGGTCATTTTCCCAACCAATATTCTACAACCCAAATACAACGTTGAAACAACATGCTTTTTGACGGTGTTTAATCAATGTCGAGTTCTAACGTTGATTTGACCATTGAAATTTGGTCATTTTCCCAACCAATATTCTACGACACAAACATAACGTTGAAACAACATACTTTTTGACAACTTTTAATCAATGTTAGGTTCTGACGTTGACCGTTGAATTGTGGTCATTTTCCCAACCAATATTCTACAACACAAACACAACATTGAAACAACATGCTTTTTGACGACGTTTGATAAATGTTAGGTTCTGACGTTGACCGTTGAATTTTGGTCGTTTTCCCAACCAATATTCTACATAACGTTGAAACAACATGCTTTTTGACAACGTTTAATCAATGTCAGGTTCTAATGTTGAGTTAACATTGAATTTTGGTAATTTTCCCAAACAATATTCTACAACCCAAATACAACGTTGAAACAACATGCTTTTTGACGACGTTTATTCAATGTTTGCACATTGAAATTTGGTCATTTTCCCCAACCAATATTCTACGACACAAACACAACGTTGAAACAACATGCTTTTTGACGGCGTTTAATCAATGTCGGGTTCAAACCTTGATTTGACCATTGAATTTTGGTCATTTTCCCAACCAATATTCTACAACCCAAATGCAACGTTGAAACAACATGCTTTTTGACGACGTTTATTCAATGTTTGACCATTGAAATTTGGTCATTTTCCCAACCAATATTCTATGACACAAACATAACGTTGAAACAACATGCTTTTTGACGGCGTTTAATCAATGTCGGGTTCTAACGTTGATTTGACCATTGAATTTTGGTCATTTTCCCAACCAATATTCTACAACCCAAATGCAACGTTGAAACAACATGCTTTTTGACGACGTTTATTCAATGTTTGACCATTGAAATTTGGTCATTTTACCAACCAATATTCTACGACACAAACACAACGTTCAAACAACATGCTTTTTGACGACGTTTAATCAATGTCGGGTTCTAACGTTGATTTGACCATTGAATTTTGGTCATTTTCCCAACCAATATTCTACAACCCAAACACAACGTTGAAACAACATGCTTTTTGACGACGTTTATTCAATGTTTGCACATTGAAATTTGGTCATTTTCCCCAACCAATATTCTACGACACAAACACAACGTTGAAACAACATGCTTTTTGACGGCGTTTAATCAATGTCGGGTTCTAACCTTGAGTTAACATTGAATTTTGGTCATTTTCCCAACCAATATTCTACAACCCAAATACAACGTTGAAACAACATGCTTTTTGACGACGTTTATTCAATGTTTGCACATTGAAATTTGGTCATTTTCCCCAACCAATATTCTACGACACAAACACAACGTTGAAACAACATGCTTTTTGACGACGTTTAATCAATGTCGGGTTCTAATGTTGAGTTAACATTGAATTTTGGTCATTTTCCCAACCAATATTCTACAACCCAAATACAACGTTGAAACAACATGCTTTTTGACGACGTTTATTCAATGTTTGCACATTGAAATTTGGTCATTTTCCCCAACCAATATTCTACGACACAAACACAACGTTGAAACAACATGCTTTTTGACGACGTTTAATCAATGTCAGGTTCTAATGTTGAGTTAACATTGAATTTTGGTCATTTTCCCCAACCAATATTCTACGACACAAACACAACGTTGAAACAACATGCTTTTTGACGGCGTTTAATCAATGTCGGGTTCTAATGTTGAGTTAACATTGAATTTTGGTCATTTTCCCCAACCAATATTCTACGACACAAACACAACGTTGAAACAACATGCTTTTTGACGGCGTTTAATCAATGTCGGGTTCTAACGTTGATTTGACCATTGAATTTTGGTCATTTTCCCAACCAATATTCTACAACCCAAACGCAACGTTGAAACAACATGCTTTTTGACGACGTTTATTCAATGTTTGACCATTGAAATTTGGTCATTTTCCCAACCAATATTCTACAACCCAAATGCAACGTTGAAACAACATGCTTTTTGACGACGTTTATTCAATGTTTGCACATTGAAATTTGGTCATTTTCCCCAACCAATATTCTACGAGACAAACACAACGTTGAAACAACATGCTTTTTGACGGCGTTTAATCAATGTCGGGTTCGAACGTTGATTTGACCATTGAATTTTGGTCATTTTCCCAACCAATATTCTACAACCCAAATGCAACGTTGAAACAACATGCTTTTTGACGACGTCTATTCAATGTTTGACCATTGAAATTTGGTCATTTTCCCAACCAATATTCTACGACACAAACACAACGTTGAAACAACATGCTTTTTGACGGCGTTTATTCAATGTTTGACCATTGAAATTTGGTCATTTTCCCAACCAATATTCTACGACACAAACACAACGTTGAAACAACATGCTTTTTGACGGCGTTTAATCAACGTTGAGTTAACATTGAATTTTGGTCATTTTCCAACCAATACTCTACAACCCAAATACAACGTTGAAACAACATGCTTTTTGACGACGTTTATTCAATGTTTGACCATTGAAATTTGGTCATTTTCCCAAACAATATTCTACGACACAAACATAACGTTGAAACAACATGCTTTTTGACGGCGTTTAATCAATGTCGGGTTCTAATGTTGAGTTAACATTGAATTTTGGTCATTTTCCCAACCAATATTCTACAACCCAAATACAACGTTGAAACAACATGCTTTTTGACGGTGTTTAATCAATGTCGAGTTCTAACGTTGATTTGACCATTGAAATTTGGTCATTTTCCCAACCAATATTCTACGACACAAACATAACGTTGAAACAACATACTTTTGAACAACTTTTAATCAATGTTGGGCTCTGACGTTGACCGTTGAATTTTGGTCATTTTCTCAACCAATATTCTACAACACAAATATAACGTTGAAACAACATACTTTTTGACAACTTTTAATCAATGTTAGGTTCTGACGTTGACCGTTGAATTGTGGTCATTTTCTCAACCAATATTCTACATAACGTTGAAACAACATACTTTTTGACAACTTTTAATCAATGTTGGGTTCTGACGTTGACCGTTGAATTTTGGTCATTTTCTCAACCAATATTCTACAACACAAATATAACGTTGAAACAACATACTTTTTGACGACGTTTGATAAATGGCCGGTTCTGACGTTGACAATTGAACTTTGGTCATTTTCCCAACCAATATTCTACATAACGTTGAAACAACATACTTTTTGACAACTTTTAATCAATGTTGGGTTCTGACATTGACCGTTGAATTTTGGTCATTTTCCCAACCAATATTCTACATAACGTTGAAACAACATACTTTTTGACAACTTTTAATCAATGTTAGGTTCTGACGTTGACCGTTGAATTGTGGTCATTTTCCCAACCAATATTCTACATAACGTTGAAACAACATACTTTTTGGCGCCGTTTATCCAATGTCAGATCTTGACGTTGACTGTTGAATTTTGGTCATTTTCCCGACCAATATTCTACGACCCAAACACAACGTTGAAACAATATGCTTTTTGACGGCGTTTAATCAATGTCGGGTTCTAACGTTGAGTTAACATTTAATTTTGGTCATTTTCCCAACCAATATTCTACAACCCAAATACAACGTTGAAACAACATGCTTTTTGACGACGTTTATTCAATGTTTGAACATTGAAATTTGGTCATTTTCCCCAACCAATATTCTACGACACAAACACAACGTTGAAACAACATGCTTTTTGACGACGTTTAATCAATGTCGAGTTCTAACGTTGATTTGACCATTGAAATTCGGTCATTTTTCCAACGGATATTCTACAACACAAATACAACGTTGAAACAACATGCTTTTTGACGACGTTTATTCAATGTTTGAACATTGAAATTTCGTCATTTTCCCAACCAATATTCTACGACACAAACATAACGTTGAAACAACATGCTTTTTGACGGCGTTTAATCAATGTCGGGTTCTAACGTTGAGTGAACATTGAATTTTGGTCATTTTCCCAACCAATATTCTACAACACAAACACAACGTTGAAACAACATGCTTTTTGACGACGTTTATTCAATGTTTGACCATTGAAATTTGGTCATTTTCCCAACCAATATTCTATGACACAAACATAACGTTGAAACAACATGCTTTTTGACGGCGTTTAATCAATGTCGGGTTCTAATGTTGAGTTAACATTGAATTTTGGTCATTTTCCCAACCAATATGCTACAACCCAAATACAACGTTGAAACAACATGCTTTTTGACTATGTTTATTCAACGTTTGACCATTGAAATTTGGTCATTTTCCCAACCAATATTCTACGACACAAACACAACGTTGAAACAACATGCTTTTTGACGACGTTTAATCAATGTCGGGTTCTAACGTTGAGTTAACATTGAATTTTGGTCATTTTCCCAACCAATATTCTACAACACAAACACAACGTTGAAACAACATGCTTTTTGACGACGTTTATTCAATGTTTGACCATTGAAATTTGGTCATTTTCCCAACCAATATTCTATGACACAAACACAACGTTGAAACAACATGCTTTTTGACGACGTTTATTCAATGTTTGACCATTGAAATTTGGTCATTTTCCCAACCAATATTCTACGACACAAACACAACGTTGAAACAACATGCTTTTTGACGACGTTTATTCAATGTTTGACCATTGAAATTTGGTCATTTTCCCAACCAATATTCTACGACACAAACACAACGTTGAAACAACATGCTTTTTGACGGCGTTTAATCAATGTCGGGTTCTAATGTTGAGTTAACATTGAATTTTGGTCATTTTCCCAACCAATATGCTACAACCCAAATACAACGTTGAAACAACATGCTTTTTGACGATGTTTATTCAATGTTTGACCATTGAAATTTGGTCATTTTCCCAACCAATATTCTATGACACAAACATAACGTTGAAACAACATGCTTTTTGACGACGTTTAATCAATGTCGGGTTCTAACGTTGAGTTAACATTGAATTTTGGTCATTTTCCCAACCAATATTCTACAACACAAATACAACATTGAAACAACATGCTTTTTGACGACGTTTATTCAATGTTTGCACATTGAAATTTGATTATTTTCCCAACCAATATTCTACGACACAAACATAACGTTGAAACAACATGCTTTTTGACGACGTTTAATCAATGTCGGTATCTAATGTTGAGTTAACATTGAATTTTGGTCATTTTCCCAACCAATATTCTACAACCCAAATACAACGTTGAAACAACATGCTTTTTGACGATGTTTATTCAACGTTTGACCATTGAAATTTGGTCATTTTCCCAACCAATATTCTACGACACAAACACAACGTTGAAACAACATGCTTTTTGACGACGTTTAATCAATGTCGGGTTCTAATGTTGAGTTAACATTGAATTTTGGTCATTTTCCCAACCAATATTCTACAACACAAATACAACATTGAAACAACATGCTTTTTGACGACGTTTAATCAATGTCGGGTTCTAATGTTGAGTTAACATTGAATTTTGGTCATTTTCCCAACCAATATTCTACAACCCAAATACAACGTTGAAACAACATGCTTTTTGACGACGTTTATTCAATGTTTGCACATTGAATTTTGGTCATTTTCCCCAACCAATATTCTACGACACAAACACAACGTTGAAACAACATGCTTTTTGACGGCGTTTAATCAATGTCGGGTTCTAATGTTGAGTTAACATTGAATTTTGGTCATTTTCCCAACCAATATTCTACAACACAAACACAACGTTGAAACAACATGCTTTTTGACGACGTTTATTCAATGTTTGACCATTGAAATTTGGTCATTTTCCCAACCAATATTCTATGACACAAACATAACGTTGAAACAACATGCTTTTTGACGGCGTTTAATCAATGTCGGGTTCTAACGTTGATTTGACCATTGAATTTTGGTCATTTTCCCAACCAATATTCTACAACCCAAACGCAACGTTGAAACAACATGCTTTTTGACGACGTTTATTCAATGTTTGACCATTGAAATTTGGTCATTTTCCCAACCAATATTCTACGACACAAACACAACGTTGAAACAACATGCTTTTTGACGGCGTTTAATCAATGTCGGGTTCTAATGTTGAGTTAACATTGAATTTTGGTCATTTTCCCAACCAATATTCTACAACCCAAATGCAACGTTGAAACAACATGCTTTTTGACGACGTTTATTCAATGTTTGCACATTGAAATTTTGTCATTTTCCCCAACCAATATTCTACGACACAAACACAACGTTGAAACAACATGCTTTTTGACGACGTTTAATCAATGTCGGGTTCTAACGTTGATTTGACCATTGAATTTTGGTCATTTTCCCAACCAATATTCTACAACCCAAACACAACGTTGAAACAACATGCTTTTTGACGACGTTTATTCAATGTTTGACCATTGAAATTTGGTCATTTTCCCAACCAATATTCTACGACACAAACACAACGTTGAAACATGCTTTTTGACGACGTTTAATCAATGTCGGGTTCTAACGTTGATTTGACCATTGAATTTTGGTCATTTTCCCAACCAATATTCTACAACCCAAATACAACGTTGAAACAACATGCTTTTTGACGACGTTTATTCATTGTTTGACCATTGAAATTTGGTCATTTTCCCAACCAATATTCTACGACACAAACACAACGTTGAAACAACATGCTTTTTGACGGCGTTTAATCAATGTCGGGTTCTAATGTTGAGTTAACATTGAATTTTGGTCATTTTCCCAACCAATATTCTACAACCCAAATACAACGTTGAAACAACATGCTTTTTGGCGACGTTTATTCAATGTTTGCACATTGAAATTTGGTCATTTTCCCCAACCAATATTCTACGACACAAACATAACGTTGAAACAACATGCTTTTTGACGGCGTTTAATCAATGTTGGGTTCTAATGTTGAGTTAACATTGAATTTTGGTCATTTTCCCAACCAATATTCTACAACCCAAATGCAACGTTGAAACAACATGCTTTTTGACGACGTTTATTCAATGTTTGCACATTGAATTTTGGTCATTTTCCCCAACCAATATTCTACGACACAAACACAACGTTGAAACAACATGCTTTTTGACGGCGTTTAATCAATGTCGGGTTCTAACGTTGATTTGACCATTGAATTTTGGTCATTTTCCCAACCAATATTCTACAACACAAACACAACGTTGAAACAACATGCTTTTTGACGACGTTTATTCAATGTTTGACCATTGAAATTTGGTCATTTTCCCAACCAATATTCTATGACACAAACATAACGTTGAAACAACATGCTTTTTGACGGCGTTTAATCAATGTCGGGTTCTAACGTTGATTTGACCATTGAATTTTGGTCATTTTCCCAACCAATATTCTACAACCCAAACGCAACGTTGAAACAACATGCTTTTTGACGACGTTTATTCAATGTTTGACCATTGAAATTTGGTCATTTTCCCAACCAATATTCTACGACACAAACATAACGTTGAAACAACATGCTTTTTGACGGCGTTTAATCAATGTTGGGTTCTAATGTTGAGTTAACATTGAATTTTGGTCATTTTCCCAACCAATATTCTACAACCCAAATGCAACGTTGAAACAACATGCTTTTTGACGACGTTTATTCAATGTTTGCACATTGAAATTTGGTCATTTTCCCCAACCAATATTCTACGAGACAAACACAACGTTGAAACAACATGCTTTTTGACGGCGTTTAATCAATGTCGGGTTCGAACGTTGATTTGACCATTGAATTTTGGTCATTTTCCCAACCAATATTCTACAACCCAAATGCAACGTTGAAACAACATGCTTTTTGACGACGTCTATTCAATGTTTGACCATTGAAATTTGGTCATTTTCCCAACCAATATTCTACGACACAAACACAACGTTGAAACAACATGCTTTTTGACGGCGTTTATTCAATGTTTGACCATTGAAATTTGGTCATTTTCCCAACCAATATTCTACGACACAAACACAACGTTGAAACAACATGCTTTTTGACGGCGTTTATTCAATGTTTGACCATTGAAATTTGGTCATTTTCCCAACCAATATTCTACGACACAAACACAACGTTGAAACAACATGCTTTTTGACGGCGTTTAATCAACGTTGAGTTAACATTGAATTTTGGTCATTTTCCAACCAATACTCTACAACCCAAATACAACGTTGAAACAACATGCTTTTTGACGACGTTTATTCAATGTTTGACCATTGAAATTTGGTCATTTTCCCAACCAATATTCTACGACACAAACATAACGTTGAAACAGCATGTTTTGAGACGACGTTTAATCAATGTCGGGTTCTAACGTTGATTTGACCATTGAATTTTGGTCATTTTCCCAACCAATATTCTACAACCCAAACACAACGTTGAAACAACATGCTTTTTGAAGACGTTTATTCAATGTTTGACCATTGAAATTTGGTCATTTTCCCAACCAATATTCTACGACACAAACACAACGTTGAAACAACATGCTTTTTGACGACGTTTAATCAATGTCGGGTTCTAATGTTGAGTTAACATTGAATTTTGGTCATTTTCCCAAACAATATTCTACAACACAAATACAACGTTGAAACAACATGCTTTTTGACGACGTTTATTCAATGTTTGCACATTGAAATTTGATTATTTTCCCAACCAATATTCTACGACACAAATACAACGTTGAAACAACATGCTTTTTGACGACGTTTAATCAATGTCGGGTTCTAATGTTGAGTTAACATTGAAATTTGGTCATTTTCCCAACCAATATTATACAACCCAAATACAACGTTGAAACAACATGCTTTTTGACGACGTTTATTCAATGTTTGACCATTGAAATTTGGTCATTTTCCCCAACCAATATTCTACGACACAAACACAACGTTGAAACAACATGCTTTTTGACGGCTTTTAATCAATGTCAGGTTTTAACCTTGATTTGACCATTGAATTTTGGTCATTTTCCCAACCAATATTATACAACCCAAATACAACGTTGAAACAACATGCTTTTTGACAACGTTTATTCAATGTTTGCACATTGAAATTTGGTCATTTTCCCAACCAATATTCTACGACATAAACACAACGTTGAAACAACATGCTTTTTGACGACGTTTAATCAATGTCGGGTTCTAACCTTGATTTGACCATTGAATTTTGGTCATTTTCCCAACCAATATTCTATGACACAAACATAACGTTGAAACAACATGCTTTTTGACGACGTTTAATCAATGTCGGGTTCTAATGTTGAGTTAACATTGAATTTTGGTCATTTTCCCAACCAATATTCTACAACACAAATACAACATTGAAACAACATGCTTTTTGACGACGTTTATTCAATGTTTGCACATTGAAATTTGATTTTTTTCCCAACCAATATTCTACGACACAAACATAACGTTGAAACAACATGCTTTTTGACGGCGTTTAATCAATTTCGGGTTCTAATGTTGAGTTAACATTGAATTTTGGTCATTTTCCCAACCAGTATTCTACAACCCAAATACAACGTTGAAATAACATGCTTTTTGACGACGTTTATTCAATGTTTGCACATTGAAATGTGATTATTTTCCCCAACCAATATTCTACGACACAAACACAACGTTGAAACAACATGCTTTTTGACGGCGTTTAATCAATGTCGGGTTCTAACCTTGATTTGACCATTGAATTTTGGTCATTTTCCCAACCAATATTATACAACCCAAATACAACGTTGAAACAACATGCTTTTTGACGACGTTTATTCAATGTTTGACCATTGAAATTTGGTCATTTTCCCAACCAATATTCTACGACACAAACACAACGTTGAAACAACATGCTTTTTGACGGCGTTTAATCAATGTCGGGTTCTAATGTTGAGTTAACATTGAATTTTGGTCATTTTCCCAACCAATATTCTACAACACAAACACAACGTTGAAGCAACATGCTTTTTGACGACGTTTATTCAATGTTTGACCATTGAAATTTGGTCATTTTCCCAACCAATATTCTACGACACAAACACAACGTTGAAACAACATGCTTTTTGACGACGTTTAATCAATGTCGGGTTCTAATGTTGAGTTAACATTGAATTTTGGTCATTTTCCCAACCAATATTCTACAACCCAAATACAACGTTGAAACAACATGCTTTTTGATGACGTTTATTCAATGTTTGCACATTGAAATTTGGTCATTTTCCCCAACCAATATTCTACGACACAAACACAACGTTGAAACAACATGCTTTTTGACGGCGTTTAATCAATGTCGGGTTCTAACGTTGATTTGACCATTGAATTTTGGTCATTTTCCCAACCAATA
Source organism: Nerophis lumbriciformis (assembly GCF_033978685.3). Classification (NCBI taxonomy): domain Eukaryota; kingdom Metazoa; phylum Chordata; class Actinopteri; order Syngnathiformes; family Syngnathidae; genus Nerophis; species Nerophis lumbriciformis. The sequence goes on along the minus strand of NC_084563.2, from coordinate 4,730,930 downwards.
TTATACAACCCAAATACAACGTTGAAACAACATGCTTTTTGACAACGTTTATTCAATGTTTGACCATTGAAATTTGGTCATTTTCCCAACCAATATTCTACGACACAAACACAACGTTAAAACAACATGCTTTTTGACGGCGTTTAATCAATGTCGGGTTCTAATGTTGAGTTAACATTGAATTTTGGTCATTTTCCCAACCAATATTCTACAACACAAATACAACATTGAAACAACATGCTTTTTGACGACGTTTATTCAATGTTTGCACATTGAAATTTGATTATTTTCCCAACCAATATTCTACGACACAAACATAACGTTGAAACAACATGCTTTTTGACGGCGTTTAATCAATGTCTGGTTCTAACGTTGATTTGACCATTGAATTTTGGATATTTTCCCAACCAATATTCTACAACCCAAACACAACGTTGAAACAACATGCTTTTTGACGACGTTTATTCAATGTTTGCACATTGAAATTTGGTCATTTTCCCCAACCAATATTCTACGACACAAACACAACGTTGAAACAACATGCTTTTTGACGACGTTTATTCAATGTTTGACCATTGAAATTTGGTCATTTTCCAACCAATACTCTACAACCCAAATACAACGTTGAAACAACATGCATTTTGACGACGTTTATTCAATGTTTGACCATTGAAATTCGGTCATTTTTCCAACGGATATTCTACAACACAAATACAACGTTGAAACAACATGCTTTTTGATGACGTTTATTCAATGTTTGACCATTGAAATTTGGTCATTTTCCCAACCAATATTCTACGACACAAACACAACGTTGAAACAACATGCTTTTTGACGACGTTTAATCAATGTCGGGTTCTAACGTTGATTTGACCATTGAATTTTGGTCATTTTCCCAACCAATATTCTACAACCCAAACACAACGTTTTGACGACGTTTATTCAATGTTTGACCATTGAAATGTGGTCATTTTCCCAACCAAGAACGTGGATCCAGTGTTAGACATCAACGTTGTCTCAGTTTAGAAACGCAACTATTTTTGTTTCAACGTCAGTTTTAAACGGACTTCTAATCAACGTTGCATCAATGTCTCGTGCCTGCTGGGATCGTGTCTATTTGTGCGTTCTTCCGACTCCTCTTCCCCTCCAACGCGCACGTCAACACTTCCCGTCCTCATTAGCATGTCAATGACTCGTTAACATTTAAATGCGGCCGCCATGAAACCAAGAAATTAGTATTCCGGCCCATAAAAAAAAAATACAAGAAGGAGGAACAAAACAAAGTTTAACGCATTTATTTGCTTCTCATGATTGATTTTAACTTGTTTTTTTAAACATATTTTCTTTTGCATATTAAAGCGCTGCAAAAAGTCTGGCACGCAAAAAAAAAAAAAAAAATTATGAATGAAAACAAGCGCGGTGGGGGAGGGGCACGCAGGACGCATACACGCGTGGAAGCAACTTTAAAAATACTTTAAAAACAAAAACAACTGCTTTTTAATTGGCACTGCGAGGAAAATGTTAAATTAGTTGCATGCAAAGGAGGACAAAAAAAGTTTTTTTTTTTACCTAAAAGTAGTCCGGAGGCTCCAATCCATCAAGCAGCCAGTTGCTAAGATCCAAAGTGGGGAAAAATCCTTCCAAGTCGCGCAGTAATCCAAACTTCTAGTCTCGCACTTTTCTTCTGGCAAAGTTCATCGCACGCAAGACAGTAAATCCACAGCAAAAAACACGTCTTCCTTTTCTTTCTTTTCAGCGTGGGAAGGCCGCCGAAGTCCGTCCGGGACGAAGCTTGTACGAGTCCCGGGTGGAGAGGTCCGCCAAGTGCGCGTCGACGGCGAGCAAAGTGCGTGCGGAGCGAGAAGAGGCGAGAATGTGACGGAGGTTCGGCTCCTGCTCGGCGGAATGAATGATGGCTGGGGGGCGGGGCAGCCCAGGCCACGCCCCCCATCGCGGAGGATACATTACATCCGCTCCCGGCGTCACGGGCGTGCGCGCCGCCGCCGTGCGCGCCTTTAAGGTGGAGCGAGGACTTCCGCTCTTGAGGCTTTCCGGTGACGTCACAGGTGTTATTTTTAGCCCCATTCTGGGTGTTTTTTTTTACCCAATCAAAAAAGTACGGCGGGTGAAATGGGCCAAAATTAAATACATCTGTAAAAGATATTTAACTAGTATCGGCTGAGAAACAAGCCAATACAGTAGCATAGTAGGTCTACGTGTTCATTAAAAACATGGTATTTTTAAAAAATAAAGGACTGGAACATAGAAATGTTTGTCAACATTATTATGCTCCAGGCAAAAAAAGTATGAATTTAGCTAAAGTGCTAGCCTAAAACGTGGGCATGCTAACATTAGCATGCTAACTGGGAAACAGCTAGCATTCACAAAGTCCATGATTATTAAGTAAATATGCACGCAATTAGCTAATATGCTAGCGTCACACATTAGCATGCTAACTGGGAAACAGCTAGCATACACGAAATCCATGATTATTAGGTTAATATGCACACAATTAGCTAATACGCTAGCATCACACATTAGCATGCTAATATTAGCATGCTAACTGGGAAACAGCTAGCATGCTAACTGGGAAACAGCTAGCATACACGAAATCCATGATTATTGGGTTAAAATGCACACAATTAGCTAATATGCTAGCATCACACATTAGCATGCTAACTGGGAAACAGCTAGCATACACAAAATCCATGATTATTAGGTTAAAATGCACACTATTAGCTAACATGCTAGCGTCACACATTAGCATGCTAACTGGGAAACAGCTAGCATACACAAAATCCATGATTATTAGGTTAAAATGCACACTATTAGCTAATATGCTAGCATCACACATTAACATGCTAACAAACAGCTAGCATACACAAAATCCATGATTATTGGGTTAAAATGCACACAATTAGCTAAAATGCTAACGTCACACATTAGCATGCAAACATTAGCATGCTAACTGGGAAACAGCTAGCATACACGAAATCCATGATTATTAGGTTAAAATGCACACTATTAGCTAATATACTAGCATCACACATTAGCATACTAACATTAGCATGCTAACTGGGAAACAGCTAGCATACACGAAATCCATGATTATTAGGTTAATGTGCACACAATTAGCTAATATGCTAGCGTCACACATTCGCATGCTAACATTAGCATGCTAACTGGGAAACAGCTAGTATACACGAAATCCATGATTATTAGGTTAAAATGCACACTATTAGCTAACATGCTAGCGTCACACATTAACATGCTAACTGGGAAACAGCTAGCATACACGAAATCCATGATTATTAGGTTAATATGCACACAATTAGCTAATACGCTAGCATCACACATTAGCATGCTAATATTAGCATGCTAACTGGGAAACAGCTAGCATGCTAACTGGGAAACAGCTAGCATACACGAAATCCATGATTATTGGGTTAAAATGCACACAATTAGCTAATATGCTAGCATCACACATTAGCATGCTAACTGGGAAACAGCTAGCATACACAAAATCCATGATTATTAGGTTAAAATGCACACTATTAGCTAACATGCTAGCGTCACACATTAGCATGCTAACTGGGAAACAGCTAGCATACACAAAATCCATGATTATTAGGTTAAAATGCACACTATTAGCTAATATGCTAGCATCACACATTAACATGCTAACAAACAGCTAGCATACACAAAATCCATGATTATTGGGTTAAAATGCACACAATTAGCTAAAATGCTAACGTCACACATTAGCATGCAAACATTAGCATGCTAACTGGGAAACAGCTAGCATACACGAAATCCATGATTATTAGGTTAAAATGCACACTATTAGCTAATATGCTAGCATCACACATTAGCATACTAACATTAGCATGCTAACTGGGAAACAGCTAGCATACACGAAATCCATGATTATTAGGTTAATGTGCACACAATTAGCTAATATGCTAGCGTCACACATTCGCATGCTAACATTAGCATGCTAACTGGGAAACAGCTAGCATACACGAAATCCATGATTATTAGGTTAATGTGCACACAATTAGCTAATATGCTAACGTCACACATTAGCATGCTAATATTAGCATGCTAACTGGGAAACAGCTAGCATACACAAAATCCATGATTATTAGGTTAAAATGCACACTATTAGCTAATATGCTAGCGTCACACATTAGCATGCTAACTGGGAAACAGCTGGCATACACGAAATCCATGATTATTGGGTTAAAATGCACACTATTAGCTAATATGCTAGCATCACACATTAGCATGCTAACTGGGAAACAGCTAGCATACACAAAATCCATGATTATTAGGTTAAACTGCACACTATTAGCTAACATGCTAGCGTCACACATTAGCATGCTAACTGGGAAACAGCTAGCATACACAAAATCCATGATTATTAGGTTAAAATGCACACTATTAGCTAATATGCTAGCATCACACATTAGCATGCTAACTGGAAAACAGCTAGCATACACGAAATCCATGATTATTAGGTTAGTATGCACACAATTAGCTAATATGCTAACGTCACACATTAGCATGCTAACTGGGAAACAGCTAGCATACACAAAATCCATGATTATTAGGTTAAAATGCACACTATTAGCTAACATGCTAGTGTCACACATTAGCATACTAACTGGGAAACAGCTAGCATACACAAAATCCATGATTATTAGGTTAAAATGCACACTATTAGCTAATATGCTAGCATCACACATTAACATGCTAACAAACAGCTAGCATACACAAAATCCATGATTATTAGGTTAAAATGCACACTATTAGCTAATATGCTAGCATCACACATTAGCATGCTAACATTAGCATGCTAACTGGGAAACAGCTAGCATGCTAACTGGGAAACAGCTAGCATACACGAAATCCATGATTATTGGGTTAAAATGCACACAATTAGCTAATATGCTAGCGTCACACATTAGCATTCAAACATTAGCATGCTAACTGGAAAACAGCTAGCATACACGAAATCCATGATTATTAGGTTAATGTGCACACAATTAGCTAATATGCTAGCGTCACACATTAGCATGCTAACATTAGCATGCTAACTGGGAAACAGCTAGCATACACAAAATCCATGATTATTAGGTTAAATGCACACTATTAGCTAATATGCTAACATCACACATTAGCATTCTAACTGGTAAACAGCTAGCATACACAAAATCCATGATTATTGGGTTAAAATGCACACAATTAGCTAATATGCTAGCATCACACATTAGCATGCTAACATTAGCATGCTAACTGGGAAACAGCTAGCATTCACAAAGTCCATGATTATTAGGTTAATATACACACAATTAGCTAATATGCTAGCGTCACACATTAGCATTCAAACATTAGCATGCTAACTGGGAAACAGCTAGCATACACGAAATCCATGATTATTAGGTTAATATGCACACAATTAGCTAATATGCTAGCGTCAAACATTAGCATGCTAACTGGGAAACAGCTAACAGGCTAACTGGGAAACAGCTAGCATACATGAAATTCATGATTATTGGGTTAAAATGCACACAATTAGCTAATACTAGCATCACACATTAGCATGCTAACATTAGCATGCTAACTGGGAAACAGTGTTAGCATACTAACATTAACGTGGTAACAAGGGAACAGCTAGCATACTGCTAAAATGGCGCCAAGTAACATTTGTGAATGTCAGGTGGAAAAACGTACAAAATTAGCTATCTTAAAACGTTAGCATGCTAACATTAGCGTGCTAACAGGGGAACAGCCAGCTAGCGCACTTCTAAGATAATTGGGGGCCACTTCCATAAAATGCAGTACTTTATAATGAATATAAATCACAACTTGCTCATTTCTAAAAACATGTAATATTAATTCTTGTTAAAAAAATGTTTTTTTAAAAACTTACCTTTGAAGTATTCTCCTCGGTGTCATTGTTGCAAGCATACGACGCATATTCCGCAACTTCCTGTTGTCGTCGTTTCTGCGCCTACTGGCGCTGACGAGACGCGGGGCCGCCATCTTGGAGTGGTGATGCGCTCCATTCAGTGCAATTCATTTGGCAGGAGCAATGAACTGTCAGTGCATTTAATTCATCTTACCTCACTGAATACCACTGATTATCACACGCTTTTTTTTGTCATACGTGTAGCTGTGATAAAGAGGACATGTTTTATTATTCTTATTTGGTAATAGAATATTCTTATATGCTAGAAGTGACCCAGACGTCCGAGATCAAAACTGGGCATATAATCCCAGAGAATTAATTTCATTGACAAGCAATTCTATTATGATCATACTCTCGTTTGCTAGCGGCTACAATTTCAGTACAATTGAAGATCTTTGCTCCTTCTCAACTCTGTGCTAATATTCTTTTCACAAAATACAACCAACAGTACATTAATGTTAAATCTTACTTGTGAAAAGTAATCCCCCCGATTCCTATTTTCAACAGTCCGCTCATTTGAGCCGGCTTCTTATCACCACTTCAAGATGGCGGCCGAATTTCATCTCTGTTTTCTACCTGTCAACTGTCAGTTCAGCATCTTTGTTTTCTACCCGTCAACTCAGTTTAGCATCTGTTTTCTACCTGTCAACTGTCAGTTTAGCATCTTTGTTTTCTATCTGTCAACTGTCAGTTTAGCATCTTTGTTTTCTTACCTGTCAACTGTCAGTTTAGCATCTTTGTTTTCTACCTGTCAACTGTCAGTTTAGCATCTTTGTTTTCTTACCTGTCAACTGTCAGTTTAGAATCTTTGTTTTCTACCTGTCAACTGTCAGTTTAGCATCTCTGTTTTCTACCTGTCAACTCTCAGTTTAGCATCTTTGTTTTCTACCTGTCAACTGTCAGTTTAGCATCTTTGTTTTCTACCTGTCAACTCTCAGTTTAGCATCTTTGTTTTCTTACCTGTCAACTGTCAGTTTAGCATCTTTGTTTTCTACCTGTTAACTGTCAGTTTAGCATCTTTGTTTTCTACCCGTCAACTGTCAGTTTAGCATCTTTGTTTTCTACCTGTTAACCGTCAGTTTAGCATATTTGTTTTCTACCTGTCAACTGTCAGTTTAGCATCTTTGTTTTCTACCTGTCAACTGTCAGTTCAGCATCTTTGTTTTCTACCCGTCAACTGTCAGTTTAGCATCTTTGTTTTCTTACCTGTCAACTGTCAGTTTAGCATCTTTGTTTTCTACCTGCCAACTGTCAGTTTAGCATCTTTGTTTTCTTACCTGTCAACTGTCAGTTTAGCATCTTTGTTTTCTACCTGTCAACTGTCAGTTTAGCATCTTTGTTTTCTACCTGTCAACTGTCAGTTTAGCATCTTTGTTTTCTACCTGTCAACTGTCAGTTTAGCATCTTTGTTTTCTACCTGTCAACTGTCAGTTTAGCATCTTTGTTTTCTACCTGTCAACTGTCAGGTGAGCATCTTTCTTTTTTACGTGTCAACTGTCAGTTTAGCATCTTTCTTTTTTACCTGTCAACTGTCAGTTTAGCATCTTTGTTTTCTTACCTGTCAACTGTCAGTTTAGCATCTTTGTGTTCTACCTGTCAACTCTCAGTTTAGCATCTTTGTTTTCTACCTGTCAACTGTCAGTTTAGCATCTTTGTTTTCTACCTGTCAACTGCCAGTTTAGCATCTTTGTTTTATACCTGTCAACTGTCAGTTTAGCATCTTTGTTTTCTACCTGTCAACTGTCAGTTGAGCATCTTTCTTTTTTACCTGTCAACTGTCAGTTTAACATCTTTATTTTCTTACTTGTCAACTGTCAGTTTAGCATCTTTGTTATCTTACCTGTCAACTGTCAGTTTAGCATCTTTGTTTTCTACCTGTCAACTGTCAGTTTAGCATCTTTGTTTTCTACCTGTTAACTGTCAGTTTAGCATCTCTGTTTTCTACCTGTCAACTCTCAGTTTAGCATCTTTGTTTTCTTACCTGTCAACTGTCAGTTTAGCATCTTTGTTTTCTACCTTTCAACTGTCAGTTTAGCATCTTTGTTTTCTACCTGTCAACTGTCAGTTTAGCATCTTTGTTTTCTACCTGTCAACTGTCAGTTTAGCATCTTTGTTTTCTACCTGTCAACTGTCAGGTGAGCATTTTTCTTTTTTACCTGTCAACTGTCAGTTTAGCATCTTTATTTTCTTACTTGTCAACTGTCAGTTTAGCATCTTTGTTTTCTACCTGTCAACTGTCAGTTTAGCATTTTTATTTTCTACCTGTCAACTGTCAGTTTAGCATCTTTGTTTTCTACCTGTCAACTGTCAGTTTAGCATCTTTATTTTCTTACTTGTCAACTGTCAGTTTAGCGTCTTTGTTTTCTACCTGTCAACTATCAGTTTAGCATCTTTGTTTTCTACCTGTCAACTGTCAGTTTAGCATCTTTGTTTTCTACCTGTCAACTGTCAGGTGAGCATCTTTCTTTTTTACCTGTCAACTGTCAGTTTAGCATCTTTATTTTCTTACTTGTCAACTGTCAGTTTAGCATCTTTGTTTTCTACCTGTCAACTGTCAGTTTAGCATCTTTATTTTAGATTAGGCTGCTCGCCGGTTCCTCATCACCACTTCAAGATGGCGGCCCAATTTCTCGCGTCACAGCAAACAATGCTACGTCTACTGATAAGATGTCTATGTAGCTACTCACAGTATTTCCATGGTCTATAAAGCGCTATATATCATAATGTGAGGTATATATATATTTATAGTAGGCTAATTATTGACCTTTCAGTCTATTAAGTTAGATCTTGAGGTAGCTTGCTAGCTAGCCAAATGTTTAGCTATATGCTACGTTTCCTGTATAGCTAACTAGCTAGCTGACTTTGTTTTGTCATAATTAAAGGACTCAAGGTCCAAAATACCTAACATAAACTATTAATATATGTAAATATTTATCTAGCTTACTATCTATGACGTGAGTTACTTACCTAGCTAACTAATAAACAACAAAAGACGTAGCTAAGTGCAACATGTCTACATGTCATCATGGCGGCGATCTCTTCCAGTCCACCTTAAAAAAGAAAAAAGAAAAAAAAAAAAAAAAAGTTTTAGCCCCTCCCCCTCCTCTGGCCCCGCCCCCCTGTGTTCTGCCCGCTCTTCTGTCTCGGATGTTCAGCATCCGGTTGCATGGGAACATGAGAAAAGATGAAAAACATTGACATTGGATACAAATTCATGCATTGATAAGTCAAATACAAAAAAATACACTAATAATATTTCATAAAGAATTCATAAGTTGATGGCAGCTGTGTGGAAAAGTGTTGTCTTTTAGGAGAAAATGGAGTAAATGTCCCAGTTAATATATGTATGTATTCATTTGTTTAGCATCTTTGTATTGACAATTAAAAAAATAAACATATACTTTGTGTATAAATGTCTAAAAGAGCCATTAAACACAAAGGGAGATTAAATAATGTAAAAAAAAATTGATGTTTGTTTTAATGAGAAAATATTGTAAAATAAATAAATATATAAAACTAAAAACCTGAATCAGCTGAGAGAAAAAATTAAAACCAAATAGGATTTAATTTGGAAAATTCAATGAAAGTTTAAAAATAGGCAAAAAAAAACCCAAAAAACAAACCCTGGAAGATATCATTTATTTTCCCAAAATTAATGAAAAAAATAATTATTTCTATTAAAAAGTACAATTAATAGTAAAAACAATTTTTTTTTACAAGAAAACAAACAATAATTAGATAAACAAAAAATGGTTTTGTATAAAAGTTTTAAATGACACAAAACCAATGCAAGCTAAAATGTAACAGACATTTAAAAAAAATAATCTAAAATTAAAAATGCAAAAACGAAAATTAAAGAATGTAAAAAAAAATATTGAATTATTGCTATTTAAAAGTGTAAAATAATGTAAAAAAGTAAATTCTTAAACAAAAAAAATCCGAGTCAATTGAGAAAAAAGCAATTTTTTTTTCAATACATAAATAATATAAATAGAAATTATGAAACATTTACAAAAATAAGTGAATTCGGATCATCTCTAAAACATTAACTGATTGACATATTTAAATAATAATTTGTAATTACAGTAATTATAGAAGATAATAAAAGCGTTATGTTACCAATTTAAAGTATGATGGTAAATTCTTATTAAAAGGCTACTGCAAAATTTAGATAGTATAGAGTGATTCAGTATATACACAGTATATGTATATAAAGTATATCATTTTGAGTGTGTTAATAACACATGTTATTGCTTGACAAGATCATGTAAAAATACAAACAAGCATCATTTATTGCAGGGGTTTCAAACTCATTTTAGCTCAGGGGCCGCATTGAGGAAAATCATGGCGTGATAACTTCAAAATAAAGACAACTTCAGATTGTTTTCTTGGTCTTACAAAATTAGAACGAAGCACATTCTGAAAAATTTACATATCACCAATAATCCTTTTCAACAAAAACATTTCAAGTTAGTTGAAAATTCTGAGGAGAAAAATTGGTGCAGTTTCAAAAACTCCACGAAGAACACAATAAACTTAGACTTTGTCTCAGTGTAATAAACTTCAAGCACTTCCTGTCTCGCATTCTCACGTTGGCAGTTTATTATAGACGTGTTTGGAAAAGCAGCCAAGTGTTTCCTCAAAACGGCCGAGTTGGTGACATCCGCAACTGCCACGACACATTCATTTATCATCGTTCAAAAATGACAATATATAATATAAACAAAGCAATTATCAAGGTAACAATGTAATGTTTATAGATTATATGCAATCTGTTGTTGTGTTCCCTAATTTTGAGTGTACATAAATGAAGGTGTGTGTTGCTGAGCCCGACCTGGACCTGGTTTTAAGAACTTAATTTAAACTATCTAATTCCATTGACGACCTGGTCTGGTGAAGATAATGGCCTTTATTTATTTAAAAAAAAACAATGAAAAAAATAAATAAAATAAAATAAAATAAAAACAGTTACATAGAAACTTGTTAATGAATGAAAATGAGTAAAAATTAACTTCACGGACTGTATCCCTTGCAGACGGCATTGATACATATTGTAGCAACCAGAATATCGATAACAGAAGGAAACAACCCTTTTGTGTGAATGAGTGAGAATATGGGTGGAGGGAGGGAGGGTTTTTGGGTTGGTGCACTAACTGCAAGTGTATCTTGTGTTTTTTAATGTTGATTTAATAATTAAAAAAATAATACAATTTCAAGTTCACATAACTACAAACTTAACCAATATTTAAGATTTACGCATTAAATAAAATAAAACACGACAAAATGCAGAAAAACATTTTTACAATGGAGCTCAGGGTGCGCATCGTGCATGCAACCAATTGCAAGCGCTGCATGGAACTCCAACTGGGGGCAGCAGGGTGGAACAGGGGTTAGTGCATGTGCCTCACAATACGAAGGTCCTGAGTAGTCTTGGATTCGATCCTGCGCTCGGGATATTTCTGTGTGGAGTTTGCACGTTCTCCCCGTGACCGGCTTCCTCCCACCTCCAAAGACATGCACCTGGGGATAGGTTGATTGGCAACACTAAATTGGCCCTAGTGTGTGAATGTTGTCTGTCTATCTGTGTTGGCCCTGCGATGAAATGGCGACTTGTCCAGGGTGTGCAACGCCTTCCGCCCGATTGTAGCTGAGATAGGCTCCAACACCCCCCGCCACCCAAAAGGGACAAGCGGTAGAAAATGGATGGATGGATATATTGTAGGAACCAGAATATTAATAACAGAAGGAAACAACTCTTTTGTGTGAACATGAAGGTGGAGGGAGGGTTTTTGGGTTGGTGCACTAACTGTAAGTGGATCTTGTGTTTTTTATGTTGATTTAATAAAAAAAAAAATAATAAAAAAAATTCAAGGTCACATAACTACAAACTTAACCAATGTTTAAGATTTACGCATAAAATAAAATAGAACACGACAAAATGCAGAAACACATTTTTACAATGGAGCTCAGGGTGCGCATCAAGTTGACTTAACCTCTTAGGGCCCGAGCTGTTTGTTTACATGCTTTTTTTTTTAATTTCTCTTTGCTATTTGGGCTTATTGGACCCTAATAAGAATAAAAAACTAAGAATCATCTTTTGATATGATGTACTTTTAGTCCATAAGTAACAAACGTGTACTTCATGTTTAGTGACATGCTAATTCTTATTTTAGAATAAAATTAAATGCTTCTACTTTCTCAGTAGAAGCATTTAAGTCCCATCTTAAAACTCATTTGTATACTCTAGCCTTTAAATAGCCCCCCTGTTAGACCAGTTGATCTGCCGTTTCTTTTCTTTTCTCCTCTGCTCCCCTTTTCCTTGAGGGGGGGGGGGCACAGGTCCGGTGGCCATGGATGGGGTGCTGGCTGTCCGGGGTCGGGACCCGGGGTGGACCGCTCGCCTGTGCATCGGCTGGGAACATCTCTACGCTGCTGACCCGTCTCCGCTCGGGATGGTGTCCTGCTGGCCCCACTATGGACTGGACTCTTACTATTATGTTGGATCCACTATGGACTGGACTCTCACAATATTATGTCAGACCCACTCGACATCCATTGCTTTCGGTCTCCCCTAGAGGGGGGGGGGGTTACCCACATATGCGGTCCTCTCCAAGGTTTCTCATAGTCATTCACATCGACGTCCCACTGGGGTGAGTTTTTCCTTGCCCGTATGTGGGCTTTGTACCGAGGATGTCGTTGTGGCTTGTGCAGCCCTTTGAGACACTTGTGATTTAGGGCTATATAAATAAAGATTGATTGATTGATTTTAACACTTTTTTTTTTTCCAAATTCCATTGTATGTTATACTCTTCTGACACTACCAGATAGCAGTATAAGTGTCCACATAAGTGGCCATAAGACCCCAATTCAGTAGTGTACACAATTTTGGAAATAAGAGCTAAAAGGTGCTGTCCACGCATGTGGCCACTAAGGCTCTTACCATTTCGTTGTGTTTATTCGTTGAGTGGATCGTTTACAATGAAAGAAGGTACCGTATTTTCCGCACCATAAGGCGCCCTGGGTTAAAAGCCGCGCCTTCAATGAACGGCATATTTCAAAACTTTGTCCACCTATAAGCCGCCCCGTGTTGTAAGCCGCATCTAACTGCGCTAAAGGAATGTCAAAAAAAACAGTCAGATAGGTCAGTCAAACTTTAATAATATATTAAAACCAGCGTGATGTGGGCGCGCATGGAGTCGTATATCAACATGGACAGAGCTGCGTGAAAAAAGCCACCCGGCCTCTTCGCGTAAACTTAAACTTACCTTAACCACTCGCTCATCTTTTCTTCATCCATCCCTTCGAGTTAGCTTTTTATGATGACGCCGGCTGGAAAGGTCTCTTTTGGCAAGGTCTTCCTTTTGAATATCACCATGGGTGGAAGTTTCTGGCCATTAGCATGGCAAGCTAGAACCACAGTGAAGGATGACTTCTCATTCCCTGTGGTGCGAATATTCACCGTACGTGCTCCCGTTGTATCCACAGTGCGGTTCACAGGAATATCAGTTGCTGTGAAATAGTAATCCGTGTGCGGATGGAGAGATTGCGTCTTTTCATGAACCGGATCCCTGACGCTTAGTAGGAGCCATTTTGTGGTCTTTACAGATGTAAACACACAAAGGAAATGAAACGTACGGTATATCCGCGCGCTTTTTCTTCTTCTACGCGGGCGGGTGGTTGCTTACAGTAGAAGAAGAAGCGCTTCCTGTTCTATGGGGGCGGGTGCTTACCTTGGCGGTTGCTTGCGTAGAAGAAGAAGCGCTTCCTGTTCTACCGGGAAAAAAGATGCCGGCTGTTTACCGAAGTTGCGAGATCGAAACTTTATGAAAATGAATCGTAATATTAATCCATATATAAAGCGCACCGGGTTAAAAGCCGCACTGTCAGCTTTTGAGTAAATTTGTGGTTTTTAGGTGCGGCTAATAGTGCGGAAAATACGGTATTGTGCATCAGTCTGACGCCATCTGCTGCCGGCCGATTGCTTGCCAACTCACGCTGATTGGAGTGACGGCATCCAATCCAGATGGTTCTTATAGTCAGCTGACACGCCATCTTTAAACATTTCCTGTGTGACGTGGGTTACACTTGAATTACTATTGCGACATCCAGTGGACACATTTAGAACAGCAGGTTATTTCATTTTCTCAATTGTTATCGTTCACAAACTGAGCTCGCGGGCCGGATTCAACCTGTTTTTATTGCATTGTTCGCTTTCAAGACTAGGCGGGGAAAGAGGGCGGGGCCATGGCGGCGTGTCTCTGCTGGTAGGCCGCGTAGGTCCGCAGAAGAGAGTCGGGGACGCGGGGCCTGACCACGCCCAGGGCGCCCTCAAAATGTCGGACGCTGACAAGTTTGGCTTGGATGTCCTCCTGCAGCGCCAGCAGGGCCGCCTCTCTGCACACGGCTGTTATCTGGGGACACACAACACACCAGTTGTTACCCATAATGCATTGCTCATTTCTTTATTGTTGTCTTACAAAAAAGTGATTTGATCACGTTACTTACGTTAAATTAGGATGACACAAATCCATTAAATCGTTGAAATGACGGAATGAAAATACAAGTAAATAAAGAGAAATAAAATGAGAAAAAAAACTATTCATATTAAAAAGTACACAATAAAATTAAATAAATTACCTAAAAATATAAATTCGCTGAAAAAAAAAAGGACAACGAAAAAGGATTACATTAATTTAAAAAAGGCTAAAATGTGACACTGGTTCAAAAATTTAATCATAAAAAAATCGAATCTACATTTTATTTCAAATAAGAAAATGTAAAAAGAGAACTAAAAAAATGTAAATAATATGGTTATTGATATTAAAAAGTAAAAAATTTAAGGAAAAAAAATCTAAAATCTGAATCAGCTGAGAAAACAGGAAAAAAAAAAGGATTAAATCATTAAAAAATTTACAAATGTGCAACAAAATCTTTAAGCTATCTATATCTAATATTATGTCATATATCTAATAAAAGTATTTCATATATCTAATATGTAAATATATATATATATATATATATATATATATGTGTATATATATATATATATATATATATATATATATATATATATATTTATGTGTGGGGAAAAAAATCACAAGACTACTTCATCTCCTACAGGCCTGTTTCATGAGGGGTTCCCTCAATCATCAGGAGATTTTAATGGGAGCATTCACATACCATGGTTTATATAGGGCACAGAGTGGGTGGGTACAGGCTGGCGTAGGGGCGTGGTGATTGGCTCATGTGTTACCTAGGAGGTGTTTCCGTCTGTGGCGGCATGCTGATACAATTTCGCTGCGCTTGTTGAGGGATGACAGGTCTGGACGGTATATAATAAACAGTTTCTCTTTTTTTTTCACACACATAAATATATTGCGCTCTACTACGGTATCGAGCACTATTTTTTGGATAACCTTATTAAGACATATATATATATATATATATATATATATATATATATATATATATATATATATATATATATATATATATATATATATATATATATATTTATTTCATGTATAATACAAATATGTCATTTATCTAAAAATAATGTCCTATCTAATAAAAATATGTCATATATCTAAAAAATAATTGATATGAAAAAGTACACAATAGAATAAAAAAATAACTGAATAAAAAAAATAAACTGAAATTATGAATTGGCTCAAAAAAAAAGGACAACAAAAAATGATTGAATTAATTTAAAAAGAGCTAAAATGTGACACTGGTTCAAAAATTTTATCATAAAAAAATCGAATCTACATTTTATTTCAAATAAGAAAATGTAAAAAGAGAACTCAAAAAATGTAAATAATATGGTTATTGATATTAAAAAGTAAAAAATTTAAGGAAAAAATCTAAAATCTGAATCAGCTGAGAAAAAAGGAAAACAAAAAAGGATTAAATCGTTAAAAAATTTACAAATGTGCAACAAAATCTTTAAGCTATCTATATCTAATATTATGTCATATATCTAATAAAAGTATTTCATATATCTAATATGTAAATATATATATATATATATATATATATATATATATATATATATATATATATATATATATATATATATATATATATATATATATATATATATATATATATATATCATGTATAATACAAATATGTCATTTATCTAAAAACAATGTCCTATCTAATAAAAATATGTCATATATCTAAAAAAATAATTGATATTAAAAAGTACACAATAGAATAAAAAAATAACTGAATAAAAAAATAAACTGAAATTATGAATTGGCTCAAAAAAAAGGACAACAAAAAATGGTTGAATTAATTTAAAAAGGGCTAAAATGTGACACTGGTTCAAAAAAGTAATCATAAAAAAATGTAAAAAGAGAACTCAAAAAATGTAAATATGGTTATTGATATTAAAAAGTAAAACATTTAAGGAAAAAATCTAAAATCTGAATCAGCTGAGAAAACAGGAAAACAAAAAAAGGATTAAATCATTAAAAAATTTACAAATATGCAACAAAATCTTTAAGCTATCTATATCTAATATTATGTCATATATCTAATAAAAGTATTTCATATATCTAATATGTAAATATATATATATATATATATATATATATATATATATATATATATTTATATATATATATTTATATATATTTCATGTCATTTATGATGATATATATAGATATATAGATATATATATATATATATATATATATATATATATATATATTTCATGTATAATACAAATATGTCATTTATCTAAAAATAATGTCCTATCTAATAAAAATATGTCATATATCTAAAAAATAATTGATATTAAAAAGTACACAATAGAATAAAAAAATAACTGAATAAAAAAATAAACTGAAATTATGAATTGGCTCAAAAAAAAAGGACAACAAAAAATGATTGAATTAATTTAAAAAGGGCTAAAATGTGACACTGGTTCAAAAATGAAATCATACAAAAATATAATCTACATTTTATTTCAAATAAGAAAATGTAAAAAGAGAACTCAAAAAATGTAAATAATATGGTTATTGATATTAAAAAGTAAAAAGTTTAAGGAAAAAAAATCTAAAATCTGAATCAGCTGAGAAAAAAGGAAAACAAAAAAGGATTAAATCATTAAAAAATTTACAAATGTGCAACAAAATCTTTAAGCTATCTATATCTAATATTATGTCATATATCTAATAAAAGTATTTCATATATCTAATATGTAAATATATATATATATATATATATATATATATATATATATATATATATTTCATGTATAATACAAATATGTCATTTATCTAAAAACAATGTCCTATCTAATAAAAATATGTCATATATCTAAAAAAAATAATTGATATTAAAAAGTACACAATAGAATAAAAAAATAACTGAATAAAAAAATTAACTGAAATTATGAATTGGCTCAAAAAAAAAGGACAACAAAAAATGATTGAATTAATTTAAAAAGGGCTAAAATGTGACACTGGTTCAAAAATGAAATCATACAAAAATATAATCTACATTTTATTTCAAATAAGAAAATGTAAAAATAGAACTCAAAAAATGTAAATAATATGGTTATTGATATTAAAAAGTAAAACGTTTAAGGAAAAAATCTAAAATCTGAATCAGCTGAGAAAACAGGAAAACAAAAAAGGATTAAATCATTAAAAAATTTACAAATATGCAACAAAATCTTTAAGCTATCTATATCTAATATTATGTCATATATCTAATAAAAGTATTTCATATATCTAATATGTAAATATATATATATATATATTTCATGTATAATACAAATATGTCATTTATCTAAAAATAATGTCCTATCTAATAAAAATATGTCATATATCTAAAAAATAATTGATATTAAAAAGTACACAATAGAATAAAAAAATAACTGAATAAAAAAATAAACTGAAATTATGAATTGGCTCAAAAAAAAAGGACAACAAAAAATGATTGAATTAATTTAAAAAGGGCTAAAATGTGACACTGGTTCAAAAATGAAATCATAAAAAAATATAATCTACATTTTATTTCAAATAAGAAAATGTAAAAATAGAACTCCAAAAATGTAAATAATATGGTTATTGATATTAAAAAGTAAAACATTTAATCAGCTGAGAAAACAGGAAAACAAAAAAGGATTAAATCATTAAAACATTTACAAATATGCAACAAAATCTTTAAGCTATCTATATCTAATATTATGTCATACATCTAATAAAAGTATTTCATATATCTAATATATATATATAAATGTATATATATATATTTCATGTATAATACAAATATGTCATTTATCTAAAAATAATGTCCTATCTAATAAAAATATGTCATATATCTAAAAAAATAATTGATTTTAGAAAGTACACAATAGAATACAAAAACAAACTAAAATTATGAATTGGCTAAAAAAAAAGGACGACAAAAAAAGATTACATTCATTTAAAAAGGGCTAAAATGTGACACTGGTTCAAAAATGTAATCATAAAAAAAAATAGAATCTACATTTTATTTCAAATAAGAAAATGTGGAAAGAGAACTCAAACATTTTTAATAATATGGTTATTGATATTAAAAAGTAAAAAATAGAGGAAAAAAAATCTAAAATCTGAATCAGCTGAGAAAAAAAGGAAAACAAAAAAGGATTAAATCATTAAATATGTGTTTTATGAAAGTTTAAAAATACGCAACAAAATATTTAAGCTATCTATGTCACATATCTAATATTATTATGTCATATATCTAATAAAGAAATGTCATTTATCTATTATGTCATAACTAATACAAATATTTCATATATCTAATAATAATATGTAAAATATCTAAAAAAAAAGTAAAATAAAAAATAAAATTATGTCA
>NC_084563.2:4682098-4707098 GCF_033978685.3 Nerophis lumbriciformis | reverse complement strand
TTACATTTTTTTTAACTGTTAGCATTTCAGTTTGTCTTTGGCTCGTCAGCATTCACACAAAATTCCTTACCCAAATTGCATTTTCTAGTTATTTGGGGGGAAAAAACAAAAAAACATCTATATCTTGTACTCATTTTGAAGGTGAAAACGACCAAAAGTTTGGCCTCTGATAGTCAAAAAGCTGTCCTGGCTGCTCAGTACAACATGTGTGAAAGGACAATAATGTAAACCGCAGGTTCAAGTATCGGCCACAGTTTGACCCTGGAACGGATAAATTACCTTTTTTTTTTTTTTTTTTTTTTAAAACTCTGGAGTGTTCCTGGCAATACTCCGACCCGGCGATGGAACACGGAAGCAAACTCTTCGCCAGAAATAAAACGTTTGATTCCCCAAAAAGCCAAAGAGGAAGCATCTGCAGCGGCGCGACCTCGCCAAGAGAAACATGGCCTGACCACAACTCCATGTGAAGACTGGAAGGAGGAGGAGGTCCAAGAAGACCACAGAAACACACCATCATAAAGTGTAAGTGTGTTCTTGTATTTCTGCCCTTCTTGAGACGTGAAGAAGGGAAAGTATCTTCCATATGAGGAGGTGTGAACAAGTGATGACATACAATAACATTGCATCTAATAGACAATGTCTCATTTGTGGTGACATCCATCAAAAGTTTTTAAAAGGTTTTAAAAGTGCTCCCCCTCTGGTCAACATATGAAATAACAAGTGTGTGTAAGAAATTGAAATGCACCCCCTTTGGCCAAAATTAAATAAAAATGTAATAAATATGTATATAGAGACATACTGTAATAACTTGAAGTAAATAATGACGATTAAAAAACAATTACAAAAAAAAAAAAAAAGAACTAAAAGCAGTCTTTTTCTCA
Organism: Nerophis lumbriciformis; assembly: GCF_033978685.3. Classification (NCBI taxonomy): domain Eukaryota; kingdom Metazoa; phylum Chordata; class Actinopteri; order Syngnathiformes; family Syngnathidae; genus Nerophis; species Nerophis lumbriciformis. Next base: position 4,706,217 of record NC_084563.2, on the reverse strand, counting down.
CAATGTGTCTCATATTCTTTCTGTTTCTGTAATATTGCAATATTTTCTCGTAAAATGATTACCTTTTTATGTAAAATTATTACTTTTTAATGCAAAATGGTGACATTTGTCATATAAAATTCTGACTTTTATCACAATATTGCCCATTTTTTTGTTGTTCTTGTAAAATAGTGAATTTTTTTGAGTAAAATGATGACTTTTGTCATCATTTTGCCAAGTAAAATTCCAAGTATTATTATAATATTGCCAACATTTTAAAGTTTTCTTATAAAATTGGGAAACATTTCTCATATTCTTTCTGTTTCTGTAATATTGCAACATTTTCTTGTAAAATTATGACTTTTTTTTTAATGTAAAATTGTTACTTTTTAATACAAAATGGTGACATTTATCATATAAAATTCTGACTTTTATCGCAATATTACCCATTTTTTTGTTGTTCTAGTAAAATAGTGAAGTTTTTTGAGTAAAATGATGACTTTTGTCATCATTTTGCCAAGTAAAATTCCAAGTATTATTATAATATTGGCAACATTTTAAAGTTTTCTTATAAAATTGGGAACAATTTCTCATATTATTTCTGTTTCTGTAATATTGCAATATTTTCTCGTAAAATGATTACCTTTTCTTCATGTAAAATTGTTACTTTTTAATGCAAAAGGGTGAGATTTGTCATATAAAATTCTGACTTGTATAACAATATTGCCAAGTTTTTTGTTGTTCTTGTAAAATAGTGAAATTTTTTGAGTAAAATGATGACTTTTGTCATCATTTTGCCAAGTAAAATTCCCATTATTATTATAATATTGCCAACATGTTAAAGTTTTCTGATAAAATTGTGACTTTTGTCGAGTAAAATGACGACTCTTTTCATAAAATTGCCAAAATTGTAAGCTTTTCTTGTAAAATTGCGACTGTTATTGAGTAAAATTCCAACTTTTATCATAATATTGCACAAATGTTCAGTTTTTCTTGTCAAATTTTGACTTGCGTTGAGTAAATTGACGACTTTTATTATAATACTACCAACATTCTAAGTTTTTCTTGTGAAATTGTGACCTTTTTCTTGTGAAATTGTGACCTTTTTCTTGTGAAATTCCAACTAATTTTTCACAACAAGCTTTTTTATATGTGCATAGTATGTATATATTATTCATGTTGTAAATACGCTTCTTTATATATCTAGAAAGGCTGGTCCTAAAGAGGGAGGCGTTTTTCTGACTTTTATCACAATATTGCCCATTTTTTGGTGGTTTTTGTAAAATAGTGACATTTGTTGAGTAAAATTATGACTTTTGTCATCATTTTGCTGAGTAAAATTCATATTATTATTATAATATTGCCAACATGTCAAAATGTTCTCATAAAATTGTGACTTTTATTGAGTAAAACTACGACTCTTTTCATAAAATTTTACATTTTAAGCTTTTCTTGTAAAATTGCGACTGTTATTGAGTAAAATTCCAACTTTTATCATAATATTGCACAAATGTTCAGTTTTTCTTGTAACATTTTGACTTGCGTTGAGTAAAATGACGACTTTTATTATAATACTGCCAACATTCAAAGTTTTTCTTGTGAAATTGTGACCTTTTTCTTGTGAAATTGTGACCTTTTTCTTGTGAAATTCCAACTCATTTTTCACAACAAGCTTTTTTATATTTGCATAGTATGTATATATTATTCATGTTGTAAATACACTTCTTTATATATCTAGAAAGGCTGGTCCTAAAGAGGGAGGTCATTTTTCTCACGTCTCAAGAAGGTAACAAATACCAGAGTGTGTGTTCTTGTATTCCTACCCTTCTTGAGACGTGAAGAAGGGAAAGTATCTTCCATATGAGGAGGTGTGAACAAGTGATGACATACAATAACATTGCATCTAATAGACAATGTCTCATTCGTGGTGACATCCATCAAAAGTTTTAAAAAGGTTTTAAAAGTGCTCCCCCTCTGGTCAACATATGAAATAACAAGTGTGTGTAAGAAATTGAAATGCGCCCCCTTTGGCCAAAATTAAATAAAAATGTAATAAATATGTATATAGAGACATACTGTAATAACTTGAAGTAAATAATGAAGATTAAAAAACAATTACAAAAAAAAAAAAAAAAGAACTAAAAGCAGTCTTTTTCTCACAATGTGTCTCATATTCTTTCTGTTTCTGTAATATTGCAATATTTTCTCGTAAAATGATTACCTTTTTATGTAAAATTATTACTTTTTAATGCAAAATGGTGACATTTGTCATATAAAATTCTGACTTTTATCACAATATTGCCCATTTTTTTGTTGTTCTTGTAAAATAGTGAATTTTTTTGAGTAAAATTATGACTTTTGTCATCATTTTGCCGAGTAAAATTCCGAGTATTATTATAATATTGCCAACATTTTAAAGTTTTCTTATAAAATTGGGAACAATTTCTCATATTATTTCTGTTTCTGTAATATTGCAATATTTTCTCGTAAAATGATTACCTTTTCTTCATGTAAAATTGTTACTTTTTCATGCAAAAGGGTGAGATTTGTCATATAAAATTCTGACTTGTATAACAATATTGCCAAGTTTTTTGTTGTTCTTGTAAAATAGTGAAATTTTTTGAGTAAAATTATGACTTTTGTCATCATTTTGCCAAGTAAAATTCTCATTATTATTATAATATTGCCAACATGTTAAAGTTTTCTGATAAAATTGTGACTTTTGTCGAGTAAAATGACGACTCTTTTCATAAAATTGCCAAAATGTTAAGCTTTTCTTGTAAAATTGCGACTGTTATTGAGTAAAATTCCAACTTTTATCATAATATTGCACAAATGTTCAGTTTTTCTTGTCAAATTTTGACTTGCGTTGAGTAAATTGACGACTTTTATTATAATACTACCAACATTCTAAGTTTTTCTTGTGAAATTGTGACCTTTTTCTTGTGAAATTGTGACCTTTTTCTTGTGAAATTCCAACTAATTTTTCACAACAAGCTTTTTTATATGTGCATAGTATGTATATATTATTCATGTTGTAAATACACTTCTTTATATATCTAGAAAGGCTGGTCCTAAAGAGGGAGGCGTTTTTCTGACTTTTATCACAATATTGCCCATTTTTTTGTTGTTCTTGTAAAATAGTGACATTTTTTGAGTAAAATTATGACTTTTGTCATCATTTTGCTGAGTAAAATTCATATTATTATTATAATATTGCCAACATGTCAAAATGTTCTCATAAAATTGTGACTTTTATTGAGTAAAATTACGACTCTTTTCATAAAATTTTACATTTTAAGCTTTTCTTGTAAAATTGCGACTGTTATTGAGTAAAATTCCAACTTTTATCATAATATTGCACAAATGTTCAGTTTTTCTTGTAACATTTTGACTTGCGTTGAGTAAAATGACGACTTTTATTATAATACTGCCAACATTCTAAGTTTTTCTTGTGAAATTGTGACCTTTTTCTTGTGAAATTGTGACCTTTTTCTTGTGAAATTCCAACAAATTTTTCACAACAAGCTTTTTTATATGTGCATAGTATGTATATATTATTCATGTTGTAAATACACTTCTTTATATATCTAGAAAGGCTGGTCCTAAAGAGGGAGACGTTTTTCTGACTTTTATCACAATATTGCCCATTTTTTTGTTGTTCTAGTAAAATAGTGACCTTTTTTGAGTAAAATGATGACTTTTGTCATCATTTTGCCAAGTAAAATTCCAAGTATTATTATAATATTGCCAACATGTCAAAATGTTCTCATAAAATTGTGACTTTTATTGAGTAAAATTACGACTCTTTTCATAAAATTTTACATTTTAAGCTTTTCTTGTAAAATTGCGACTGTTATTGAGTAAAATTCCAACTTTTATCATAATATTGCACAAATGTTCAGTTTTTCTTGAAACATTTTGACTTGCGTTGAGTAAAATGACGACTTTTATTATAATACTGCCAACATTCTAAGTTTTTCTTGTGAAATTGTGACCTTTTTCTTGTGAAATTGTGACCTTTTTCTTGTGAAATTCCAACTCATTTTTCACAACAAGCTTTTTTATATTTGCATAGTATGTATATATTATTCATGTTGTAAATACACTTCTTTATATATCTAGAAAGGCTGGTCCTAAAGAGGGAGGTCATTTTTCTCACGTCTCAAGAAGGTAACAAATACCAGAGTGTGTGTTCTTGTATTCCTACCCTTCTTGAGACGTGAAGAAGGAAAAGTATCTTCCATATGAGGAGGTGTGAACAAGTGATGACATAAATCATGGTCCCAATAACATTGCATCTAATAGACAATGTCTCATTTGTGGTGACATCCGTCAAAAGTTTTTAAAAGGTTTTAAAAGTGCTCCCCCTCTGGTCAACATATGAAATAACAAGTGTGTGTAAGAAATGGAAATGCGCCCCCTTTGGCCAAAATTAAATAAAAACATAAATAAATATGTATATAGAGACATACTGTAATAACTTGAAGTAAATAATGAAGATTAAAAAACAATTACAAAAAGAAAAAAAAAATGAACTAAAAGCAGTCTTTTTCTCACAATGTGTCGACTTTTTTCTTATAAAATTGGGAACAATTTCTCATATTCTTTCTGTTTCTTTAATATTGCAATATTTTCTCGTAAAATGATTACCTTTTTATGTAAAATTATTACTTTTTAATGCAAAATGGTGACATTTATCATGTAAAATTCTGACTTTTATCACAATATTGCCCATTTTTTTGGTGGTTCTTGTAAAATAGTGAATTTGTTGAGTAAAATTATGACTTTTGTCATCATTTTGCTGAGTAAAATTCATATTATTATTATAATATTGCCAACATGTCAAAATGTTCTCATAAAATTGTGACTTTTATTGAGTAAAATGACGACTCTTTTCATAAAATTTTACATTTTAAGCTTTTCTTGTAAAATTGCGACTGTTATTGAGTAAAATTCCAACTTTTATCATAATATTGCACAAATGTTCAGTTTTTCTTGTAACATTTTGACTTGCGTTGAGTAAAATGACGACTTTTATTATAATACTGCCAACATTCTAAGTTTTTCTTGTGAAATTGTGACCTTTTTCTTGTGAAATTGTGACCTTTTTCTTGTGAAATTCCAACTCATTTTTCACAACAAGCTTTTTTATATGTGCATAGTATGTATATATTATTCATGTTGTAAATACACTTCTTTATATATCTAGAAAGGCTGGTCCTAAAGAGGGAGGTCATTTTTCTCACGTCTCAAGAAGGTAACAAATACCAGAGTGTGTGTTCTTGTATTCCTACCCTTCTTGAGACGTGAAGAAGGGAAAGTATCTTCCATACGAGGAGGTGTGAACGAGTGATGACGTACAATAACATTGCATCTAATAGACAATGTCTCATTTGTGGTGACATCCATCAAAAGTTTTTAAAAGGTTTTAAAAGTGCTCCCCCTCTGGTCAACATATGAAATAACAAGTGTGTGTAAGAAATGGAAATGCGCCCCCTTTGGCCAAAATTAAATAAAAACATAAATAAATATGTATATAGAGACATACTGTAATAACTTGAAGTAAATTATGAAGATTAAAAAACAATTACAAAAAAAAAAAAAAAAAGAACTAAAAGCAGTCTTTTTCTCACAATGTGTCGACTTTTTTCTTATAAAATTGGGAACAATTTCTCATATTCTTTCTGTTTCTGTAATATTGCAATATTTTCCTCGTACAATTATAACTTTTTTTTATGTAAAGTTATTACTTTTTAATACAAAATGGTGACATTTGCCATATAAAATTCGGACTTTTATCGCAATATTACCCATTTTTTTGTTGTTCTAGTAAAATAGTGAAGTTTTTTGAGTAAAATGATGACTTTTGTCATCATTTTGCCAAGTAAAATTCCAAGTATTATTATGATATTGCCAACATTTTAAAGTTTTCTTATAAAATTGTGACTTTTGTCGAGTTAAGTTACGACTCTTTTCATAAAATTGCCAAAATGTCAAGCTTTTCTTGTAAAATTGTGACTGTTATTGAGTAAAATTCCAACTTTTATCATAATATTGCACAAATGTTCAGTTTTTCTTGTAACATTTTGACTTGCGCTGCGTAAAATGACGACTTTTATTATAACACTGCCAACATTCTAAGTTTTTCTTGTGAAATTGTGACCTTTTTCTTGTGAAATTCCAACTCATTTTTCACAACAAGCTTTTTTATATGTGCATAGTATGTATATATTATTCATGTTGTAAATACACTTCTTTATATATCTAGAAAGGCTGGTCCTAAAGAGGGAGGCGTTTTTCTGACTTTTATCACAATATTGCCCATTTTTTTGTTGTTCTTTGCAATTTCTCATATTCTTTCTGTTTCTGTAATATTGCAACATTTTCTCGTAAAATTATGACGTTTTTTATGTAAAATTGTTACTTTTTAATGCAAAATGGTGACATTTGTCATATAAAATTTTGACTTGTATAACAATATTGCCAAGTTTTTTGTTGTTCTTGTAAAATAGTGACCTTTTTTGAGTAAAATGATGACTTTTGTCATCATTTTGCTGAGTAAAATTCATTTTATTATTATAATATTGCCAACATGTTAAAATTTTCTCATAAAATTGTGACTTTTATTGAGTAAAATGACGACTCTTTTCATAAAATTGCCAAAATGTTAAGCTTTTCTTGTAAAATTGCAACTGTTATTGAGTAAAATTCCAACTTTTATCATAATATTGCACAAATGTTCAGTTTTTCTTGTAACATTTTGACTTGCGCTGCGTAAAATGACGACTTTTATTATAATACTGCCAACATTCTCAGTTTTTCTTGTGAAATTGTGACCTTTTTCTTGTGAAATTCCAACTCATTTTTCACAACAAGCTTTTTTATATGTGCATAGTATGTATATATTATTCATGTTGTAAATACACTTCTTTATATATCTAGAAAGGCTGGTCCTAAAGAGGGAGGCGTTTTTCTGACTTTTATCACAATATTGCCCATTTTTTTGTTGTTCTTGTAAAACAGTGAAATTTTTGAGTAAAATTATGAATTTTGTCATAATTTTGCAGAGTAAAATTCAGATTATTATTATAATATTGCCAAAATGTTAATGTTTTCTGATAAAATTGTGACTTTTGTCGAGTAAAATGACGACTCTTTTCATAAAATTGCCAACATTTTAAGCTTTTCTTGTAAAATTGCGACTGTTATTGAGTAAAATTCCAACTTTTATCATAATATTGCACAAATGTTCAGTTTTTCTTGTCAAATGTTGACTTGCGTTGAGTAAAATGACGACTTTTATTATAATACTGCCAACAGTCTCAGTTTTTCTTGTGAAATTGTGACCTTTTTCTTGTGAAATTCCAACTCATTTTTCACAACAAGCTTTTTTATATGTGCATAGTATGTATATATTATTCATGTTGTAAATACACTTCTTTATATATCTAGAAAGGCTGGTCCTAAAGAGGGAGGTCATTTTTCTCACGTCTCAAGAAGGTAACAAATACCAGAGTGTGTGTTCTTGTATTCCTACCCTTCTTGAGACGTGAAGAAGGAAAAGTAACTTCCATATGAGGAGGTGTGAACAAGTGATGACATAAATCATGGTCCCAATAACATTGCATCTAATAGACAATGTCTCATTTGTGGTGACATCTGTCAAAAATGAGGGTGGTCCCAAAAAGGAGGGATTTTTCACGTTGACTGTGTGTCGCTTTTAAAAGTGCTGCCCCTCTGGTCAACATATGAAATAACAAGTGTGTGTAAGAAATGGAAATGCGCCCCCTTTGGCCAAAATTAAATAAAAACATAAATAAATATGTATATAGAGACATACTGTAATAACTTGAAGTAAATAATGAAGATTAAAAAACAATTACAAAAAAAAAAAAAAAAGAACTAAAAGCAGTCTTTTTCTCACAATGTGTCGACTTTTTTCTTATAAAATTGGGAACAATTTCTCATATTCTTTCTGTTTCTGTAATATTGCAATATTTTCCTCGTAAAATTATAACTTTTTTTATGTAAAGTTATTACTTTTTATTGCAAAATGGTGACATTTGCCATATAAAATTCTGACTTTTATCGCAATATTGCCCATTTTTTTGTTGTTCTAGTAAAATAGTGAAGTTTTTTGAGTAAAATGATGACTTTTGTCATCATTTTGCCAAGTAAAATTCCAAGTATTATTATAATATTGCCAACATTTTAAAATGTTCTTATAAAATTGGGAACAATTTCTCATATTCTTTCTGTTTCTGTAATATTGCAACATTTTCTCGTAAAATTATGACGTTTTTTATGTAAAATTGTTACTTTTTAATGCAAAAGGGTGACATTTGCCATATAAAATTCTGACTTTTATCGCAATATTGCCCATTTTTTGTTGTTCTAGTAAAATAGTGAAGTTTTTTGAGTAAAATGATGACTTTTGTCATCATTTTGCCAAGTAAAATTCCAAGTATTATTATAATATTGCCAACATTTTAAAATGTTCTTATAAAATTGGGAACAATTTCTCATATTCTTTCTGTTTCTGTAATATTGCAACATTTTCTCATAAAATTATGATGTTTTCTTTATGTAAAATTGTTACTTTTTAATGCAAAATGGTGACATTTGTCATATAAAATTCTGACTTGTATCACAATATTGCCAAGTTTTTTGTTGTTCTTGTAAAATAGTGACATTTTTTGAGTAAAATTATGACTTTTGTCATCATTTTGCCAAGTAACGTTCCCATTATTATTATAATATTGCCAAAATGTTAAAGTTTTCTTATAAAATTGTAACTTTTGTCGAGTAAAATGACGACTCTTTTCATAAAATTGCTAAAATGTTAAGCTTTTCTTGTAAAATTGCGACTGTTATTGAGTAAAATTCCAACTTTTATCATAATATTGCACAAATGTTCAGTTGTTCTTGTCAAATTTTGACTTGCGTTGAGTAAAATGACGACTTTTATTATAATACTGCAAACATTCTAAGTTTTTCTTGTGAAATTGTGACCTTTTTCTTGTGAAATTGTGACCTTTTTATTGTGAAATTGTGATTTTTTTCTTGTGAAATTCCAACTCATTTTTCACAACAAGCTTTTTTATATGTGCATAGTATGTATATATTATTCATGTTGTAAATACACTTCTTTATATATCTAGAAAGGCCGGTCCTAAAGAGGGAGGCGTTTTTCTGACTTTTATCACAATATTGCCAATTTTTCTGTTGTTCTTGTAAAACAGTGACATTTTTGAGTAAAATTATGAATTTTGTCATAATTTTGCCAAGTAAAATTCCCATTATTATTATAATATTGCCAACATGTTAAAGTTTTCTGATAAAATTGTGACTTTTGTCGAGTAAAATGACGACTCTTTTCATAAAATTGCCAAAATTGTAAGCTTTTCTTGTAAAATTGCGACTGTTATTGAGTAAAATTCCAACTTTTATCATAATATTGCACAAATGTTCAGTTTTTCTTGTAACATTTTGACTTGCGTTGAGTAAAATGACGACTTTTATTATAATACTGCCAACATTCTAAGTTTTTCTTGTGAAATTGTGACCTTTTTCTTGTGAAATTGTGACCTTTTTCTTGTGAAATTCCAACTCATTTTTCACAACAAGCTTTTTTATATTTGCATAGTATGCATATATTATTCATGTTGTAAATACACTTCTTTATATATCTAGAAAGGCTGGTCCTAAAGAGGGAGGTCATTTTTCTCACGTCTCAAGAAGGTAACAAATACCAGAGTGTGTGTTCTTGTATTCCTACCCTTCTTGAGACGTGAAGAAGGAAAAGTATCTTCCATATGAGGAGGTGTGAACAAGTGATGACGTACAATAACATTGCATCTAATAGACAATGTCTCATTTGTGGTGACATCCATCAAAAGTTTTTAAAAGGTTTTAAAAGTGCTCCCCCTCTGGTCAACATATGAAATAACAAGTGTGTGTAAGAAATGGAAATGCGCCCCCTTTGGCCAAAATTTATTAAAAACATAAATAAATATGTATATAGAGACATACTGTAATAACTTGAAGTAAATAATGAAGATTAAAAAACAATTACAAAAAGAAAAAAAAAATGAACTAAAAGCAGTCTTTTTCTCACAATGTGTCGACTTTTTTCTTATAAAATTGGGAACAATTTCTCATATTCGTTCTGTTTCTGTAATATTGCAATATTTTCCTCGTAAAATTATAACTTTTTTGTATGTAAAGTTATTACTTTTTAATACAAAATGGTGACATTTGCCATATAAAATTCTGACTTTTATCGCAATATTACCCATTTTTTTGTTGTTCTAGTAAAATAGTGAAGTTTTTTGAGTAAAATTATGACTTTTGTCATAATTTTCCAAAGTAAAATTCCAAGTATTATTATAATATTGCCAACATTTTAAAGTTTTCTTATAAAATTGTGACTTTTGTCGAGTTAAGTTATGACTCTTTTCATAAAATTGCCAAAATGTTAAGCTTTTCTTGTAAAATTGCGACTGTTATTGAGTAAAATTCCAACTTTTATCATAATATTGCACAAATGTTCAGTTTTTCTTGTCAAATTTTGACTTGCGTTGAGTAAAATGACGACTTTTATTATAATACTGCCAACATTCTAAGTTTTTCTTGTGAAATTGTGACCTTTTTCTTGTGAAATTGTGACCTTTTTCTTCTGAAATTCCAACTAATTTTTCACAACAAGCTTTTTTATATTTGCATAGTATGTATATATTATTCATGTTGTAAATACACTTCTTTATATATCTAGAAAGGCTGGTCCTAAAGAGGGAGGCGTTTTTCTGACTTTTATCACAATATTGCCCATTTTTTTGTTGTTCTTGTAAAATAGTGACATTTTTTGAGTAAAATTATGACTTTTGTCATCATTTTGCTGAGTAAAATTAAATGATAAATAAATAAATGATAAATGGGTTGTACTTGTATAGCGCTTTTCTACCTTCAAGGTACTCAAAGCGCTTTGACACTACTTCCACATTTACCCATTCACACACACATTCACACACTGATGGAGGGAGCTGCCATGCAAGGCGCTAACCAGCACCCATCAGGAGCAAGGGTGAAGTGTCTTGCTCAGGACACAACGGACATGACGAGGTTGGTACTAGGTGGGGATTGAACCAGGGACCCTCGGGTCGCGCACGGCCATTCTTCCACTGCGCCACGCCGTCCCTCATTCATATTATTATTATAATATTGCCAACATGTCAAAATGTTCTCATAAAATTGTGACTTTTATTGAGTAAAATTACGACTCTTTTCATAAAATTTTACATTTTAAGCTTTTCTTGTAAAATTGTGACTGTTATTGAGTAAAATTCCAACTTTTATCATAATATTGCACAAATGTTCAGTTTTTCTTGTCAAATGTTGACTTGCGTTGAGTAAAATGACGACTTTTATTATAATACTGCCAACATTCTAAGTTTTTCTTGTGAAATTGTGACCTTGTCTTGTGAAATTCCAACAAATTTTTCATAACAAGGTTTTTAATATTTGCATAGTATGTATATATTATTCATGTTGTAAATACACTTCTTTATATATCTAGAAAGGCTGGTCCTAAAGAGGGAGGCGTTTTTCTGACTTTTATCACAATATTGCCAATTTTTTTGTTGTTCTTGTAAAACAGTGACATTTTGAGTAAAATTATGAATTTTGTCATAATTTTGCAGAGTAAAATTCCGATTATTATTATAATATTGCCAAAATGTTAAAGTTTTCTGATAAAATTGTGACTTTTGTCGGGTAAAATGACGACTCTTTTCATAAAATTGCCCAAACGTTAAGCTTTTCTTGTGAAATTGCGACTGTTTTTGAGTAAAATTCCAACTTTTATCATAATATTGCACAAATGTAACATTTTTCTTGTAAAATTTTGACTTGACAACTTTTATTATAATACTGCCAAAATTCTAAGTTTTCTTGTGAAATTGTGACCTTTTTCTTGTGAAATTCCAACTTAATGTTCACAACAAGCTTTTTTTTATATGTGCATAGTATGTATATATTATTCATGTTGTAAATACACTTCTTTATATATCTAGAAAGGCTGGTCCTAAAGAGGGAGGCATTTTTCTCAAGCCTCAAGAAATAACAAATACAAGTGTGTGTGTGTGTGTGTGTGTGTGTGTGTGTGTGTGTGTGTGTGCGTGTGTGTGCAGAGGACTTTCACCAGCCTAGAAAAGTCAGCTTGACGACGAAAGCTCTTCAGAAGAAAAAAGTAGAAAGAGTAAATGACATTTTAAAGACAGCAGTGCATTAACTTTAGTCACTGAAAAGGTCTGTTCCAGGGTCAAACCTCTTTTTTTCTTTTTTTAAACCCTTTTTGTCTCAAAGTTTGATATAATGCGGCCGTTAGAGGGGGGGGGGGGGGGGTGTTTGGTGGTAGCAGGGGGTGTATATTGTAGCGTCCCGGAAGAGTTAGTGCTGCAAAGGATTCTGGGTATTTGTTCTGTTGTGTTTATGTTGTGTTACGGTGCGGATGTTCTCCCGAAATGTGTTTGTCATTCTTGTTTGGTGTGGGTTCACAGTGTGGCGCATATTTCTAACATTGTTAAAGTTGTTTACACGGGCACCCTCAGTGTGACCTGTATCGCTGTTGATCAAGTATGCCTTGCATTCCCGCGTGTGTTCATACAGAAGCCGCACATATAAGTTATCACAAAACTTTGTGTTACATTGAGTTCAGCTCGCCCGGCAAGAAGACAAAATCTGTCTTTGAACCTACCAAGAAGAAGGCTTGTAAAACTCCACTGTGTAGGATGGGAAGCAACATGAAGGTGTTATGTTTCTTTCGTGTATTGTAATCAACAGAAATATATTGTCTTGACCCGAGATCTACAAAGCGAAGAGGAAGCAGGACCTGACTCCCCTCCAGGGACCTTTTCTTTGAACTGTTTTAACCAAAGCCGATGGCTTTTTACGACCCCCGTCCCTTAGAAACAGCTGTTGCCATGTAATCAGGGAAAGTCCAAATAAAAGAGGAGGCGTAAAATCTTTCGCCAGAGCGTGATGAGACTGTGCAAGAGTACAGTCCAGACGTCTCTCCTCAATTGAGCCAAATGTAATTCTGTCTCTGTTTAATTCCTTGCTTCTTGTCTTGTTTAATAGATGTCATCAGTGTTTGAACCTGACGGGTAGAGTGGCCGTGCCAGCAACGTGAGGGTTCCAGGTTCGATCCCAGCTTCTGCCACCCTAGTCACTGCCGTTGTGTCCTTGGGCAAGACACTTTACCCACCTGCTCCCAGTGCCACCAAACTGGTTTAAATGTAACAAAAGGCCATTATTAAGGCGTTCGATCCTACTAGAGGCGGAAAATATCCCTCTATCACGTCAAACTACCGCCCGCATGAGCGGAAGTGGGGATTATTTCAAAATAAAACACCAGAAAGACAAAATCATTTCAAACAAAGGCTTTTGCGACTTGTGTCCATTCAAAAGTCCATAGAGAATATTGCTAATTTAGCATGTCCTCGAACGCCGTCAACACGACCGATTTACACCCGTATTAATTAAACCCCTCTATTATTTAAATCGATATCATAGCCGAACATCTTTCCCGAAAATATAGTGTCTAAAAATATTGATTCCTTCATAGTTTTTGCCCATTTATTGTGGTTTTTTTGTACTTTTTCAATTAACGCCCAAGCAGCAAAGCAGTTCTGAATTGGCTTCGCCACAATAGGACATGCCAACACACTTGACATGTGGCCGGTACAGCTCGGTTGGTAGAGCAGCCGTGCCAGCAACTTGAGGGTTCCAGGTTCGATCCCCGCTTCCGCCATCCTAGTCACTGCCGTCGAGTCCTTGGGCAAGAGCTCCCAGTGCCACCCACACTGCTTTAAATTGTAACTTAGATATTGGGTTTCACTATGTAAAGCGCTTTGAGTCACTAGAGAAAAAGCGCTATATAAATATAATTCACTTCACTTCGTTGGATAATGAAGGTTGCCTCAGCTCAAAGCCTGAGCCCCGACATTAATGAACTAGCATCCTAATGAACTGGCTTGGGCACATCAGATTTGATCAGTGTGTTGCAAACTGAGCAGTTTAAAGTCCTGGTTGGTCGGTTTACTCATTGTTATTTTATTTTCAAATGTATTAGCCTGTGGAAAAAGTTAATGTTGATATTTACCTCAGAAGGCTGCAAATAGAAAAAAAATTGTATTTGATATGCCATTGATATTTTTGAATTATTATTATTATTATTATTTGAAACTGGATTTTGCATGTCACTATAAAGTTATATAAGCCTTGCTTGTTCAATATTCAATGCAAAACTTGTTTGGGTCCCTATTAAAAGGTTCATTTGTTCACTTTTAAATTTTGGCCCACTTTGTATTTGAGTTTGACATCCCTGTTCTAGAGATTGCGTGAGAAAAGACCTTATTTTGTACCTTTTTCCTTTCGAAAAAAATGTATTTTCCGAACTACAGAGCGCACCTATAAGCCACACCCACTAAATTTTAGAAATAACTATTATCTTATCATTTATTAGCAACATCGGAGTATAAGTGGCAGATATATATGTCGTGAAATGAGTTATCTACACAGAAATATTTATTTACATACCTTAATTGTTTCCTAACAGTGTCTGTAACAGGGCAGTAAAACGGCTGATCAAACAAAACAGCGCAAGCTAGCTCTCCAATCAGCTAAACAGACTCAAATTTACTGAGGGATTTGTGAAAGTGAAACGATACAAAAAGAATGTCGTAAGTTAATAATACTAACAGACACTCGTAAACGTGTTAGCATGCTAGCTAATGCTAACGACGCTGGCTTGATTACATTACGAAAGCACGTCACAATACAAATTAGTCACAATACGAAGGTCCTCGCTCTGTATTCACTATATATCTGCCCTGCCAATTGGCTGCCAGGGTGTGTTTTGGAAAGGCCCGGGTGGGGTAGCACCTGTGTTGGGGTTACACAAAGTTAAGTGTGTGTGTGTGTGTGTAAGGGAGGGGGGTGGCGGGGGGCTTTCAGGGCGTGTTTGTCCTCGCCCTTCATCAGACCAATGAAAGCTCCTCATTCTCTGCGGGACCTGGGAGTTCAGGGATGGCATATTTACCAAACACACCCACACTCCACCGACCTGCAGACTCAGCTCTGTTATGTTCTTGTGCTCCTACCCTTCTTGAGACATGAAGAAGGACACGTATCTTCCATATGAGGAGGTGCGAACAAGTTAGGACCGAAATCATGGTCCCAATAACATTGCATCTAATAGAGAGCCAAATACTAGAGTCCGTGAACATTGCATCTAATAGAGAGCCAAATACTAGAGTCCGTGAACATTGCATCTAATAGAGAGCCAAATACTAGAGTCCGTGAACATTGCATCTAATAGAGAGCCAAATACTAGAGTCCGTGAACATTGCTCCAAAGTCTGTTTTGTTGTTGTTCATTTAATGTGCGTACAAAAGTAAACATTGAAAGGCGTCAAAATGAGGGTGGTGCCAAAAAGAAGGGATTTTTTCCACATTTACTGTGTGTCGCTTTTAAAAGTGCTCCCTCTCTGGTCAACATATGAAATAACAAGTGTGTGTAGGGAATTGAAATGTGCCCCATTTGGCCAAATTTTATGAAAAAAATAAAATAAAAAAATAAATATGTATATAGAGACATACTGTAATAACTTGAAGTAAATAATGAAGATTAAAAAACAATTAAAACCAAACCAAAAAATTTAACTAAAAGTAGTCTTTTTCTCACAATGTGTCGACTTTTTTCTTATAAAATTGGGAACAATTTCTCATATTCTTTCTGTTTCTGTAATATTGCAATATTTTCTCGTAAAATGATTACCTTTTTATGTAAAATTATTACTTTTTAATGCAAAATGGTGACATTTGTCATATAAAATTCTGACTTTTATCACAATATTGCCCTTTTTTTTTGTTGTTCTTGTAAAATAGTGAATTTTTTTGAGTAGATTTATGACTTTTGTCATCATTTTGCCGAGTAAAATTCCGATTATTATTATAATATTGCCAAAATGTTAAAGTTTTCTTATAAAATTGTGACTTTTGTCGAGTTAAGTTACGACTCTTTTCATAAAATTGCCAAAATGTCAAGCTTTTCTTGTAAAATTGCGACTGTTATTGAGTAAAATTCCAACTTTTATCATAATATTGCACAAATGTTCAGTTTTTCTTGTAACATTTTGACTTGCGTTGCGTAAAATGACGACTTTTATTATAATACTGCCAACATTCTAAGTTTTTCTTGTGAAATTGTGACCTTTTTCTTGTGAAATTCCAACTAATTTTTCACAACAAGCTTTTTTATATGTGCATAGTATGTATATATTATTCATGTTGTAAATACACTTCTTTATATATCTAGAAAGGCTGGTCCTAAAGAGGGAGGCGTTTTTCTGACTTTTATCACAATATTGCCCATTTTTTTGTTGTTCTTGTAAAACAGTGACATTTTTGAGTAAAATTCTGAATTTTGTCATAATTTTGCAGAGTAAAATTCAGATTATTATTATAATATTGCCAAAATGTTAAAGTTTTCTGATAAAATTGTGACTTTTGTAGAGTAAAATGACAACTCTTTTCATAAAATTGCCCAAACGTTAAGCTTTTCTTGTGAAATTGAGACTGTTATTGAGTAAAATTCCAACTTTTATCATAATATTGCACAAATGTTCAGTTTTTTTGTAAAATTATGACTTGCGTTGAGTAAAATGACGACTTTTATTATAATACTGCCAACATTCTCAGTTTTTCTTGTGAAATTGTGACCTTTTTCTTGTGAAATTCCAACAAATTTTTCACAACAAGCTTTTTTATATGTGCATAGTATGTATATATTATTCATGTTGTAAATACACTTCTTTATATATCTAGAAAGGCTGGTCCTAAAGAGGGAGGCATTTTTCTGACTTTTATCACAATATTGCCCATTTTTTTGTTGTTCTTATAAAATAGTGAATTTTTTTGAGTAAAATTATGACTTTTGTCATCATTTTTCCGAGTAAAATTCCGATTATCATTATAATATTGCCAAAATGTTAAAGTTTTCTTATAAAATTGTGACTTTTGTTGAGTTAAATGACGACTCTTTTCATAAAATTGCCAAAATGTTAAGCTTTTCTTGTAAAATTGCGACTGTTATTGAGTGAAATTCCAACTTTTATCATAACATTGCACAAATGTTCAGTTTTTTTGTAAAATGTTGACTTGCGTTGAATAAAATTATGACTTTTATTATAATACTGCCAAAATTCTAAGTTTTTTTGTGGAAATGTGACCTTTTTATTGTAAAATTGCGACTGTTATTGAGTGAAATTCCAACTTTTATCATAATATTGCACAAATGTTCAGTTTTTCTTGTAACATTTTGACTTGCGTTGCGTAAAATGACGACTTTTATTATAATACTGCCAACATTCTCAGTTTTTCTTGTGAAATTGTGACCTTTTTCTTGTGAAATTCCAACAAATTTTTCACAACAAGCTTTTTTATATGTGCATAGTATGTATATATTATTCATGTTGTAAATACACTTCATTATATATCTAGAAAGGCTGGTCCTAAAGAGGGAGGCGTTTTTCAGACTTTTATCACAATATTGCCCATTTTTTTGTTGTTCTTGTAAAACAATGACATTTTTGAGTAAAATCATGACTTTTGTCATCATTATGCCGAGTAAAATTCCGATTATTATTATAATATTGCCAAAATGTTAAAGTTTTCTTATAAAATTGTGACTTTTGTCGAGTTAAATTACGACTCTTTTCATAAAATTGCCAAAATGTTAAGCTTTTCTTGTAAAATTGCGACTGTTATTGAGTGAAATTCCAACTTTTATCATAATATTGCACAAATGTTCAGTTTTTCTTGTCAAATTTTGACTTGCGTTGAGTAAATTGACGACTTTTATTATAATACTGCCAACATTCTAAGTTTTTCTTGTGAAATTGTGACCTTTTTCTTGTGAAATTGTGACCTTTTTCTTGTGAAATTCCAACAAATTTTTCACAAGCTTTTTTATATGTGCATAGTATGTATATATTATTCATGTTGTAAATACACTTCTTTATACATCTAGAAAGGCTGGTCCTAAAGAGGGAGGCGTTTTTCTGACTTTTATCACAATATTGCCCATTTTTTTGTTGTTCTTGTAAAACAGTGACATTTTTGAGTAAAATTATGAATTTTGTCATAATTTTGCAGAGTAAAATTCAGATTATTATTATAATATTGCCAAAATGTTAAAGTTTTCTGATAAAATTGTGACTTTTGTAGAGTAAAATGACAACTCTTTTCATAAAATTGCCCAAACGTTAAGCTTTTCTTGTGAAATTGCGACTGTTATTGAGTAACATTCCAACTTTTATCATAATATTGCACAAATGTTCAGTTTTTCTTGTAACATTTTGACTTGCGTTGCGTAAAATGACGACTTTTATTATAATACTGCCAACATTCTCAGTTTTTCTTGTGAAATTGTGACCTTTTTCTTGTGAAATTCCAACTCATTTTTCACAACAAGCTTTTTTATATTTGCATAGTATGTATATATTATTCATGTTGTAAATACACTTCTTTATATATTTAGAAAGGCTGGTCCTAAAGCGGGAGGCGTTTTTCTGACTTTTATCACAATATTGCCCATTTTTTTGTTGTTCTTGTTAAATAGTGAATTTTTTTTTGAGTAAAATTATGACTTTTGTCATCATTTTGCTGAGTAAAATCCCGATTATTATTATGATATTGCCAAAATGTTAAAGTTTTCTTATAAAATTGTGACTTTTGTCGAGTTAAATTACGACTCTTTTCATAAAATTGCCAAAATGTTAAGCTTTTCTTGTAAAATTGCGACTGTTATTGAGTAAAATTCCAACTTTTATCATAATATTGCACAATTGTTCCTTTTTTCTTGTAAAATTATGACTTGCGTTGAGTAAAATGACGACTTTTATTATAATACTGCCAACATTCTCAGTTTTTCTTGTGAAATTGTGACCTTTTTCTTGTGAAATTCCAACTCATTTTTCACAACAAGCTTTTTTATATGTGCATAGTATGTATATATTATTCATGTTGTAAATACACTTCTTTATATATCTAGAAAGGCTGGTCCTAAAGAGGGAGGCGTTTTTCTGACTTTTATCACAATATTGCCCATTTTTTTGTTGTTCTTGTAAAATAGTGAATTTTTTTGAGTAAAATTATGACTTTTGTCATCATTTAGCCGAGTAAAATTCCGATTATTATTATAATATTGCCAAAATGTTAAAGTTTTCTTATAAAATAGTGACTTTTATCGAGTTAAATGACGACTCTTTTCATAAAATTGCCAAAATGTTAAGCTTTTCTTGTAAAATTGCGACTGTTATTGAGTGAAATTCCAACTTTTATCATAATATTGCACAAATGTTCAGTTTTTCTTGCAACCTTTTGACTTGCGTTGCGTAAAATGACGACTTTTATTATAATACTGCCAACATTCTCAGTTTTTCTTGTGAAATTGTGACCTTTTTCTTGTGAAATTCCAACTCATTTTTCACAACAAGCTTTTTTATATGTGCATAGTATGTATATATTATTCATGTTGTAAATACACTTCTTTATATATCTAGAAAGGCTGGTCCTAAAGAGGGAGGCGTTTTTCTGACTTTTATCACAATATTGCCCATTTTTTTGTTGTTCTTGTTAAATAGTGAATTTTCTTTGAGTAAAATTATGACTTTTGTCATCATTTTGCCGAGTAAAATTCCGATTATTATTATGATATTGCCAAAATGTTAAAGTTTTCTTATAAAATTGTGACTTTTGTCGAGTTAAATTACGACTCTTTTCATAAAATTGCCAAATTGTTAAGCTTTTCTTGTAAAATTGCGACTGTTATTGAGTAAAATTCCAACTTTTATCATAATATTGCACAATTGTTCCTTTTTTCTTGTAACATTTTGACTTGCGTTGAGTAAAATGACGACTTTTATTATAATACTGCCAACATTCTCAGTTTTTCTTGTGAAATTGTCACCTTTTTCTTGTGAAATTGTGACCTTTTTCTTGTGAAATTCCAACTCATTTTTCACAACAAGCTTTTTTATATTTGCATAGTATGTATATATTATTCATGTTGTAAATACACTTCTTTATATATCTAGAAAGGCTGGTCCTAAAGAGGGAGGCGTTTTTCTGACTTTTATCACAATATTGCCCATTTTTTTGTTGTTCTTGTAAAATAGTGAATTTATTTTTAGTAAAATTATGACCTTTGTCATCATTTTGCCGAGTAAAATTCCGATTATCATTATAATATTGCCAAAATGTTAAAGTTTTCTGATAAAATTGTGACTTTTGTCGAGTAAAATGACGACTCTTTTCATAAAATTGCCAAAATGTCAAGCTTTTCTTGTAAAATTGTGACTGTTATTGAGTGAAATTCCAACTTTTATCATAATATTGCACAAATGTTCAGTTTTTCTTGTAACATTTTGACTTGCGTTGCGTAAAATGATGACTTTTATTATAATACTGCCAACATTCTAAGTTTTTCTTGTGAAATTGTGACCTTTTTCTTGTGAAATTCCAACAAATTTTTCACAACAAGCTTTTTTATATGTGCATAGTATGTATATATTATTCATGTTGTAAATACACTTCTTTATATATCTAGAAAGGCTGGTCCTAAAGAGGGAGGCGTTCTTCTGACTTTTATCACAATATTGCCCATTTTTTTGTTGTTCCTGTTAAATAGTGAATTTTTTTTGAGTAAAATTATGACTTTTGTCATCATTTTGCCGAGTAAAATTCCGATTATTATTATGATATTGCCAAAATGTTAAAGTTTTCTTATAAAATTGTGACTTTTGTCGAGTTAAATTACGACTCTTTTCATAAAATTGCCAAAATGTTAAGCTTTTCTTGTAAAATTGCGACTGTTATTGAGTGAAATTCCAACTTTTATCATAATATTGCACAAATGTTCCGTTTTTCTTGTCAAATTTTGACTTGCGTTGAGTAAATTGACGACTTTTATTATAATACTACCAACATTCTAAGTTTTTCTTGTGAAATTGTGACCTTTTTCTTGTGAAATTGTGACCTTTTTCTTGTGAAATTCCAACACATTTTCACAACAAGCTTTTTTATATGTGCATAGTATGTATATATTATTCACGTTGTAAATACACTTCTTTATATATCTAGAAAGGCTGGTCCTAAAGAGGGAGGCGTTTTTCTGACTTTTATCACAATGTTGCCCATTTTTCTGTTGTTCTTGTAAAATAGTGAATTTTTTTGAGTAAAATTATGACTTTTGTCATCATTTTGCAGAGTAAAATTCCGATTATTATTATAATATTGCCAAAATTTCAAAGTTTTCTTATAAAATTGTGACTTTTGTCGAGTTAAATGACGACTCTTTTCATAAAATTGCCAAAATGTCAAGCTTTTCTTGTAAACTTGCGACTGTTATTGAGTGAAATTCCAACTTTTATCATAATATTGCACAAATGTTCAGTTTTTCTTGTCAAATTTTGACTTGCGTTGAGTAAATTGACGACTTTTATTATAATACTACCAACATTCTAAGTTTTTCTTGTGAAATTGTGACCTTTTTCTTGTGAAATTGTGACCTTTTTCTTGTGAAATTCCAACAAATTTTTCACAACAAGCTTTTTTATATGTGCATAGTATGTATATATTATTCATGTTGTAAATACACTTCTTTATATATCTAGAAAGGCTGGTCCTAAAGAGGGAGGCATTTTTCTGACTTTTATCACAATATTGCCCATTTTTTTGTTGTTCTTGTTAAATAGTGAATTTTTTTTGAGTAAAATTATGACTTTTGTCATCATTTTGCCGAGTAAAATTCCGATTATTATTATAATATTGCCAAAATGTTAAAGTTTTCTTATAAAATTGTGACTTTTGTCGAGTTAAATTACGACTCTTTTCATAAAATTGCCATAATGTTGAGCTTTTCTTGTAAAATTGCGACTGTTATTGAGTAAAATTCCAACTTTTATCATAATATTGCACAAATGTTCAGTTTTTCTTGTAACATTTTGACTTGCGTTGCGTAAAATGACGACTTTTATTATAATACTGCCAACATTCTCAGTTTTTCTTGTGAAATTGTGACCTTTTTCTTGTGAAATTCCAACAAATTTTTCACAACAAGCTTTTTTATATGTGCATAGTATGTATATATTATTCATGTTGTAAATACACTTCTTTATATATCTAGAAAGGCTGGTCCTAAAGAGGGAGGCGTTTTTCTGACTTTTATCACAATATTGCCCATTTTTTTGTTGTTCTTGTAAAATAGTGACATTTTTTGAGTAAAATTATGACTTTTGTCGTCATTTTGCCGAGTAAAATTTCGATTATTATTATAATATTGCCAAAATGTTAAAGTTTTCTTATAAAATTGTGACTTTTGTCGAGTTAAATGACGACTCTTTTCATAAAATCGCCAAAATGTTAAGCTTTTCTTGTAAAATTGCGACTGTTATTGAGTGAAATTCCAACTTTTATCATAATATTGCACAAATGTTCAGTTTTTCTTGTAACATTTTGACTTGCGTTGCGTAAAATGACGACTTTTATTATAATACTGCCAACATTCTCAGTTTTTCTTGTGAAATTGTGACCTTTTTCTTGTGAAATTCCAACAAATTTTTCACAACAAGCTTTTTTATATGTGCATAGTATGTATATATTATTCATGTTGTAAATACACTTCTTTATATATCTAGAAAGGCTGGTCCTAAAGAGGGAGGCATTTTTCTGACTTTTATCACAATATTGCCCATTTTTTTGTTGTTCTTGTTAAATAGTGAAGTTTTTTTGAGTAAAATTATGACTTTTGTCATCATTTTGCCGAGTAAAATTCCGATTATTATTATGATATTGCCAAAATGTTAAAGTTTTCTTATAAAATTGTGACTTTTGTCGAGTTAAATTACGACTCTTTTCATAAAATTGCCAAAATGTTAAGCTTTTCTTGTAAAATTGCGACTGTTATTGAGTAAAATTCCAACTTTTATCATAATATTGCACAATTGTTCCTTTTTTCTTGTAAAATTATGACTTGTGTTGAGTAAAATGACGACTTTTATTATAATACTGCCAACATTCTCAGTTTTTCTTGTGAAATTGTGACCTTTTCCTTGTGAAATTGTGACCTTTTTCTTGTGAAATTCCAACTCATTTTTCACAACAAGCTTTTTTATATTTGCATAGTATGTATATATTATTAAATTGCCCAAACGTTAAGCTTTTCTTGTGAAATTGCGACTGTTATTGAGTAAAATTCCAACTTTTATCATAATATTGCACAAATGTTAAATTTTTCTTGTAAAATATTGACTTGACAACTTTTATTATAATACTGCCAAAATTTTAAGTTTTCTTGTGAAATTCCAACTAATTTTCCCTAACAAGCTTTTTTATATATGCATAGTATGTATATATTATTCATGTTGTAAATACACTTCTTTATATATCTAGAAAGGCTGGTCCTAAAGAGGGAGGCGTTTTTCTCAGGTCTCAAGAATGTAACAAATACAAGTGTGTGTGTGTGTGTGTGTGTGTGTCTGAAATGTCGTCCCCCACCCTGCATAACTTCCCACACAAACAATATTATTTTTAAGCACACTCAGCATTATTTTATGACCTCCGCCAAGCACAAAAATGCAGATTTTAATCGCTGTTATCTTATTTTGCGCAAAAAAAGTTGATTTTAGTGAATATCTGGACAAAGGTGCATCTATTTACTTAACACTTTTCTGAATCCAGGGATGAATTATATATCGCGATTTAGATTTTTGTTGTGCATCCCTAGTTATTAGTTGTTTATTTTCAGCTTTTTAAAAAATTAAATTCTTACATTTTTAAAGTTTTTTTCCTGACTAAATGTGCCACGCCTTGCACACCCCCCGCTTTTACCCCCACCCGGGTGCCCCGCCCCGCCCCAAAGTCAACAAGCCCGATGATTTGGCCCGGGCCCAGAGTGCAGAGCGGTGCGGGGACCGACACGTGCACCAGTGAGCATGAATGGACCAGCCAGCCGAGCGTTGCAGACACCTGGAGCTCCGACCCGCCGGGGGGCGCGGGGGGCGGGGGGGAGAGACC
>NC_084563.2:4667098-4677098 GCF_033978685.3 Nerophis lumbriciformis | reverse complement strand
CTCACCAATGCTAGGTCCATAAAGACATGGATGACAGAGTCTGGTGTGGATGAACTTGACTGGCCTGCTCAGAGTCCTGACCTGAACCCCGATAGAACACCTTTGGGATGAATTAGAACGGAGACTGAGAGCACCAACATCAGTGTGTGACCTCACCAATGCAAGGTCCATAAAGACATGGATGACAGAGTCTGGTGTGGATGAACTTGACTGGCCTGCTCAGAGTCCTGACCTGAACCCCGATAGAACGGAGACCGAGAGCCAGGCTTTCTCCACCAATATCAGTGTGTGACCTCACCAATGCAAGGTCCATAAAGACATGGATGACAGAGTCTGGTGTGGATGAACTTGACTGGCCTGCTCAGAGTCCTGACCTGAACCCCGATAGAACACCTTTGGGATGAATTAGAACGGAGACTGAGAGCACCAACATCAGTATGTGACCTCACCAATGCTAGGTCAATAAAGACATGGATGACAGAGTCTGGTGTGGATGAACTTGACTGGCCTGCTCAGAGTCCTGACCTGAACCCCGATAGAACACCTTTGGGATTAATTAGAACGGAGACCGAGAGCCAGGCTTTCTCCGCCAATATCAGTGTGTGACCTCACCGATGCAAGGTCCATAAAGACATGGATGACAGAGTCTGGTGTGGATGAACTTGACTGGCCTGCACAGAGTCCTGACCTGAACCCCGATAGAACACCTTTGGGATTAATTAGAACGGAGACCGAGAGCCAGGCTTTCTCCACCAATATCAGTGTGTGACCTCACCAATGCAAGGTCAATAAAGACATGGATGACAGAGTCTGGTGTGGATGAACTTGACTGGCCTGCTCAGAGTCCTGACCTGAACCCGATAGAACACCTTTGGGATGTATTAGAACGGAGACTGAGAGCACCAACATCAGTGTGTGACCTCACCAATGCTAGGTCAATAAAGACATGGATGACAGAGTCTGGTGTGGATGAACTTGACTGGCCTGCTCAGAGTCCTGACCTGAACCCCGATAGAACACCTTTGTGATGAACTAGAACGGAGACTGAGAGCCAGGCCTTCAGTGTGTGACCTCACCAATGCTAGGTCAATAAAGACATGGATGACAGAGTCTGGTGTGGATGAACTTGACTGGCCTGCTCAGAGTCCTGACCTGAACCTCGATAGAACACCTTTGGGATGAATTAGAACGGAGACTGAGAGCACCAACATCAGTGTGTGACCTCACCGATGCAAGGTCCATAAAGACATGGATGACCGAGTCTGGTGTGGATGAACTTGACTGGCCTGCTCAGAGTCCTGACCTGAACCCCGATAGAACACTTTTGTGATTAACTAGAACGGAGACTGAGAGGCAGGCCTTCAGTGTGTGACCTCACCAATGCAAGGTCCATAAAGACATGGATGACAGAGTCTGGTGTGGATGAACTTGACTGGCCTGCTCAGAGTCCTGACCTGAACCCGATAGAACACCTTTGTGATTAACTACAACGGAGACTGAGAGCCAGGCCTTCAGTGTGTGACCTCACCAATGCAAGGTCCATAAAGACATGGATGACAGAGTCTGGTGTGGATGAACTTGACTGGCCTGCTCAGAGTCCTGACCTGAACCCCGATAGAACACCTTTGGGATTAATTAGAACGGAGACCGAGAGCCAGGCCTTCAGTGTGTGACCTCACCAATGCAAGGTCAATAAAGACATGGATGACAGAGTCTGGTGTGGATGAACTTGACTGGCCTGCTCAGAGTCCTGACCTGAACCCCGATAGAACACCTTTGGGATTAATTAGAACGGAGACTGAGAGCACCAACATCAGTGTGTGACCTCACCGATGCAAGGTCCATAAAGACATGGATGACAGAGTCTGGTGTGGATGAACTTGACTGGCCTGCTCAGAGTCCTGACATGAACACCTTTGGGATTAATTAGAACGGAGACCGAGAGCCAGGCTTTCTCCACCAATATCAGTGTGTGACCTCACCGATGCAAGGTCCATAAAGACATGGAGGACAGAGTCTGGTGTGGATGAACTTGACTGGCCTGCTCAGAGTCCTGACCTGAACCCCGATAGAACACCTTTGGGATGAATTAGAACGGAGACCGAGAGCCAGGCTTTCTCCACCAATATCAGTGTGTGACCTCACCGATGCAAGGTCCATAAAGACATGGATGACAGAGTCTGGTGTGGATGAACTTGACTGGCCTGCACAGAGTCCTGACCTGAACCCAATAGAACACCTTTGTGATTAACTAGAACAGAGACTGAGAGCCAGGCCTTCAGTGTGTGACCTCACCAATGCAAGGTCCATAAAGACATGGATGACAGAGTCTGGTGTGGATGAACTTGACTGGCCTGCTCAGAGTCCTGACCTGAACCCCGATAGAACACCTTTGGGATTAATTAGAACGGAGACTGAGAGCCAGGCCTGTGTGACCTCACCAATGTGCTCTTTGGAAGAATGGTAGAAAATTCCTATTGTTGACGGTTTCCCTTCCTTACTTCCCCTCTGGAGAAGCAATTTCCAGTTTTTAAGGCGTGATGGACACTTTCCCAGCGCTTTTATGCGCGGCTCTTTTTTTTTGTGTCCGCCCGTGCAACACGAGACGGTGTGCAACATTAGTCGCCGGTAGCCTCGGGTAAGCACCACGCTGACAAAAGCAGCAGCGGATCACGGGAGGGAATGTTCTCCTTTTTTTTTTGAGAACAACAAGCTGAAGTCCTGCAGACGTATATTGCCAAAAGTATTTGGCCACTGTTGCGCGTTTTGGACCAGTTGTTCCTCCCAGGGAATTCAAGTCACAAGTCGCTCCCAAGCTCTTTACGACACTTAAAAGCTGAGTAGAAAAACCACCAGAAACAGAATAGGTATTTTGTAATATATTTGCAAAGCTTTGCAGATATACATTTGAGACCAGTCCAGCATAGAACATTCAAATGCGCCCCTAAGATCGCCGAAAACCCTCTCCCCTCTTAAGTCCCTGGCAGTCCTGTGTCTCTAGCCAAAACAAATGTCCATTATCTCTCTCTCTCTCTCTAACATTCCTCATTCAAGGTTAAGCACACAGTTTTGCAGACAACCAAAAGACCACAATTGGAAGAAAAACACTAGCTGTTTTGTAATATGATTATGAAATAAAAAGAAGTAGCACTTAAATTCGGATATATGTAAACATCTGCCTCCGACACCACCCATCCAAATGATGAGAATCAGGTGTCCTAATCACTAAGCCCGGCCACAGGTGTATAAAATCAAGCACTTAGGCACGGAGACTGTTTCTAGAAACATTTGTGAAAGAATGGGCCGCTTTCAGTGATTTCCAGCGTGGAACTGTCCACCTGTGCGACAAATCCAGTCGTGAAATTTCCTCGCTCCAAAATATTCCAAAGTCAACTTTATTATAAGAAAAGTGAAGATTTAGGGAACAACAGCAACTCAGCCACCAAGTGGTAAGACAGGTAAACTGACTTTCTAAACTAAGACTTTCTACGGAGCTCCAAACTTCATGTGATCTTCCAATTAGCCCACGTACAGTATGCAGAGAGCTTCATGGAATGGGTTTCCATGGCCGAGCGGCTGGATCTAAGCCATAAATCACCAAGTCCGATTGCAAAGCGTGGGATGCAGTGGAGACGCCTTCTCTGGACTGATGAATCACGCTTTGGAGGTTGCCAGGAGAACGCTACATTTCGGACTGCATTGTGCCGAGTGTGAAATTTGGTGGAGGAGGAATTATGGTGTGGGTAATAGCTGCAAAAGGTGTCATATTGAACCCTATGGGTTAGGAATGGGATGGCACATGTGAGTCAAGGCAGGTGGCCAAATACTTTTGGCAATATAGAAGGAGAAAATGAGAGGAGCAACGACTATGAGATGAAGTGAGAAAGAAGGTGAGGGGGAAAAAAAGAATGAAATGAAAGAGGAGAAAACAATATTGGAACAAAAAAAAAAGTGGACAAATGGAAGATAAACAATGAGAAAGAGGAGAAGAATGAGGTGAAAGAGGAGAAAAGAGAGAAAGACTGACAATTATGAGAGAGAGTGAGGTCAAAGAGGAACAAAGAAGAGAGAGAAAACGGAGAAAGAGGAAGAATGAAGAGAAAGAGAGAGTAATGGAGGGAAAATGAAAGAGGAGAAAGAAAAAGAGGAAGAGAGAAAGTGGAGAAAGAGTAGAAGGTGAGAAAAGAGAGAAAGTGTGGCAATTATGAGAGAGAATGAAGAGAAAGGAATACTTAGTAGGGAGGAAGAGGAGATTGTGTTTACCCAGCAATATGTTTGGAGGAGAAAAGGTGAGGCCTTTAATCCCAGGAACACCATTCCTACCGTAAAGCATGGTGGTGGTAGTATTGTGCTCTGGGCCTGTTTTGCTGCTTTAAATGGGACAATGAAAAAGAAGGATTAGCTCCAAATTGTTCAGGACAAGCTAAAGTCATCAGCCCGGAGGTTGGGTCTTGGGCGCAGTTGGACAATGACCCCAAACACACCTCAAAAGTGGCTAAATCAGGCTAGAATGAAGGAAAAGTCCTGACTTAAGGGTGTGGACAATGCTGAAGAAACAAGTCCATGTCAGAAAACCAAAAATGTGTACAAGTGTGAACATTTGTGTATCATTGTGTACATTCTCTTATTTTTCTTCCTTATTTATTCTTTCTTCTTTTATTTTACTTTTTCTACTCATTATTTGCTTCTTCCTTTATTTCCCTATTCTCTATCTTTCTCCTCACTCTCTCTCATTATTGCCACTTTCTGTCTTTTCTCCTCTTTCACTTGTTTCCCCCTCATTCTTTTTTTCTTTCTCCCCATTATTTATTTCTTCTCCTATGTATTTTTTTCTTTCTCCTCATTCTTTCCTTCTCTTTATCCTCATTCTCTCTCATAATTGTCACTTTCTCTCTTTTCTCCTCTTTCACACTACCTTCCTCTCCTTTTGCCCTCATCCTCTCTTTTTTCATTCTCTTCATTTATTCTTTCATCTTTTCTTTTTTCTCCTCAATCTCCCCTTCTCCCTATTTCTCCTCATTCTCTCATAATTGTCACTTTTTCTCTTTTCTCCTCTTTCCTACACTCTCTCATTTTTCCTCCTTATTCATTCTTTCTTTTTTTATTTTACTTTTTCTACTCATTATTTGCTTCTTCCTTTTTTTCTTATTCTCTATCTTTCTCCTCACTCTCTCTCATTATTGCCACTTTCTGTCCTTTCTCCTCTTTCACTTGTTTTCCCCTCATTCTTTTTACTTTCTCCTCATTATTTCCTTCTTTCCCTATCTTTTTTCTCTCTCTTCGTCCTCATTCTTTCCTTCTCTTTCTCCTCATTCTCTCTCATAATTGTCACTTTGTCTCTTTCACACTACCATCCTCTCTTTTTCCTTTCTTTTCATTTATTCTTTCTCCTTTTCTTTTTTCTCCTCAATCTTTCCTTCTTCCTATTTCTCCTCATTCTCTCTCTCAGAATTAACGATTTCACTCTTTTCTCCTCTTTCAAACTCTCTGTCTCTCCTTTCCCCCCTCTCGTTCATCCTTTTCACTTCCTTTTCATTATTTCCTTCTTTCCCCTCAGTATTTCTTTCTTCACTTATCTATTTTTTTCTCTTTCTCCTCATTCTCTCTCATAATTGTCACTTTCTCTCTTTTCTCCTCTTTCACACTACCTTCCTCTCCTTTTGCCCTCATCCTCTCTTTGTTCATTCTCTTCATTTATTCTTTTGTCTTTTCTTTTTTCTCCTCAATCTCCCCTTCTCCCTATTTCTCCTCATTCTCTCATAATTGTCACTTTTTCTCTTTTCTCCTCTTTCCTACACTCTCTCATTTTTCCTCCTTATTCATTCTTTCTTTTCTTTACTTTTCCTACTCATTATTTGCTTCTTCCTTTTTTTCTTATTCTCTGTCTTTCTCCTCACTCTCTCTCGTTATTGCCACTTTCTGTCTTTTCTCCTCTTTCACTTGTTTTCCCCTCATTTTTTTTACTTTCTCCTCATTATTACCTTCATCCACTATCTTATTATTTCCTCTTTGTCCTCATTCTTTCCTTCTCCTTCTCCTCATTCTCTCTCATAATTGTCACTTTCTCTCTTTTCTCCTCTTTCACACTACCTTCCTCTCCCTTTGCCCTCATCCTCTCTTATTCTTTCTTTTCATTTTTTATTTATTCTTTTCTTTTTTCTCCTCAATCTCTCTCTCTCAGAATTATCGATTTCACTCGTTTCTCCTCTTTCAAACTCTCTGTCTCTCCCCCCTCGTTCATCCTTTTCACTTTCTTTTCATTATTTCCTTCTTTCCCCTCAGTATTTCTTTCTTCACTTATCTATTTTTTTCTCTTTCTCCTCATTCTCTCTCATAATTGTCACTTTCTCTCTTTTCTCCTCTTTCACACTACCTTCCTCTCCTGTTGCCCTCATCCTCTCTTTTTTCTTTCTCTTCATTTATTCTTTCATCTTTTCTTTTTTCTCCTCAATCTTCCCTTCTCCCTATTTCTCCTCATTCTCTCTCTCTCTCAGAATTATCGATTTCACTCTTTTCTCCTCTTTCAAACTCTCCGTCTCTCCTTCCCCCCTGTTCATCCTTTTCACTTTCTCCTCATTATTTCCTTCTTCCTCCATCTATTATCTTCTCCTTGTCCTCATTCTTTCTTTCTCCTCATTCTCTCTCATAATTGTCACTTTCTCTCTTTTCTCCTCTTCCACACTATCTTCCTCTCCTCGTGCCCTCATCCTCTCTTTTTTCTTTCTCTTCATTTATTCTTTCGTCTTTTCTATTTTTCTCCTCAATCTCCCCTTCTCCCTATTTCTCCTCATTCTCTCTCTCTCTCAGAATGATCGATTTCACTCTTTTCTCCTCTTTCAAACCCTCCGTCTCGGTCATCCTTTTCACTTTCTCCTCATTATTTCCTTCTTCCTCCATCTATTTTCTTCTCCTTGTCCTCATTCTTTCTTTCTCTTTCTCCTCATTCTCTCTCATAATTGTCACTTTCTCTCTTTTCTCACACTCACTTCTTTCTCTCATTGTCCCCCTCATTGTACTTTCTCTTCATTCATTCTTCTTTTTCTCATTATTTATCTTTTTCTACTCACACTTTCTTCGTTCTTCATCTTTCCCCTCCATCTCTCTGTCTCTTCATTGTTTCTCTTTTTTTATCATTCGCTCCTCAATATTTATTTCTCCTCTTTCTCTTATAAATGTTGCTCTTTCTTTCTTTTCTTTTATCTTTCTTTTTCCTTCTCTATCTCGCTTCATATTTATAATCAATATAATATTTGTCGCATCACAAATTGCCTTCTTCAGTTCTTGGTTACGATCATTAGCGCCACCTACATGATTCGTCTTCCGTGTTGTTGTTCTCTTCTTACTTGTCCTCTTTCCAAAAAGTCTGTTATCGTTCTTTCTGGACATCCTAAACACCGACTGTCCATAAAGTCATTGATGGTGACGACCAAACCTGATCTATAAATATTACGCAGCACTTCCACCAGCAGCCACAGGGGGCGCCGCCAAGGTGATTTATCTCCACTAATCCGCATGACCCCCTGCTGACGGATGACTTCCTGTTTAGGAAGACCCGCGCCTCTCCTCCAAGGACCAGGAATGCCAGGAATCCTCCCAAGTGACCTGCTGGGAGCGCCACTCGTGTTTACACGCCATGGAGTGGCGTCCTCCTACATGGGAGCTTGGACGCGACCCTTGACCTGGCCGTTGTTTTGCTCAAGAAGCTTGTAGGAAATGCGTGTGTTGATGGCGGACTATCTGGAGGTTTGCCTGCAGGGAGTTTCCTAACCTGTCAGTCCACAATCCTCACAGGCCACCCGGAATATGAATAACGACTTCTGCCAACGCAGGCTTCATAAATGTTGTGGGAATAATCACCGCAAAGGAGCAGGTGTCCTCAAATAGAGTCACGAGCTTTATCAGTATCATTGTTGCCATTCAAAAAACAGCACTATTTATTGTGTTTTGTAGGTTAAAATGCTCCCGAGTTAATATTGCTGATCAATTTGGATGTATTATCATTTTTATTTAATTATGACGATTTTTCAATATCAAATGGTTCAAGTCGGTCAAAAAGTGTTTCTAGTGTAAATAAGGATTTAAATGTATTATTATTGTTGTTTTTTAATTGCAACAGACAAAAAAAAAAATGTTAATAAAGATTTTTGTTGTCTTTAATGCTATTAAGGATACAATCTTATGCAGAGGTGTACTTATAACAATTTTATAGACAAGTTATATTATGTATTATTGTGATAAAATAATACTGAGACAATATAATAATGAAATAATATAATGAGAGGATATATTATTTGTATAATATATTGAGATAATATATTATTGAGATAATATATTGCTGAAACAATATATTATTGAGATAACATAATATTAAGAAAATATATTATTCAGTTAATATAGAGCTAAAATAATATATTACAGATAATATAATATATTATTGAGTTAATATATTGCTGAAATAATATATTATTGAGATAATAATATACTATTAAGATAATATATTATTGAGAGAATATATAACTGAGTTAATATATTGCTGAAACAATATATTATTGAGATAATATAATATCAAGATAATATATTATTGAGTTAATATATTGCTGAAATAATATATTAGAGATAATATAATATTTAGATGATATATTATTGAGATAATATAATATTTAGATCATATACTATTAAGACAATATCATATTGAAATAATATATTATTGTCAGAAAATATTATTTAGATAATATATTATTGGGACAAATAATATTGAGATATTATTGAGAAAGTATTATATTATTGAGATAATATAGTATTACGATAATATATTATTGAGTTAATATATTGCTGAAACAATATATTATTGAGATAACATAATCCATCCATCCATTTTCTACCGCTTATTCCCTTTAAGAAAATATATTATTCAGTTAATATAGAGCTAAAATAATATATTACAGATAATATATTATTGAGATAATATATTATTGAGTTAATATATTGCTGAAATAATATATTATTGAGATAATAATATAGTATTAAGATAACATATTATTGAGAGAATATATAACTGAGTTAATATATTGCTGAAACAATATATTATTGAGATAATATAATATCAAGATAATATATTATTGAGTTAATATATTGCTGAAATAATATATTAGAGATAATATAATATTTGGATAATATATTATTGAGATAATATAACATTTAGATCATATACTATTGAGACACTATCATATTGAAATAATATATTATTGTCAGAAAATATTACTTAGATAATATATTATTGAGATAATATAATATTTAGATCATATACTATTGAGACAATATCATATTGAAATAATATATTATTGTCAGAAAATATTATTTAGATAATATATTATTGGAACAAATAATATTGAGATATTATTGAGAAAGTATTATTATAATAATATATTATTGAGATAAAAAATAATATTAAGATACTATATTATTGAGTTAAATATATTACTGAAATAATATATTATTAAGATAATATATGATTGAGTAAATATATTACTGAAGTAATATATTATTAAGATGATATAATATTTAGATTATATACTATAGATATTATTGGGACAAATAATATTGAAATATTATTGAGAAAGTATTATTTAGATAATATATTATTGAGATAAAATAATATTAATATAATATATTATTGAGTTAATATATTACTGAAATAATATATTATTAAGATAATATATGATTGAGTAAATATATTACTGAAGTAATATACTATTAAGATGATATACTATTTAGATCATATACTATAGAGTTAATAAAATATTGAAATAATATATTATTGAGATAATGTATTATTGAGTTAATATGTTGAAATAATATCTTAGAGATAATATAATATTTAGATAATATATTATTGAGATAATATATTATTTAGATAAAATACCATTGAGACAATATCATATTGAAATACTATATTATTGACAGAAAATATTATTTAGATAATATATTATTGGGACAAATA
>NC_084563.2:4639598-4662098 GCF_033978685.3 Nerophis lumbriciformis | reverse complement strand
CTTTTTAAATTTTAGTCGGTGCGGCTAAAATGCAGAATGTTATTTTAAATTTTCTTAATTTAGTCGGTGCGGCTAAAATGCAGAATGTTATTTTTAATTTTCTTAATTTAGTGGGTGCGGCTTATGAACCGGTGCGGCTAATATACAGAATATTATATTTTTTCTCAAATTTAGTGGGTGTGGCAGAATTTTTATTTCATTTTTAAAATTAAGTGGGTGCGGCTAATAGGCACAATTTTATTTTTAAATGTTCTTAATTTAGTGGGTGCGGCTTATACGCTGGTGCGGCTAATATACAGAAATGTGTTTTTCTTTCTAAAATATTGTGGGTGAAGCAGAATTTTCTTTTTCTTTTTAAAATTTAGTGAGTGCGGCTGATATACCGGTGTGGCTAATATGCTCAATTTTATTTAAAATTTTCTTAATTTATTGGGTGCGGCTAATATGCACAATTGTATTTTTAAATTTTTTATTTAGTGGGTGCGGCAGAATTTTCTTTTCTTTTTAAAATTTAGTCGGTGCGGCTAAAATGCAGAATGTTATTTTTAATTTTCTTAATTTAGTCGGTGCGGCTAAAATGCAGAATGTTATTTTAAATTTTCTTAATTTAGCGGGTGCGGCTAAAATGCAGAATGTTATTTTAAATTTTCTTAATTTAGTCGGTGCGGCTAAAATGCAGAATGTTATCTTAAATTTTCTTAATTTAGCGGGTGCGGCTAAAATGCCGAATGTTATTTTTAATTTTCTTAATTTAGTCGGTGCGGCTAAAATGCAGAATGTTATTTTAAATTTTCTTAATTTAGCGGGTGCGGCTAAAATGCAGAATGTTATTTTTAATTTTCTTAATTTAGTGGGTGCGGCTTATGAACCGGTGCGGCTAATATACAGAATATTATATTTTTTCTCAAATTTAGTGGGTGTGGCAGAATTTTTATTTCATTTTTAAAATTAAGTGGGTGCGGCTAATAGGCACAATTTTATTTTTAAATGTTGTTAATTTAGTGGGTGCGGCTTATACGCTGGTGCGGCTAATATACAGAAATGTGTTTTTCTTTCTAAAAATTTGTGGGTGAAGCAGAATTGTCTTTTTCTTTTTAAAATTTAGTGGCTAATATGCACAATTTTATTTAAAATTTTCTTAATTTATTGGGTGCGGCTAATATGCACAATTGTATTTTTAAATTTTTTATTTAGTGGGTGCGGCAGAATTTTCTTTTCTTTTTAAAATTTAGTCGGTGCGGCTAAAATGCAGAATGTTATTTTTAATTTTCTTAATTTAGTCGGTGCGGCTAAAATGCAGAATGTTATTTTAAATTTTCTTAATTTAGCGGGTGCGGCTAAAATGCAGAATGTTATTTTTAATTTTCTTAATTTAGTGGGTGCGGCTTATGAACCGGTGCGGCTAATATACAGAATATTATATTTTTTCTCAAATTTAGTGGGTGTGGCAGAATTTTTATTTCATTTTTAAAATTAAGTGGGTGCGGCTAATAGGCACAATTTTATTTTTAAATGTTGTTAATTTAGTGGGTGCGGCTTATACGCTGGTGCGGCTAATATACAGAAATGTGTTTTTCTTTCTAAAAATTTGTGGGTGAAGCAGAATTTTCTGTTTCTTTTTAAAATTTAGTGAGTGCGGCTTATATACCGGTGTGGCTAATATGCTCAATTTTATTTAAAATTTTCTTAATTTATTGGGTGCGGCTAATATGCACAATTGTATTTTTAAATTTTTTATTTAGTGGGTGCGGCAGAATTTTCTTTTCTTTTTAAATTTTAGTCGGTGCGGCTAAAATGCAGAATGTTATTTTTAATTTTCTTAATTTAGTGGGTGCAGCTAATATACAGAATATTAGATTTTTTCTCAAATTTAGTGGGTGTGGCAGAATTTTTCTTTTCTTTTTAAAATTTAGTGAGTGCGCCTAATATGCACAATTTTATTTTTAAATGTTCTTGATTTGGTGGGTGCGGCTTATACGTCGGTGCGGCTAAAAAACACAATTTTATTTTTAAATGTTCTTAATTTAGTGGGTGTGGCTTGTACATCAATGCGGCTAATAAACACAATTTGTATTCTTTTCTCAAATTTAGTGGGTGCAGCAGGATTGTTATTTTATTTTTCAAATGTAGTTGGTGCAGCTAAAATGCAGAATGTTATTTTAAATTTTTGTTTTTTTCAAAAAATTTAGTTGGTATGGTAGAATTGTTGCTTTCTTTTTCAAATTTTGTGGGAGCGGCTTATATACCAGTGCAGCTAATATACCGTTTTTTTTCTTTCTAAAATTTAGTAGGTGCGGCAGAATTTGTATTTATTTATTTTCTATTCAGTAGGTGCGGCTTATATACAGAATTTTATGTTTTTTTTTCCAAAAAATTTAGTGGGTGCGGCAGAATTTTCTTTTTCTTTGAAAAATTTAGTGGGTGCAGCTAAAATGAAGAATATTATTTAAAATGTTCTTAATTTAGTGGGTGCGGCTAATATGCACAATTTTATTTTAAATGTTGTTAATTTAGTGGGTGCGGCTTGTATACTGGTGCGGCTAATATGCACAATTGTATTTAAAATGTTCTTAATTTATTGGGTGTGGCTGATATGCACAATTTTATTTATTTTTTTTAAATTTAGTGGGTGCGGCTAATATACATACTTTTAAAAAAAAATTCTAGAATTTTGTGGGTGCGGCAGAATTTTTCTTTTTCTTTTAAAAATATAGTGGGTGCAGCTAAAATGAAGAATATTATTTTAAATGTTGTTAATTTAGTGGGTGCGGCTAATATGCACAATTTTAATTTAAATGTTGTTAATTTAGTGGGTGCGGCTTGTAACTGGTGCGGCTAATATGCACAATTGTATCTAAAATGTTCCTAATTTATTGGGTGCGGCTGATATGCACAATTTTATTAATTTTTTTTTAATTTAGTGGGTGCGGCTTAAACGCCGGTGCGGCTAATATACATAATTTTTTATTTTTTTTCTAGAATTTTGTGGGTGCGGCAGAATTTTCCTTTTCTTTTAAAAATTTAGTGGGTGCGGCTAAAATGAAGAATATTATTTTAAAATTTCTTAATTTAGTGGGTGCGGCTAATATGCACAATTTTATTTTAAATGTTGTTAATTTAGTGGGTGCGGCTAAAATGAAGAATATTATTTTAAAATTTCTTAATTTAGTGGGTGCGGCTAATATGCACAATTTTATTTTAAATGTTGTTAATTTAGTGGGTGCGGCTTAAACGCCGGTGCGGCTAATATACATATTTTTTAATTTTTTTTCTAGAATTTTGTGGGTGCGGCAGAATTTTTCTTTTCTTTTTAAAATTTAGTGGGTGCGGCTAAAATGCAGAATATTATTTTTAATTTTCTTAATTTAGTGGGTGCGGCCTATATACCGGTGCAGCTAATATACAGAATTTAATGTTTTTTTTTTCAAATAATTTAGTGTGTGCGGCAGGATTTTCTTTTTCTTTTTAAAATGTAGTGGGTGTGGCTAATATGCAGAATTTTATTTTTTAATGTTCTTAATTTAGTGGGTGTGGCTTATACGCTGGTGCGTCTTATATACATTATTTTTATTTTTTTCAAAAATTTAGTGGGTGCGGCAGAATTTTTCTTTTCTTTTAGAAATTTAGTTGGTGCGGCTAAAATGCAGAATGCTATTTTACATATTATTATTTTTTTTCTTTTCAATTTAGTGTGTATTGCTTTTCTTTTCTTTTTAAAATAGAGTGGGTGTGGCTAAGATGCAGAATTATATTTATCAATGTTCTTAATTTAGTGGGTGTGGCTTATACGCTGGTGCGTCTAATATATATAATTTTTATTTTTTTCAAAAATTTTGTGGGTGCGGCAGAATTTTTATTTTATTTTAAAAATTTAGTTGGTGCGGCTAAAATGCAGAATGTTATTTTACATATTATTTTATTTTAT
Organism: Nerophis lumbriciformis; assembly: GCF_033978685.3. NCBI lineage: Eukaryota > Metazoa > Chordata > Actinopteri > Syngnathiformes > Syngnathidae > Nerophis > Nerophis lumbriciformis. Next base: position 4,658,173 of record NC_084563.2, on the reverse strand, counting down.
TTTTTAATTTAGTGGGTATTGCTTTTCTTTTCTTTTTAAAATAGAGTGGGTGTGGCTATTCAGTGGGTGTGGCTTATATACCGGTGCGGCTAATATGCAGAATTGTAATTTTGATTTAGTGGGTGTGGCTTATACACTGGTGCGGCTAATATGCACAATTGTATTTAAAATGTTCTTAATTTATTGGGTGCGGATAATATGCACAATTTTATTTACATTTTTTATTTATTTAGTGGGTGCGGCTTATACGCCGGTGCGACTAATATACATAACTATTTTTATTTTTTTCTAGAATTTTGTGGGTGCGGCAGAATTTTTCTTTTCTTTTTAAAATTTAGTGGGTGCGGCTAAAATGCAGAATATTATTTTTAATTTTCTTAATTTAGTGGGTGCGGCCTATATACCGGTGCAGCTAATATACAGAATTTAATGTTTTTTTTTTCAAATAATTTAGTGGGTGCGGCAGGATTTTCTTTTTCTTTTTAAAATGTAGTGGGTGCGGCTAATATGCAGAATTTTATTTTTTAATGTTCTTAATTTAGTGGGTGTGGCTTATACGCTGGTGCGTCTAATATACATAATTATTTATTTAAAATTTTCTTAATTTATTGGGTGCGGCTAATATGCACAATTGTATTTTTAAATTTTTTATTTAGTGGGTGCGGCAGAATTTTCTTTTCTTTTTAAAATTTAGTCGGTGCGGCTAAAATGCAGAATGTTATTTTTAATTTTCTTAATTTAGTCGGTGCGGCTAAAATGCAGAATGTTATTTTAAATTTTCTTAATTTAGCGGGTGCGGCTAAAATGCAGAATGTTATTTTAAATTTTCTTAATTTAGTCGGTGCGGCTAAAATGCAGAATGTTATCTTAAATTTTCTTAATTTAGCGGGTGCGGCTAAAATGCCGAATGTTATTTTTAATTTTCTTAATTTAGTCGGTGCGGCTAAAATGCAGAATGTTATTTTAAATTTTCTTAATTTAGCGGGTGCGGCTAAAATGCAGAATGTTATTTTTAATTTTCTTAATTTAGTGGGTGCGGCTTATGAACCGGTGCGGCTAATATACAGAATATTATATTTTTTCTCAAATTTAGTGGGTGTGGCAGAATTTTTATTTCATTTTTAAAATTAAGTGGGTGCGGCTAATACGCACAATTTTATTTTTAAATGTTCTTAACTTAGTGGGTGCGGCTTATACGCTGGTGCGGCTAATATACAGAAATGTGTTTTTCTTTCTAAAAATTTGTGGGTGAAGCAGAATTGTCTTTTTCTTTTTAAAATTTAGTGGCTAATATGCACAATTTTATTTAAAATTTTCTTAATTTATTGGGTGCGGCTAATATGCACAATTGTATTTTTAAATTTTTTATTTAGTGGGTGCGGCAGAATTTTCTTTTCTTTTTAAAATTTAGTCGGTGCGGCTAAAATGCAGAATGTTATTTTTAATTTTCTTAATTTAGTCGGTGCGGCTAAAATGCAGAATGTTATTTTAAATTTTCTTAATTTAGCGGGTGCGGCTAAAATGCAGAATGTTATTTTTAATTTTCTTAATTTAGTGGGTGCGGCTTATGAACCGGTGCGGCTAATATACAGAATATTATATTTTTTCTCAAATTTAGTGGGTGTGGCAGAATTTTTATTTCATTTTTAAAATTAAGTGGGTGCGGCTAATAGGCACAATTTTATTTTTAAATGTTGTTAATTTAGTGGGTGCGGCTTATACGCTGGTGCGGCTAATATACAGAAATGTGTTTTTCTTTCTAAAAATTTGTGGGTGAAGCAGAATTGTCTTTTTCTTTTTAAAATTTAGTGGCTAATATGCACAATTTTATTTAAAATTTTCTTAATTTATTGGGTGCGGCTAATATGCACAATTGTATTTTTAAATTTTTTATTTAGTGGGTGCGGCAGAATTTTCTTTTCTTTTTAAAATTTAGTCGGTGCGGCTAAAATGCAGAATGTTATTTTTAATTTTCTTAATTTAGTCGGTGCGGCTAAAATGCAGAATGTTATTTTAAATTTTCTTAATTTAGCGGGTGCGGCTAAAATGCAGAATGTTATTTTTAATTTTCTTAATTTAGTGGGTGCGGCTTATGAACCGGTGCGGCTAATATACAGAATATTATATTTTTTCTCAAATTTAGTGGGTGTGGCAGAATTTTTATTTCATTTTTAAAATTAAGTGGGTGCGGCTAATAGGCACAATTTTATTTTTAAATGTTGTTAATTTAGTGGGTGCGGCTTATACGCTGGTGCGGCTAATATACAGAAATGTGTTTTTCTTTCTAAAAATTTGTGGGTGAAGCAGAATTTTCTGTTTCTTTTTAAAATTTAGTGAGTGCGGCTTATATACCGGTGTGGCTAATATGCTCAATTTTATTTAAAATTTTCTTAATTTATTGGGTGCGGCTAATATGCACAATTGTATTTTTAAATTTTTTATTTAGTGGGTGCGGCAGAATTTTCTTTTCTTTTTAAATTTTAGTCGGTGCGGCTAAAATGCAGAATGTTATTTTTAATTTTCTTAATTTAGTGGGTGCAGCTAATATACAGAATATTAGATTTTTTCTCAAATTTAGTGGGTGTGGCAGAATTTTTCTTTTCTTTTTAAAATTTAGTGAGTGCGCCTAATATGCACAATTTTATTTTTAAATGTTCTTGATTTGGTGGGTGCGGCTTATACGTCGGTGCGGCTAAAAAACACAATTTTATTTTTAAATGTTCTTAATTTAGTGGGTGTGGCTTGTACATCGATGCGGCCAATAAACACAATTTGTATTATTTTCTCAAATTTAGTGGGTGCAGCAGGATTGTTATTTTCTTTTTCAAATGTAGTTGGTGCGGCTAAAATGCAGAATGTTATTTTAAATTTTAGTTTTTTTCAAAAAATTTAGTGGGTATGGTAGAATTTTTGCTTTCTTTTTCAAATTTTGTGGGAGCGGCTTATATACCAGTGCAGCTAATATACCGTTTTTTTTCTTTCTAAAATGTAGTAGGTGCGGCAGAATTTGTATTTATTTATTTTCTATTCAGTGGGTGCGCCTTATATACCGGTGCGGCTTATATACAGAATTTTATGTTTTTAAAAAAAAAAAATTTAGTGGGTGCGGCAGAATTTTCTTTTTCTTTGAAAAATTTAGTGGGTGCAGCTAAAATGAAGAATATTATTTAAAATGTTCTTAATTTAGTGGGTGCGGCTAATATGCACAATTTTATTTTAAATGTTGTTAATTTAGTGGGTGCGGCTTGTATACTGGTGCGGCTAATATGCACAATTGTATTTAAAATGTTCTTAATTTATTGGGTGTGGCTGATATGCACAATTTTATTTATTTTTTTTAAATTTAGTGGGTGCGGCTAATATACATACTTTTAAAAAAAAATTCTAGAATTTTGTGGGTGCGGCAGAATTTTTCTTTTTCTTTTAAAAATTTAGTGGGTGCAGCTAAAATGAAGAATATTATTTTAAATGTTGTTAATTTAGTGGGTGCGGCTAATATGCACAATTTTAATTTAAATGTTGTTAATTTAGTGGGTGCGGCTTGTAACTGGTGCGGCTAATATGCACAATTGTATCTAAAATGTTCCTAATTTATTGGGTGCGGCTGATATGCACAATTTTATTAATTTTTTTTTAATTTAGTGGGTGCGGCTTAAACGCCGGTGCGGCTAATATACATAATTTTTTATTTTTTTTCTAGAATTTTGTGGGTGCGGCAGAATTTTCCTTTTCTTTTAAAAATTTAGTGGGTGCGGCTAAAATGAAGAATATTATTTTAAAATTTCTTAATTTAGTGGGTGCGGCTAATATGCACAATTTTATTTTAAATGTTGTTAATTTAGTGGGTGCGGCTAAAATGAAGAATATTATTTTAAAATTTCTTAATTTAGTGGGTGCGGCTAATATGCACAATTTTATTTTAAATGTTGTTAATTTAGTGGGTGCGGCTTAAACGCCGGTGCGGCTAATATACATATTTTTTAATTTTTTTTCTAGAATTTTGTGGGTGCGGCAGAATTTTTCTTTTCTTTTTAAAATTTAGTGGGTGCGGCTAAAATGCAGAATATTATTTTTAATTTTCTTAATTTAGTGGGTGCGGCCTATATACCGGTGCAGCTAATATACAGAATTTAATGTTTTTTTTTTCAAATAATTTAGTGGGTGCGGCAGGATTTTCTTTTTCTTTTTAAAATGTAGTGGGTGCGGCTAATATGCAGAATTTTATTTTTTAATGTTCTTAATTTAGTGGGTGTGGCTTATACGCTGGTGCGTCTTATATACATTATTTTTATTTTTTTCAAAAATTTAGTGGGTGCGGCAGAATTTTTCTTTTCTTTTAGAAATTTAGTTGGTGCGGCTAAAATGCAGAATGTTATTTTACATATTATTTTTTTTTTTTTTTTAATTTAGTAGGTATTGCTTTTCTTTTCTTTTTAAAATAGAGTGGGTGTGGCTATTCAGTGAGTGTGGCTTATATACCGGTGCTGCTAATATGCAGAATTGTAATTTTGATTTAGTGGGTGTGGCTTATACACTGGTGCGGCTAATATGCACAATTGTATTTAAAATGTTCTTAATTTATTGGGTGCGGCTGATATGCACAATTTTATTTAACATTTTTTTTATTTAGTGGGTGCGGCTTATACGACGGTGCGACTAATATACATAATTATTTTTATCTAGAATTTTGTGGGTGCGGCAGAATTTTTATTTTATTTTAAAAATTTAGTTGGTGCGGCTAAAATGAAGAATATTATTTCAAAATTTGTTAATTTATTGGGTGCTGCTGATATGCACAATTTTATTTCTATTTTTTTAATTTAGTGGGTGCGGCTTGAACGCCGGTGCGGCTAATATACATCATTTTTTATTTTTTTTCTAGAATGTTGTGGGTGCGGCAGAATTTTTCTTTTAAAAATTTAGTGGGTGCGGCTAAAATGAAGAATATTATTTCAAAATTTCTTAATTTAGTGGGTGCGGCTAATATGCACAATTTTATTTTAAATGTTGTTAATTTAGTGGGTGCGGCTTGTATACTGGTGCGGCTAATATGCACAATTGTATTTAAAATGTTCTTAATTTATTGGGTGCGGCTGATATGCACAATTTTATTTACATTTTTTTTATTTAGTGGGTGCGGCTTATACGCCGGTGCAACTAATGTACATAATTATTATTTTTTTTTCTAGAATTTTGTGGGTGCGGCAGAATTTTTCTTTTCTTTTAAAAATTTAGTGGGTGCGGCTAAAATGAAGAATATTATTTTAAAATTTCTTAATTTAGTGGGTGCGGCTAATATGCACAATTTTATTTTAAATGTTGTTAATTTAGTGGGTGCAGCTTATATACTGGTGCGGCTAATATGCACAATTTTATTTACATTTTTTAATTTAGTGGGTGTGGCTTATACGCCAATGCGACTAATATACATAATTATTTTTATTTTTTTCTAGAATTTTGTGGGTGCGGCAGAATTTTTCTTTTCTTTTTAAAATGTAGTGGGTGCGGCTAAAATGCAGAATATTATTTTTAATTTTCTTAATTTAGTGGGTGCGGCCTATATACCGGTGCAGCTAATATACATAATTTAATGGGTTTTTTTTCAAATAATTTAGTGTGTGCGGCAGGATTTTCTTTTTCTTTTTAAAATGTAGTGGGTGCGGCTAATATGCAGAATTTTATTTTTTTAATGTTCTTAATTTAGTGGGTGTGGCTTATACGCTAGTGCGTCTAATATACATAATTTTTTTTTTTTTTCAAAAATTTTGTGGATGCGGCAGAATTTTTCTTTTCTTTTAAAAATTTAGTTGGTGCGGCTAAAATGCAGAATGTTATTTTACATATTATTATTTTATTTTTTTTAATTTAGTAGGTATTGCTTTTCTTTTCTTTTTAAAATAGAGTGGGTGTGGCTATTCAGTGGGTGTGGCTTATATACCGGTGCTGCTAATATGCAGAATTGTAATTTTGATTTAGTGGGTGTGGCTTATACACTGGTGCGGCTAATATGCACAATTGTATTTAAAATGTTCTTAATTTATTGGGTGCGGCTGATATGCACAATTTTATTTAAATTTTTTTTTATTTAGTGGGTGCGGCTTATACGACGGTGCGACTAATATACATAATTATTTTTATCTAGAATTTTGTGGGTGCGGCAGAATTTTTATTTTATTTTAAAAATTTAGTTGGTGCGGCTAAAATGAAGAATATTATTTCAAAATTTGTTAATTTATTGGGTGCTGCTGATATGCACAATTTTATTTTTATTTTTTTAATTTAGTGGGTGCGGCTTGAACGCCGGTGCGGCTAATATACATCATTTTTTATTTTTTTTCTAGAATGTTGTGGGTGCGGCAGAATTTTTCTTTAAAAAATTTAGTGGGTGCGGCTAAAATGAAGAATATTATTTTAAAATTTCTTAATTTAGTGGGTGCGGCTAATATGCACAATTTTATTTTAAATGTTGTTAATTTAGTGGGTGCGGCTTGTATACTGGTGCGGCTAATATGCACAATTGTATTTAAAATGTTCTTAATTTATTGGGTGCGGCTGATATGCACAATTTTATTTACATTTTTTTTATTTAGTGGGTGCGGCTTATACGCCAGTGCAACTAATATACATAATTATTATTTTTTTTTCTAGAATTTTGTGGGTGCGGCAGAATTTTTCTTTTCTTTTAAAAATTTAGTGGGTGCGGCTAAAATGAAGAATATTATTTTAAAATTTCTTAATTTAGTGGGTGCGGCTAATATGCACAATTTTATTTTAAATGTTGTTAATTTAGTGGGTGCTGCTTATATACTGGTGCGGCTAATATGCACAATTTTATTTACATTTTTTTTTATTTAGTGGGTGCGGCTTATACGCCAGTGCAACTAATATACATAATTTTTTTTTTTTTTCTAGAATTTTGTGGTTGCGGCAGAATTTTTCTTTTTCTTTTAAAAATTTAGTGGGTGCGGCTAAAATGAAGAATATTATTTTAAAATTTCTTAATTTAGTGGGTGCGGCTAATATGCACAATTTTATTTTAAATGTTGTTAATTTAGTGGGTGCGGCTTATACACTGGTGCAGCTAATATGCACAATTGTATTTAAAATGTTCTTAATTTATTGGGTGCGGCTGATATGCACAATTTTATTTATTTTTTTTAAATTTAGTGGGTGCGGCTAATATACATTATTTTTTATTTTTTTTCTAGAATTTTGTAGGTGCGGCAGAGTTTTTCTTTTTCTTTTAAAAATTTAGTGGGTGCGGCTAAAATGAAGAATATTATTTTAAATGTTGTTAATTTAGTGGGTGCGGCTTGTATACCGGTGCGGCTAATATGCACAATTGTATCTAAAATGTTCTTAATTTATTGGGTGCGGCTGATATGCACAATTTTATTAAAAAATGTTTAATTTAGTGGGTGCGGCTTAAACGCCGGTGCGGCTAATATACATAATTTTTGCGGCAGAATTTTTCTTTTCTTTTAAAAATTTAGTTGGTGCGGCTAAAATGCAGAATGTTATTTTACTTTATTTTTTTTTATTTTTTTTTATTTAGTGGGTATTGCTTTTTTTTTCTTTTTAAAATAGAGTGGGTGCGGCTTATATACCAGTGCGGCTTATATACTGATTTTTTTTTTTTCCTTTCTAAAATTTAGTAGGTGCGGCAGAATTTGTATTTATTTATTTTCTATTCAGTGGGTGTGGCTTATATACCGGTGCTGCTAATATGCAGAATTGCAACTTTGATTTAGTGGGTGTGGCTTATACGCTGGTGTGGCTAATATACATAATTTTTTTTCTTCTAAAATTTAGTGGGTGCAGCAGAATTTTTCTTTTCTTTTAAAAATTTAGTGGGTGCGGCTAAAATGAAGAATATTATTTCAAAATTTGTTAATTTATTGGGTGCTGCTGATATGCACAATTTTATTTTTATTTTTTTTATTTAGTGGGTGCGGCTTGAACGCCGGTGCGGCTAATAGACATCATTTTTTATTTTCTTTCTAGAATGTTGTGGGTGCGGCAGAATTTTTCTTTTAAAAATTTAGTGGGTGCGGCTAAAATGAAAAATATTATTTCAAAATTTGTTAATTTAGTGGGTGCGGCTAATATGCACAATTTTATTTTAAATGTTGTTAATTTAGTGGGTGCGGCTTGTATACTGGTGCGGCTAATATGCACAATTGTATTTAAAATGTTCTTAATTTATTGGGTGCGGCTGATATGCACAATTTTATTTACATTTTTTTTTATTTAGTGGGTGCGGCTTATACGCCAGTGCAACTAATATACATAATTTTTTTTTTTTTCTAGAATTTTGTGGTTGCGGCAGAATTTTCCTTTTCTTTTAAAAATTTAGTGGGTGCGGCTAAAATGAAGAATATTATTTTAAAATTTCTTAATTTAGTGGGTGCGGCTAATATGCACAATTTTATTTTAAATGTTGTTAATTTAGTGGGTGCGGCTTATATACTGGTGCGGCTAATATGCACCATTTTATTTACTTTTTTTTTTATTTAGTGGGTGCGGCTTATACGCCAGTGCAACTAATATACATAATTTTTTTTTTTTTCTAGAATTTTGTGGGTGCGGCAGAGTTTTCCTTTTCTTTTAAAAATTTAGTGGGTGCGGCTAAAATGCACAATTTTATTTTAAATGTTGTTAATTTAGTGGGTGCTGCTTATATACTGGTGCGGCTAATATGCACAATTTTATTTACATTTTTTTTTATTTAGTGGGTGCGGCTTATACGCCAGTGCAACTAATATACATAATTTTTTTTTTTTTCTAGAATTTTGTGGTTGCGGCAGAATTTTTCTTTTTCTTTTAAAAATTTAGTGGGTGCGGCTAAAATGAAGAATATTATTTTAAAATTTCTTAATTTAGTGGGTGCGGCTAATATGCACAATTTTATTTTAAATGTTGTTAATTTAGTGGGTGCGGCTTAAACGCCGGTGCGGCTAATATACATAATTATTTTTTTTTTTTCTAGAATTTTGTGGGTGCGGCAGAATTTTCCTTTTCTTTTAAAAATTTAGTGGGTGCGGCTAAAATGAAGAATATTATTTTTAATTTTCTTAATTTAGTGGGTGCGGCCTATATACCGGTGCAGCTAATATACAGAATTTAATGGGTTTTTTTTCAAATAATTTAGTGGGTGCGGCAGGATTTTCTTTTTCTTTTTAAAATGTAGTGGGTGCGGCTAATATGCAGAATTTTATTTTTTAATGTTCTTAATTTAGTGGGTGTGGCTTATACGCTGGTGCGTCTTATATACATTATTTTTTTTTTTTTCAAAAATTTAGTGGGTGCGGCAGAATTTTTCTTTTCTTTTAGAAATTTAGTTGGTGCGGCTAAAATGCAGAATGCTATTTTACATATTATTTTTTTTTTTCTTTTCAATTTAGTGTGTATTGCTTTTCTTTTCTTTTTAAAATAGAGTGGGTGTGGCTAAGATGCAGAATTATATTTATCAATGTTCTTAATTTAGTGGGTGTGGCTTATACGCTGGTGCGTCTAATATACATAATTTTTATTTTTTTCAAAAATTTTGTGGGTGCGGCAGAATTGTTATTTTATTTTAAAAATTTAGTTGGTGCGGCTAAAATGCAGAATGTTATTTTACATATTTCTTTTTTTTTTTTAATTTAGTGGGTATTGCTTTTCTTTTCTTGGTGTGGCTTATATACCAGTGCGGCTAATATACTGATTTTTTTTTTTCCTTTCTAAAATTTAGTAGGTGCGGCAGAATTTGTATTTATTTATTTTCTATTCAGTGGGTGCGGCTAAAATGCAGAATATTATTTTTAAATTTCTTAATTTAGTGGGTGCGGCCTATATACCGGTGCAGCTAATATACAGAATTTAATGTTTTTTTTTTCAAATAATTTAGTGTGTGCGGCAGGATTTTCTTTTTCTTTTTAAAATTTAGTTGGTGCGGCTAAAATGCAGAATGTTATTTTACTTTTTTTTTTTTTTTTTTAATTTAGTGGGTATTGCTTTTCTTTTCTTTTTAAAATAGAGTGGGTGCGGCTTATATACCAGTGCGGCTTATATACCGATTCTTTTTTTTCCTTTCTAAAATTTAGTAGGTGCGGCAGAATTTGTATTTATTTATTTTCTATTCAGTGGGTGTGGCTTATATACCGGTGCTGCTAATATGCAGAATTGTAATTTTAATTTAGTGGGTGTGGCTTATATACTGAACATGAAGTGGGTGTGGCTTATATATTGGCATGTTCTATAGTCCGTAAACAACAGTATGTCAGAGCTGATGTGATTATAAAGACATGGTTTCCCGTCTCACGTGGATAATGTAACTCGCCTCTTTCTTGTTTTTCCAACAATATGAGCTTTATGCCACGTGTAATCTTCCACATCCAGCGATTAGCAGCACAGATGAGCAGACTGCGATACAGAAAGAGATGAGGGAGAAAAAAAAAAAAAATCCCCCACCCAGCATGTGTCGGGTTTCCTCCCAGACAAGGTCACCCTCTCTTGGTGTCGCCTCACGGGCTCCACGCTGTAACCCAATCTGCCCCGGAACTTTCTATTATTCCTCTTCACCTGTGCACCCTGGGAGATTCACGTGTTGGCCAGAGGGGGCGCCACACTTCCTCACCCATCCCTTTGCACTAAATATTTCCCAGGTGGAAATGTTCCCCCCCAAAACAAGAGATGAAGACGAACAAAGGAGAAGGTCATTAAGGCAGGAAACGGGAGAAGAGAGGAGGACTCCGGAGGCTTTTGGGCTTTTTCCGGAGCGCCAGGCCGACACCCGAAACCTCTGAATGGGAATCGGATCGTGTGCTGGGACAGGATGCTGACGCCGACACTTCCTGTTGCAGGTGCCGAGCGTTGCCACGGCGACCGGCGCTGCCAGCCCAAACTTTGCCCCGTGCCGCAACGTGGAAATATCAACAACACCCGTCAACTTCACCTGATTCTCCCAACTACCCGTCACAACAATAGGAAGTGAGCTTTCATGACTAGATGTAGACAGGAAGTGAGCTTTCATAACAAGATGCAGACAGGAAGTGAGCTTTCATGAAAAGATGTAGACAGGAAGTGAGATTTCATGACAAGATGCGGACAGGAAGTGAGCTTTCATGACAAGATGCAGACAGGAAGTGAGCTTTCATGGCAAGATGTAGACAGGAAGTGAGCTTTCGTGACAAGATGCAGACAGGAAGTGAGCTTTCATGACAAGATGCAGACAGGAAGTGAGCTTTCGTGACAAGATGCAGACAGGAAGTGAGATGTCATGACAAGATGCAGACAGGAAGTGAGCTTTTATGACGAGATGTAGACAGGAAGTGAGATTTCATGACAAGATGCAGACAGGAAGTGAGCTTTTATGACGAGATGCAGACAGGAAGTGAGGTTTCATGACTAGATGTAGACAGGAAGTGAGCTTTCATGATAAGATGTAGACAGGAAGTGAGATTTCATGACAAGATGCAGACAGGAAGTGAGCTTTGAGATGTAGACAGGAAGTGAACTTTCATGACAAGATGCAGACAGGAAGTGAGCTTTCATGGCAAGATATAGACAGGAAGTGAGCTTTCGTGACAAGATGCAGACAGGAAGTGAGCTTTCATGATAAGATGCGGACAGGAAGTGAGCTTTCATGACAAGATGCAGACAGGAAGTGAGCTTTCATGACAAGATGCAGACAGGAAGTGAGCTTTCATGACAAGATGTAGACAGGAAGTGAGCTTTCATGACTAGATGCGGACAGGAAGTGAGCTTTCATGACAAGATGCAGACAGGAAGTGAGCTTTCATGACAAGATGCAGACAGGAAGTGAGCTTTCATGACAAGATGCAGACAGGAAGTGAGCTTTTATGACAAGATGCAGGCAGGAAGTGAGCTTTTATGACAAGATGCAGACAGGAAGTGAGCTTTCATGACAAGATGCAGACAGGAAGTGAGCTTTCATGATAAGATGCGGACAGGAAGTGAGCTTTCATGACAAGATGCGAACAGGAAGTGAGCTTTCATGACAGATGCAGACAGGAAGTGAGTTTTCATGAAAAGATGTAGACAGGAAGTGAGCTTTCATGACAATATGCAGACAGGAAGTGAGCTTTTATGACAAGATGCGGACAGGAAGTGAGCTTTCATGAAAAGATGTAGACAGGAAGTGAGCTTTTATGACGAGATGCAGACAGGAAGTGAGCTTTCATGACGAGATGCAGACAGGAAGTGAGCTTTCATGACAAGATGCAGACAGGAAGTGAGCTTTCATGACAAGATGCGGACAGGAAGTCAGCTTTCATGACAAGATGCGGACAGGAAGTGAGCTTTCATGATAAGATGTAGACAGGAAGTGAGCTTTCATGACTAGATGCGGACAGGAAGTGAGCTTTCATGACAAGATATAGACAGGAAGTGAGCTTTCGTGACAATATGCAGACAGGAAGTGAGCTTTCATGATAAGATGCGGACAGGAAGTGAGCTTTCATGACGAGATGCGGACAGGAAGTGAGCTTTCATGACAAGATGCAGACAGGAAGTGAGCTTTCATGACAAGATGTAGACAGGAAGTGAGCTTTCATGACAAGATGTAGACAGGAAGTGAGCTTTGAGATGTAGACAGGAAGTGAACTTTCATGAAAAGATGCAGACAGGAAGTGAGCTTTCATGACAAGATGCAGACAGGAAGTGAGCTTTTATGACAAAATGCAGACAGGAAGTGAGCTTTCATGACAAGATGTAGACAGGAAGTGAGCTTTAATGACAAGATGTAGACAGGAAGTGAGATTTCATGACAAGATGCAGACAGGAAGTGAGCTTTTATGACGAGATGTAGACAGGAAGTGAGCTTTTATGACAAGATGCAGACAGGAAGTGAGCTTTCATGACAAGATGCAGACAGGAAGTGAGCTTTCATGACAAGATGCAGACAGGAAGTGAGCTTTTATGACAAGTTGTGGACAGGAAGTGAGCTTTCATGACTAAATGCGGACAGGAAGTGAGCTTTCATGACTAAATGCTGACAGGAAGTGAGCTTTCATGACAAGATGCAGACAGGAAGTGAGCTTTCATGAAAAGATGTAGACAGGAAGTGAGCTTTCATGACTAAATGCGGACAGGAAGTGAGCTTTCATGACAAAATGCAGACAGGAAGTGAGCTTTTATGACAAGATGCAGACAGGAAGTGAGCTTTTATGACAAGATGTAGACAAGAAGTGAGCTTTTATGACAAGATGTAGACAGGAAGTGAGCTTTCATGACAAGATGCAGACAGGAAGTGAGCATTCATGACAAGATGCAGACAGGAAGTGAGCTTTCATGACAAGATGCGGACAGGAAGTGAGCTTTTATGACGAGATGTAGACAGGAAGTGAGATTTCATGACAAGATGCAGACAGGAAGTGAGCTTTTATGACGAGAAGCGGACAGGAAGTGAGCTTTCATGACAAGATGCAGACAGGAAGTGAGCTTTCATGACGAGTTGCAGACAGGAAGTGAGCTTTCATGACAAGATGCAGACAGGAAGTGAGCTTTCATGACAAGATGCAGACAGGAAGTGAGCTTTCATGATAAGATGCAGACAGGAAGTGAGCTTTCATGACAAGATGCAGACAGGAAGTGAGCTTTCATAACAAGATGCAGACAGGAAGTGAGCTTTCATGACAAGATGCAGACAGGAAGTGAGCTTTTATGACAAGATGCAGACAGGAAGTGAGCTTTTATGACAAAATGCAGACAGGAAGTGAGCTTTCATGACAAGATGTAGACAGGAAGTGAGCTTTAATGACAAGATGTAGACAGGAAGTGAGCTTTCATGACAAGATGCAGACAGGAAGTGAGCTTTCATGATAAGATGCAGACAGGAAGTGAGCTTTCATGATAAGATTCAGACAGAAAGTGAGCTTTCATGACAAGATGTAGACAGGAAGTGAGCTTTCATGACAAGATGCAGACAGGAAGTGAGCTTTTATGACAAGATGCAGACAGGAAGTGAGCTTTCATGACAAGATGCAGACAGGAAGTGAGCTTTCATGACAAGATGCAGACAGGAAGTGAGCTTTTATGACAAGATGCGGACAGGAAGTGAGCTTTCATCACAATATGTAGACAGGAAGTGAGCTTTGAGATGTAGACAGGAAGTGAACTTTCATGACAAGATGCGGACAGGAAGTCAGCTTTCATGACAAGATGCGGACAGGAAGTGAGCTTTCATGACAAGATGTAGACAGGAAGTGAGATTTCATGACAAGATGCAGACAGGAAGTGAGCTTTTATGACGAGATGTAGACAGGAAGTGAGCTTTCATGACAAGTTGCAGACAGGAAGTGAGCTTTCATGACAAGATGCAGACAGGAAGTGAGCTTTTATGAAAAGATGCAGACAGGAAGTGAGCTTTCATGGCAAGATGTAGACAGGAAGTGAGCTTTTATGACGAGATGTAGACAGGAAGTGAGATGTCATGACAAGATGCAGACAGGAAGTGAGCTTTCATGATAAGATGCAGACAGGAAGTGAGCTTTCATGGCAAGATGTAGACAGGAAGTGAGCTTTCGTGACAAGATGCAGACAGGAAGTGAGCTTTCATGATAAGATGCAGACAGGAAGTGAGCTTTCATGATAAGATGCGGACAGGAAGTGAGCTTTCATGACAAGATGCAGACAGGAAGTGAGCTTTCATGACAATATGTAGACAGGAAGTGAGCTTTGAGATGTAGACAGGAAGTGAACTTTCATGACAAGATGCAGACAGGAAGTGAGCTTTCATGACAATATGCAGACAGGAAGTGAGCTTTCATGACAAGATGCAGACAGGAAGTGAGCTTTCATGACAAGATGCAGACAGGAAGTGAGCTTTCATGACAAGATGCAGACAGGAAGTGAGCTTTCATGACAAGATGCAGACAGGAAGTGAGCTTTCATGACAAAATGCGGACAGGAAGTGAGCTTTCATGACAAGATGCAGACAGGAAGTGAGCTTTCATGACAAGATGCAGACAGGAAGTGAGCTTTTATGACGAGATGTAGACAGGAAGTGAGCTTTTATGACGAGATGCGGACAGGAAGTGAGCTTTTATGACAAGATGCAGACAGGAAGTGAGCTTTCATGACAAGATGCAGACAGGAAGTGAGCTTTCATGACAAGATGCAGACAGGAAGTGAGCTTTCATGACAAGATGCAGACAGGAAGTGAGCTTTTATGACAAGATGCAGGCAGAAAGTGAGCTTTCATGACAAGATGCAGACAGGAAGTGAGCTTTCATGACAAGATGTAGACAGGAAGTGAGCTTTCATGACAAGATGCAGACAGGAAGTGAGCTTTCATGACAAGATGCAGACAGGAAGTGAGCTTTTATGACGAGATGCGGACAGGAAGTGAGCTTTCATGACAAGATGTAGACAGGAAGTGAGCGTTCATGACAAGATGCAGACAGGAAGTGAGCTTTGAGATGTAGACAGGAAGTGAACTTTCATGACACGATGCAGACAGGAAGTGAGCTTTCATGGCAAGATATAGACAGGAAGTGAGCTTTCGTGACAAGATGCAGACAGGAAGTGAGCTTTCATGATAAGATGCGGACAGGAAGTGAGCTTTCATGACAAGATGCAGACAGGAAGTGAGCTTTTATGACAAGATGCGAACAGGAAGTGAGCTTTTATGACAAGATGCAGACAAGAAGTGAGCTTTCATGACAAGTTGCAGACAGGAAGTGAGCTTTTATGACGAGATGTAGACAGGAAGTGAGCTTTCATGACAAGATGCAGACAGGAAGTGAGCTTTCATGACTAGATGCGGACAGGAAGTGAGCTTTCGTGACAAGATGCAGACAGGAAGTGAGCTTTCATGACAAGATGCAGACAGGAAGTGAGCTTTCATGACGAGTTGCAGACAGGAAGTGAGCTTTTATGACAAGATGCAGACAGGAAGTGAGCTTTCATAACAAGATGTGGACAGGAAGTGAGCTTTCATGAAAAGATGTAGACAGGAAGTGAGCTTTTATGACGAGATGTAGACAGGAAGTGAGCTTTCATGACGAGTTGCAGACAGGAAGTGAGCTTTTATGACAAGATGCAAACAGGAAGTGAGCTGTCACACATCTGCTGCTGATCTTCTCCTTAGCTTGTACTCCAATGATTTAAACCCCCCAGCATCAAATTTGCAGCGGTAGATCAGAATCATTCTTTCAGACGCTGTAAATCTTTGCTCGCTGGCTTCAGGAATGTTTCGGCGTGGCAACGGCGGGACAGGAAACCAGAGCAACGTGGAGCCGCACGTACGCTCCTGGTTCTGGCCGGCGCACTTTTGACGGCCGCAGGTGAACACAGCGAGGCTTGTGCGGCGCGAGGCGAGCGATAAAGAGCGTCAGTGTGCTTTGGCGGGTTTGAAATATCTCCGCTGCGTCTGCTGATGATCAAGTCAGGACAAACGCTGACATGAGCCTCCTGTAAAACTGCTGCATCAGCACAATGCGTCTTTCACACAGAATTGTAGCACGGCTAGCTTGGGTGCTATTGTGTGCTCAGCTGTTGTGTAGCTGCTAGTAGCCTATAGCCTAGCATGTTTAACTTTTGTAAATGACTAGTAAAATAGAAGAAATTGTGTGCTTATTGGAGGACATTTAGATGCTAAATGTCCAGCTTTGCACAAGTAAACACTCTGCAGGACTGCTTGTATCGCACATGATATCTCACACAAGTAAATAGGCCGCAGGACTGCTTGTATGGCACATGATATAGCACACATTTAAACATGTTGCATGACGGCTTGCATCGCACATGATATCACACAAGTAAATAGGCTGCGGGACTGCTTGTATCGCACATGATATCTCACACAAGAGAACACTCTGCACGACTGCTTCTATCACACATGATATCTCGCACAAGTAAATAGGCTGCAGGACTGCTTGTATCGCACATGATATCTCACACAAGAGAACACTCTGTACGACTGCTTCTATCACACATGATATCTCGCACAAGTAAATAGGCTGCAGGACTGCTTGAATGGCACATGATATCACACACATTTAAACACGTTGCATGACGGCTTGCATCGCACATGATATCACACAAGTAAATAGGCTGCGGGACTGCTTGTATCGCACATGATACTTCGCACAAGTAAATAGGCTGCAGGACTGCTTATATGGCACATTATATTGCACACAAGTAAACACGTGGCAGGACTGCTTGTATCGCACATGATATCGCACACAAGTAAACACGCTGCAGGACTGCTTGTATCGCACATGATATTGCACACAAGTAAACGCGCTGCAGGACTGCTTGTATCGCACATGATATCTCACACAAGTAAACACTCTGCACGACTGCTTCTATCGCACATGACGTCTCGCACAAGTAAATAGGCTGTAGGACTGCTTGAATGGCACATGATATCACACACATTTAAACACGTTGCATGACGGCTTGCATCGCACATGATATCACACAAGTAAATAGGCTGCGGGACTGCTTGTATCGCACATGATACCTCGCACAAGTAAATAGGCTGCAAAACTGCTTATATGGCACATGATATTGCACACAAGTAAACACGTGGCAGGACTGCTTGTATCACATATGATATCGAACACAAGTAAACACGGTGCAAGACTGCTTGTATCGCACACAGGTGAACACGTTGCAGGACTGACTGCTTGTATCACACATATTACACACAAGTAAATGCGCTAGAGGGCTGCTTGTATCTCACAAGATATCACAAACAAGTAAACATGCTGCAGGACTGCTTGTATCGCATATGATATCGCACGCAAGTAAACACGCTGCAGGACTGCTTGTATCACACACAAGTAAACAAGCTGCAGGACTGCTTTTATCACACAAGATATCACACGCAAGTAAACAAGCTGCAGGACTGCTTGTATTGCACATGATATCGCACACAAGTAGACATGCTGCAGGACTGCTTGTATGGCACATAATATAGCACACATTTAAACATGTTGCATGACTTCTTGCATCGCACATGATGTCACACAAGTAAATAGGCTGCAGGACTGCTTGTATCGCACAAGTAAATATGCTGCAGGACTCGCTTCTATTGCACATGATATTGCACACAAGTAAAAACGTGGCAGGACTGCTTGTATCACATATGATGTCGCACAGAAGTAATCACGTTGCAGGACTGCTCGTATCACACATGATATCACACACAAGTAAACACGTTGCCGGACTGCTTGTATCGCACATGATATCACACACAAGTAAACTTTCTGCATGTCTGCTTGTATCGCACATTAATTATATCGCAAACAAGTTGACATGCTGCAGGACTGCTTGTATCGCACACTAGTAAACACGCTGCAGGACTGCTTGCATCGCACGTGATGTCACACACAAGTAAACTTGCTGCAGGACTGCTTGCATCGCACATGATATCACACACAAGTAAACTTGCTGCAGGACTGCTTGCATCGCACATGATATCACACACAACTAAACTTGCTGCAGGACTGCTTGCATTGCACATTATATCGCACACAAGTTGACACGCTGCGGGACTGCCTGTATCACACATGATATCACACACAAGTAAACAAGCTGCAGGACTGCTTGCATCGCACATGATA
>NC_084563.2:4582098-4634598 GCF_033978685.3 Nerophis lumbriciformis | reverse complement strand
AATGAATTTCAAGGTAAAAAAATGTTTTCAAGGTAAACATTTTTTTTCAAGGTTAAATTTTTTTTCAATGTAAAAAATGATTTTCAAGGTAAAAAATTATTTTCATGGTAAAAAATGATTTTCAAGGTAACAAATGATTTTCAAGGTAAAAAAAAATTTTCAAGGTAAATTTTTTTTTTCAAGGTAAAAAATGATTTTCAAGGTAAAAAATGATTTTCAAGGTAAAATTTTTTTCAAGGAAAAAAATGATTGTCAAGGTAAAAAAAAAGATTTTCAAGGAAAAAAATGATTTTCAAGGTAAAAAAAATTTTCAAGGTAAATTTTTTTTTTCAAGGTTAAAAATGATTTTCAAGGTAAAAAATGATTTTCAAGGTAAAATTTTTTTTTCAAGGTAAAATTTTTTTTTCAAGGTAAAAATGTTTTTCAAGGTAAAAAAGTATTTTCAAGGTAAAAAAATATTTTCAAGGTAAAAAATTATTTTCAAGGTAAAAAAAATGTTTCAAGGTAAAAAAATGTTTTCAAGGTAAAACATTTTTTTTCAAGGTTACATTTTTTTTCAATGTAAAAAATGATTTTTAAGGTAAAAAATGATTTTCAAGGTAAAAAATGATTTTCAAGGTAATTTTTTTTTTTCAAGGTTAAAAATGATTTTCAAGGCAAAAAATGATTTTCAAGGTAACATTTTTTTCAAGGTAAAAAATGATTTTCAAGGGGAAAAAATGATTTTCAAGGAAAAAAATGATTTTCAAGGTAAAAAAAATGTTTCAAGGTAAATTTCTTTTTCAAGGTTAAAAATGATTTTCAAGGTAAAAAATGATTTTCAAGGTAAAATGTTTTTTTCAAGGTAACATTTTTTTTTCAAGGTAAAAATGTTTTTCAAGGTAAAAAATTATTTTCAAGGTAAAAAAATATTTTCAAGGTAAAAAATTATTTTCAAGGTAAAAAAAATGTTTCAAGGTAAAAAAATGTTTTCAAGGTAAAACATTTTTTTTCAAGGTTACATTTTTTTTTCAATGTAAAAAATGATTTTTAAGGTAAAAAATTATTTTCAAAGTAAAAAATGATTTTCAAGGACTCCGGATCTCCTGGAGGTGATTCCTTTTGGCCGGGAAGCGGCGAGGCTTCTAAAGATAGATCAACCGCTCTTTTCACATGCCGTCCACAAACTAATCCCAAAAGCCAACAAAGCGCAAACTGAAAGTGGAACAAGCCAAGGCGACTCCTGCGCTCCTTCACCTGCCTGCCAGGGGCCACCAGCGCTCGCTGTGACCCTAACCCTCCTGGTGGCAAAGCAGCCAGGAGGTGAAGATGTGATTGTGTCGTTTTTCACAGCCACAACAAGAAAAACATGTTTGCACTGTTGGCAATGACTCAGTTTGCAACAAATGCGTGAGCAAATTGTTGAACAGTTTAAGAAAAACCTTTCTCAAGCAGCTATTGCAAGGAATTTAGGGATTTCACCATCTACGCTCCGTAATATCATTAAAGGGTTCAGAGAATCTGGAGAAATCACTGCACGTAAGCAGCTAAGCCCGTGACCTTCCATCCCTCGGGCTGTACTGCATCAACAAGCGACATCAGTGTGTAAAGGATATCACCACATGGGCTCAAGAACACTTCAGAAACCCACTGTCAGTAACTACAGTTGGTCGCTACATCTGTAAGTGCAAGTTAAAACTCTCCTATGCAAGTTAAAACTCTCCTATGCAAAAAATGATTTTCAAGGTAAAAAATGATTTTCAAGGTAAAAAAAAATTTTCAAGGTAAAAAAATGTTTTCAAGGTTACATTTTTTTTCAATGTAAAAAATGATTTTCAAGGTAAAAAATGATTTTCATGGTAAAAAATGATTTTCAAGGTAACAAATGATTTTCAAGGTAAAAAAATTTTTTAAGGTTAAAAAAAAAATTTCAAGGTAAAATTTTTTTTTCAAGGTTAAAAATGATTTTCAAGGCAAAAAATGATTTTCAAGGTAACATTTTTTTCAAGGTAAAAAATGATTTTAAAGGTAAAATTTTTTTCAAGGTAAAAAATGATTTTCAAGGTAAAAAAATGATTTTCAAGGAAAAAAATGGTTTTCAAGGTAAAAAAAAATGATTTTCAAGGAAAAAAATGTTTTTCAAGGTAAAAAATGATTTTCAAGGTAAAAAATGATTTTCAAGGTAAAAAAAATGTTTCAAGGTAAAAAAAAAATGTTTCAAGGTAAAACATTTTTTTCAAGGTTCAATTTTTTTTCAATGTAAAAAATGATTTTTAAGGTAAAAAATGATTTTCAAGGTAAAAAATGATTTTCAAGGTAACATTTTTTTTTCAAGGTAAAAAATGATTTTCAACAACACCCAGAAACGCCGTCGGCTTCGCTGGGCCTGAGCTCATCTAAGTTGGACTGATACAAAGTGGAAAAGCGTTCTGTGGTCTGACGAGTCCACATTTCAAATTGTTTTTGGAAACTGTGGACGTCGTGGAAAGAGGAAAAGAACCATCCGGATTGTTATAGGCGCAAAGTGTAAAAGGCAGCATGTGTGATGGTATGGGGGTGTATTAGTGCCCAAGACATGGGTAACTTACACATCTGTGAAGGCACCATTAATGCTGAAAGGTACATACAGGTTTTGGAGCAACATATGTCGCCATCCAAGCAACGTTACCATGGACGCCCCTGCTTATTTCAGCAAGACAATGCCAAGCCATGTGTTACATCAACGTGGCTTCATAGTAAAAGAGTGCGGGTACTTTCCTGGCCCGCCTGCAGTCCAGACCTGTCTCCCATCGAAAATGTGTGGTGCAATATGAACGCTAAAATATGAGAAGGGAGACTGTTGAACAACTTAAGCTGTACATCAAGCAAGAATGGGAAAGAATTCCACCTGAGAAGCTTCAAAAATGTGTCTCCTCAGTTCCCAAACGTTTACTGAGGGTTGTTAAAAGGAAAGGCCATATACACACACACACACATACAGAGATATACTGTATATACAAACACACACCTCCTTGCTTTTTAGACGTGAGCTCGCTATCATCACGTTGGACTTTCCTCCGCCTCATGCGAGCTTTTCGCCGACGTGAGTTCTTGCGGGTTGCGACCATCTGCTTGCAATTTGGGGAGTCTTCAGAGATAAGCATCTTTTTGGGGCCAAAACTCTCTCAGATGAGGGTCTAATTGTCCCCTGATCACAATCTGGGTCCCGTGTACGGCGCTTGAGCAGTTTGTGAGGGGGCACAAGAAGGAAAAATAGCTTTGCTAATGGCATTTACAGTAATGTGCAGCTATTACACTGTGTGTGTGTGTGTGTGTGTGTGTTCTTGTATTTCTACCCTTCTTGAGACATGAAGAAGGAAAAGCATCTTCCATATGAGGAGGTGTGAACAAGTGATGACATACAATAACATTGCATCTAATAGACAATGTCTGATTTGTGGTGACATCTATCAAAATGAGGGTGGTCCCAAAAAGGAGGTGATTTTTCAAATTGACTCAGTTGCAAGTCTTGTGTATTCTTTGTAACATGGATATTGAGGTTTTTTTTTTTTTACTGGTCTCAGCCTGGACCCCCCCCCCTAGAATGCTTGTCTGCCCTTGAGTGGGACTGTGCTGAAAACTGTGTGTCGATTTTAAAAGTGCTCCCCATCTGGTCAACATATGAAATAACAAGTGTGTGAAAGAAATTTAAATGGCCAAAATTAATTAAAAAAATGTTTTATAAATATGTATATAGAGACATACTGTAATAATTTGAAGTAAATAGTGAAGATTAAAACCAATTACAAACAAAAAATGAAAAATATATACTTTTTTTTTTACTAAAAGTAGTCTTTTTTTTACAATGTGTCGACTTTTTTCTTATAAAATTGGGAACAATTTCTCAAATTCTTTCTGTTTCTGCAATATTGCAATATTTTATTGTAAAATTGTGACTTTTTAATGTACAATTATGACTTTTTAACGCAAAATGGTGACATTTGTCATATAAAATTCTGACTTTTATAACAAAATCGCCCATTTTTGTGTTGTTCTTGTAAAACAGTGACATTTTTTGAGTAAAATCATGACTTTTGTCATAATTTTGCAGAGTAAAACTCAGATTATTGTCATAATATTGCCAACATTTTAAAGTTTTCTTCTAAAATTGTGACTTTTGTCGAGTAAAATGACGACTCTTTTCATAAAATTGCCAACATTTTAAGCTTTTCTTGTGAAATTGCGACTGTCATTGAGTAGAATTCCAACTTTTATCATAATATTGCACACATGTTCCGTTTTTCTTGTCAAATTTTGACTTTCGTTGAGTAAAATGACGACTTTTATTATAATACTGCCAACATTCTAAGTTTTTCTTGTGAAATTGTGACCTTTTTCTTGTGAAATTCTTTGTAACTTGTTTGTGTGTGCTATGGCTATTGAGTTTTTTTTTTTTTACTGGTCTCAGCCTGGACCCCCCCCTAGAATGCTTGTCTGCCCTTGAGTGGGACTGTGCTGAAAACTGTGTGTCGGTTTTAAAAGTGCTCCCCCTCTGGTCAACATATGAAATAACAAGTGTGTGTAAGAAATTGAAATGAGCCCCGTTTGGCCAAAAAATTAATAAAAAAATGTTTTATAAATATGTATATAGAGACATACTGTAATAATTTGAAGTAAATAATGAAGATTAAAACCAATTACAAACAAAAAATAAAAAATATATACTTTTTTTTTTTACTAAAAGTAGTCTTTTTCTCACAATGTGTCGACTTTTTTCTTATAAAATTGGGAACAATTTCTCGAATTCTTTCTGTTTCTGTAATATTGCAATATTTTCTTGTAAAATTGTGACTTTTTTATGTACAATTATGACTTTTTAACGCAAAATGGTGACATTTGTCATATAAAATTCTGACTTTTACCACAAAATTGCCCATTTTTGTGTTGTTCTTGTAAAACAGTGACAGTTTTTGAGTAAAATCATGACTTTTGTCATCATTTTGCCGAGTAAAATTCAGATTGTTGTCATAATATTGCCAACATTTTAAAGTTTTCTTTTAAAATTGTGACTTTTGTTGAGTAAAATGACGACTTTTTTCATAAAATTGCCAACATTTGAAGCTTTTCTTGTGAAATTGCGACTGTCATTGAGTAGAATTCCAACTTTTATCATAATATTGCACACATGTTCCGTTTTTCTTGTCAAATTTTGACTTGCGTTGAGTAAAATGACGACTTTTATTATAATACTGCCAACATTCTAAGTTTTTCTTGTGAAATTGTGACCTTTTTCTTGTGAAATTCCAACTCATTTTTCACAACATGCTTTTTTATATGTGCATAGTATGTATATATTATTCATGTTGTAAATACACTTCTTTATATATCTAGAAAGGCTGGTCCTAAAGAGGGAGGCATTTTTCTCACGTCTCAAGAAGGTAACAAATACAAGTGTGTGTGTGTGTGTGTGTGTGTGTGTGTGTATTTGGCAGTTGTGATGCGGACTACTGATAACGCCAGAGCATAAAAGCGTGCATGCAAGAGCTGCTGCACAAATAATGTACTTACTGTACTTATTGTACTTATTAGCTTGTCGACATCAGCAGCTACCACGGCGGATATTTTGAACAAGTGCACTCACATACAAAAAGTGCTCATCAATTAATTCTTACTAAATGAATAATAAATAGGTTTCTTAAATAAATTGCAAATAAAAATACAGCTTCCCCGTTTTAGTCATAATTATTGCGCTTAAGAAACATTTCTCTGACTTTTCCAGACTTCCTCTGTTTGTCTGATGTTGCCATGACTGCCACAAGTGGTGGAAAAGTGTATTACAGCCGCGTGCCAAGAAGATGGGGAAAAACAGGTATTTTTCGGCGGGGCCTCGAGGGCGGGGCCCTATGGTGAACTGGCTTTTGAAGAAGGAGGTGGAGCCTCAACAGGCGGTGGGAGAGGAACATTTTGTTAGAAAGTCCCAGTCATCAATGTTGGTTATTGCTAGAGAGTCCCAGTCAGCACTTTAATATCTATAGATCGACTTCAGATCAATTCATTGCCATAACCTTTTTTTAATGTTTTTTTTTTGTAAAAGTAAATCTTCTTTATGGCATCAAATTTTCCCCTAAAACATTTTTCAAGATAAAATACTTGATGTTAACCATAGCCTTTTATTTAATCTTGTATTTGTTGGGGGTTTTTTGCCCCTTTTTCCTAAAGTAAATATTGTACTTTATGGCAAAAACACAAAATATGCAATATGTTCCATAATATTCTCCCACATTTAAAAGACACAACCATTTTTTTTTATGAGCAAAACTGCTGTGATGTGAAGGAATTGGAGCCCGGAACAGATCAATATTTTCTACAAAAAAAAAAGAAAAAAGATTTGGATTCATTATTATAACAATGAGTTTAAAAAAAATCTAATTAGAGGTCTCATAAAAGTGTTAAATATATATTTTTTTCACTTTCAATGCAAAAAAAAAATAAATAAAAAAATACATACATACATATATATATATATATATATATATATATATATATATATATATATATATATATATATATATATATATATATACATATATATATATATATATATATATATATATATATATATATATCAACTTCAGATTTATCATTTTACATTAAGTTTGAAAGAATTTTGTAAAAATGTTTTAATGGCAAAAATGCTGAAAGTAGAATATTTGATGTGACGTAATTGTAGCCCTCGATAGATCAATATTTCGTTAAAAAAAAAAGATTTTGATTCATTATTGTTTTTTTTAACAATGACAGCTTAAAAAAGAAAAATCTGACAAAAAGGTCATATATATATATATATATATATATATATATATATATATATATATATATATATATATATATATATATATATATATATATATATATATATATTAGCATTTAAAGTAAAAAAAACATTTATGAGTGGGGGGCCTTTTGTATCTCCGAGACCTTTTGTCTGATTTTTCTTTTTTAAGTTGTCATAAAAAAAAAAAAAAAAAAAGACTCAAAATCCTTTTTTTCTTTTACTACGAAATACTTATCTATCTGGGTGCCAATTATTTCACATCAAATATTCCACTTTGAGCATTTTTGCCATTAAATTTTATACACATATATGTATCAACTTCAGATGTATTCTCTTACATTACATTTTTGTAAAAAAGAAAAAAATTAATGGCAAAAATGCTCAAAGTGGAATATTTGATGTGACATATTTGGCGCCCTAAAAAGATCAATATTTCATAAAAAAGGATTTTGATTCATTAATATTTTTTTAAACAATGATAACTTAAAATATAAAAATCAGACAAAAGATCTCGGGCATACAAGAGGCCCCCCACTCTAAATGTGTTAAAAATAAATATATTTTTTTACTTTCAATGCTAACATATATATATATATATATATATATATATATATATATATATATATATATATATATATATATATATATATATATATATAATTTAAAAGGATAAATCTAAGATGATATATATATATCAACTTCAGATTTATTCTTTTACATTAAAAATTTGACATTTTTGTAAAAATGTTTTAATGGCAAAAGTGCTGAAAGTGGAATATTTGATGTGACGTAATTGTAGCCCTCGATAGATCAATATTTCATAAAAAAAAAAAAGATTTTGATTCTTTTTTTTTTTTTTAACAATGACAGCTTAAAAAAGAAAAATCTGACAAAAAGGTATATATACATATATATATATATATATATATATATATATATATATATATATATATATATATTTAAAGTAAAAAAAACATTTATGAGTGGGGGGCCTTTTGTATCCCCGAGACCTTTTGTCTGATTTTTCTTTTTTAAGTTGTCATTTAAAAAAAAAAAAAAATGAATCAAAATCTTTTTTTTTTTTTTTTTTTACTACGAAATATTTATCTATTTAGGGTGCCAATTATTTCACATCAAATATTCCACTTTGAGCATTTTTGCCATTACATTTTATATACATATATATATCAACTTCAGATTTATTCTCTTACATTACATTTTTGTAAAAAAAAAAAAAAATTAATGGCAAAAATGCTCAAAGTGGAATATTTGATGTGACATATTTGGCGCCCTAAAAAGATCAATATTTCGTAAAAAAAAAAGAAAAAAAAAAGGATTTTGATTCATTATTCTTTTTTTAAACAATGATAACTTAAAATATAAAAATCAGACACATATATATATATATATATATATATATATATATATATATATATATATATATATATATATATATATATATATATGTATGTTAGCATTTAAAGTAAAAGAAAATAAATATATTTTTAACACATTTATGAGTGGGGGGCTTTTTGTATCCCCGAGACCTTTTGTCTGATTTTTCTTTTTTAAGTTGTCATTTAAAAAAAAAAAAAAAATGAATCAAAATCTTTTTTTTAATTTTTTTTACTACGAAATATTTATCTATTTAGGGTGCCAATTATTTCACATCAAATATTCCACTTTGAGCATTTTTGCCATTACATTTTATATACATATATATATCAACTTCAGATTTATTCTTTTACATTACATTTTTTACATTTTTGTAAAAAAAAAAAAATTAATGGCAAAAATGCTCAAAGTGGAATATTTGATGTGAAATATTTGGCGCCCTAAAAAGATCAATATTTCGTAAAAAAAAAAAAAAAAA
The DNA here is from genome assembly GCF_033978685.3 of Nerophis lumbriciformis. NCBI lineage: Eukaryota > Metazoa > Chordata > Actinopteri > Syngnathiformes > Syngnathidae > Nerophis > Nerophis lumbriciformis. Next base: position 4,625,932 of record NC_084563.2, on the reverse strand, counting down.
AAAGGATTTTGATTCATTATTCTTTTTTTAACAATGATAACTTAAAATATAAAAATCAGACAAATATATATATATATATATATATATATATATATATATATATATATATATATATATATATATATATATTAAAATATAAAAATCAGACAAATATATATATATATATATATATACATATATATATATATATATATATATATATATATATATATATATATATATATATATATATATATATATATATATATGTTAGCATTTAAAGTAAAAGAAAATAAATATATTTTTAACACATTTATGAGTGGGGGGCTTTTTGTATCCCCGAGACCTTTTGTCTGATTTTTCTTTTTTAAGTTGTCATTTAAAAAAAAAAAAATAATGAATCAAAATCTTTTTTTTTTTTTTTTTTACTATGAAATATTTATCTATTTAGGGTGCCAATTATTTCACATCAAATATTCCACTTTGAGCATTTTTACCATTAAATTTTATACACATATATGCATCAACTTCAGATTTATTCGCTTACATTACATTTTTGTAAAAAAAAAAAAAAATTAATGGCAAAAATGCTCCAAGTGGAATATTTGATGTGACATATTTGGCGCCCTAAAAAGATCAATATTTCGTTAAAAAAAAAAAAAAAAAAAAAAGGATTTTGATTCATTATTTTTTTTTTTAACAATGATAACTTAAAATATAAAAATCAGACAAATATATATATATATATATATATAATGTAAAAGGATAAATCTGAAGTTGATATATACATATATTTATTCTTTTACATTAAATTTTTGACATTTTTGTAAATTTGTTTTAATGGCAAAAATGCTTACAGTAGAATATTGGATGTGAAGTAATTGGCACCCTAAATAAATCCATTTGTTAATAAAACCAAAAAAACCTGATTTTGATTCATTATTTTTTTTTTGAATGATGACAGTAAAAAAAAAAAAAAATAATCAGACTAAATGTCTCAGGGATCCAAAAAACCCCTCTCATAAAAGTGTAAAAAAATATGTCACACATGTATATTATATATACATTTTTACTTTGACTTTAATAAGACAAAACAACATAGCAGCTTTGTGTGAGTATAGTCAATGTTGCAACTTATTCTCCTTCCATTTCACCATTTGCTCTTTTTTTTTTACACTTTTTATGTTTTTTCAGTAACAATATTTTTAGAATGTCAAAAAAAAAAAAAAGTCCAGCCCTGCTTTACACCTGCCATGTTTGACCGGTGTTCTTTGGGCTTCCACTGCAGTGTACAAAAGGTGTGTTCAAGCCAGTCAAAGATCTTCTACTCGACAGGAGCACTACATTTTAAAAAAAAGCCTCTCTTACTAAAACAACAAATAGTGTCCCGATACTTTTGCACGGCCCTGTAGTTGCTGTGTGACTGTTCTGCGCTCCTGCATGCCAACTTTTCTACCTCCGTCAGTGCTGCCATGGCTGAGTGCAAAGTGAGGACAACAAAAGGAACACCTGGCAAACATGGAGGAGGAGGAGGAGGCGCACCCCCCCTCCACCTGAAGGAGTGTGTTCACACGGCAGGAAGTGCTACCACCAGCAGGAGCTGCACGGACATGTTGCTCACGTGCACGCCTCAGCTGCACGCTGTGCCAAGAGCGGGAAGACAAGATAAGATGATGCGGGTGGGGGGGGGGCTTTAAAAACCTAAATAATCAAAGTAATGACAAAGCAACTAAAGTGACATCAATCATGTGCTAACTTTAAAAAACTGTGCAGTGTATTTATTTCCTTCATATTGTGCCAGGGGGGGAAATGATTTACTAAACTGCAGAGAGTGCTAGGCGCTCAGAGGATACGCTGACATAGCATGATGTTAAAATGCAATGTTAGCAAAGCTAGTGTTGTGTGCCAAAAAACTATCAAAAACAAAAAAAATGAACTAAAAGTAGTCTTTTTCCTCACAATGTGTCGACTTTTTTCTTATAAAACTGGGAACAATTTCTCATATTCTTCCTGTTTCTGTAATATTGCAATATTTTCTCCTAAAATTGCTACTATTTAATGTAAAATTATGACTTTTTAATGCAAAATGGTGACATTTGTCATATAAAATTCCGACTTTTATCGCAATATTGCCCATTTTTTTGTTGTTCTTGTAAAATAGTGACATTTCTTGAGTAAAATTCCAATATTATTATAATATTGGCAACATTTTAAAGTGTTCTTATAAAATTGGGAACAATTTCTCATATTCTTCCTGTTTCTGTAATATTGCAATATTTTCTCGTGAAATTATGACTTTTTTAATGTAAAATTATGACTTTTTAATGCAAAATGGTGACATTTGTCATACCAAATTCTGACTTTTATCGCAATATTGCCCATTTTTTTGTTCTTGTAAAATAGTGACATTTTTTGAGTAAAATTATGACTTTTTTTAATGTAAAATTATGACTTTTTAATGCAAAATGGTGACATTTGTCATATAAAATTCCGACTTTTATCGCAATATTGCCAATTTTTTTGTTGTTCTTGTAAAATAGTGACATTTCTTGAGTAAAATGATGACTTTTGTCATCATTTTGCAAAGTAAAATTCTGATATTATTACAATATTGCCAACATTTTAAAGTTTTCTTATAAAATTGGGAACAATTTCTCATATTCTTCCTGTTTCTGTAATATTGCAATATTTTCTCCTAAAATTGCTACTTTTTTTAAATGTCAAATTATGACTTTTTAATGCAAAATGGTGACATTTGTCATATAAAATTCCGACTTTTATCGCAATATTGCCCGTTTTTTTGTTGTTCTTGTAAAATAGTGACATTTCTTGAGTAAAATTCCAATATTATTATAATATTGGCAACATTTTAAAGTTTTCTTATAAAATTGGGAACAATTTCTCATATTCTTTCTGTTTCTGTAATATTGCAATATTTTCTCGTGAAATTATGACTTTTTTAATGTAAAATTATGACTTTTTAATGCAAAATGGTGACATTTGTCATATAAAATTCGGACTTTTATCGCAATATTGCCCATTTTTGTGTTGTTCTTGTAAAATAGTGACATTTCTTGAGTAAAATTATGACTTTTGTCATCATTTTGCCAAGTAAAATTCCGATATTATTACAATATTGGCAACATTTTAAAGTTTTCTTATAAAATTGGGAACAATTTCTCATATTCTTCCTGTTTCTGTAATATTGCACTATTTTCTTGTAAAATCACTTCTTTTTTTATGTAAAATTATGACTTTTTAATGCAAAATGGTGACATTTGTCATATAAAATTCCGACTTTTATCGCAATATTGCCCATTTTTTTATCTTGTAAAATAGTGAAATTTTTTGAGTAAAATTATGACTTTTGTCATCATTTTGCCAAGTAAAATTTCGCTATTATTACAATATTGGCAACATTTTAAAGTTTTCTTATAAAATTGGGAACAATTTCTCATATTCTTTCTGTTTCTGTAATATTGCAATATTTTCTCCTAAAATTGCTACTTTTTTTTAAATGTAAAATTATGACTTTTTAATGCAAAATGGTGACATTTGTCATATAAAATTCGGACTTTTATCGCAATATTGCCCATTTTTTTGTTGTTCTTGTAAAATAGTGACATTTTTTGAGTAAAATTATGACTTTTTTTAATGTAAAATTATGACTTTTTAATGCAAAATGGTGACATTTGTCATATAAAATTCAGATTTTTATCGCAATATTGCCAATTTTTTTGTTGTTCTTGTAAAATAGTGACATTTCTTGAGTAAAATTATGACTTTTGTCATCATTTTGCCAAGTAAAATTCCGATATTATTATAATATTGGCAACATTTTAAAGTTTTCTTATAAAATTGGGAACAATTTCTCATATTCTTTCTGTTTCTGTAATATTGCAATATTTTCTCCTAAAATTGCTACTTTTTTTATGTAAAATTATGACTTTTTAATGCAAAATGGTGACATTTGTCATATAAAATTCGGACTTTTATCGCAATATTGCCCGTTTTTTTGTTGTTCTTGTAAAATAGTGACATTTCTTGAGTAAAATTATGACTTTTGTCATCATTTTGCCAAGTAAAATTCCAATATTATAATATTGGCAACATTTTAAAGTTTTCTTATAAAATTGGGAACAATTTCTCATATTCTTCCTGTTTCTGTAATATTGCACTATTTTCTCGTAAAATTATGACTTTTTTTTAATGTAAAATTATGACTTTTTAATGCAAAATGGTGACATTTGTCATATAAAATTCCGACTTTTATCGCAATATTGCCAATTTTTTTGTTGTTCTTGTAAAATAGTGACATTTCTTGAGTAAAATTATGACTTTTGTCATCATTTTGCCAAGTAAAATTCCGATATTATTATAATATTGCCAACATTTTAAAGTGTTCTTATAAAATTGGGAACAATTTCTCATATTCTTTCTGTTTCTGTAATATTGCAATATTTTCTCCTAAAATTGCTACTTTTTTTTAATGTAAAATTATGACTTTTTAATGCAAAATGGTGACATTTGTCATATAAAATTCTGACTTTTATCGCAATATTGCCCATTTTTTTAATCTTGTAAAATAGTGACATTTTTTGAGTAAAATTATGACTTTTGTCATCATTTTGCCAAGTAAAATTCCGATATTATTATAATATTGGCAACATTTTAAAGTTTTCTTATAAAATTGGGAACAATTTCTCATATTCTTTGTGTTTCTGTAATATTGCAATATTTTCTCCTAAAATTGCTACTTTTTTTATGTAAAATTATGACTTTTTAATGCAAAATGGTGACATTTGTCATATAAAATTCGGACTTTTATCACAATATTGCCCGTTTTTTTGTTGTTCTTGTAAAATAGTGACATTTCTTGAGTAAAATTATGACTTTTGTCATCATTTTGCCAAGTAAAATTCCGATATTATTACAATATTGGCAACATTTTAAAGTTTTCTTATAAAATTGGGAACAATTTCTCATATTCTTCCTGTTTCTGTAATATTGCACAATTTTCTCGTAAAATTGCTACTTTTTTTTAATGTAAAATTATGACTTTTTAATGCAAAATGGTGACATTTGTCATATAAAATTCCGACTTTTATCGCAATATTGCCATTTTTGTTGTTCTTGTAAAATAGTGACATTTCTTGAGTAAAATGATGACTTTTGTCATCATTTTGCCAAGTAAAATTTCGATATTACAATATTGGCAACATTTTAAAGTTTTCTTATAAAATTGGGAACAATTTCTCATATTCTTCCTGTTTCTGTAATATTGCAATATTTTCTCCTAAAATTGCTACTTTTTTTTATATAAAATTATGACTTTTTAATGCAAAATGGTGACATTTGTCATATCAAATTCCGACTTTTATCGCAATATTGCCATTTTTTTGTTGATCTTGTAAAATAGTGACATTTCTTGAGTAAAATTATGACTTTTGTCATAATTTTGCCAAGTAAAATTCTGATATTATTACAATATTGCCAACATTTTAAAGTTTTCTTATAAAATTGGGAACAATTTCTCATATTCTTCCTGTTTCTGTAATATTGCAATATTTTCTCCTAAAATTGCTACTTTTTTTTAATGTAAAATTATGACTTTTTAATGCAAAATGGTGACATTTGTCATATAAAATTCTGACTTTTATCGCAATATTGCCATTTTTTTGTTGTTCTTGTAAAATAGTGACATTTCTTGAGTAAAATTATGACTTTTGTCATCATTTTGCCAAGTAAAATTCCGATATTATAATATTGGCAACATTTTAAAGTTTTCTTATAAAATTGGGAACAATTTCTCATATTCTTCCTGTTTCTGAAATATTGCACTATTTTCTCGTAAAATTATGACTTTTTTTTTAATGTAAAATTATGACTTTTTAATGCAAAATGGTGACATTTGTCATATAAAATTCCGACTTTTATCGCAACATTGCCCGTTTTTTTGTTCTTGTAAAATAGTGACATTTTTTGAGTAAAATTATGACTTTTTTTAATGTAAAATTATGACTTTTTAATGCAAAATGGTGACATTTGTCATATAAAATTCCGACTTTTATCGCAATATTGCCCGTTTTTTTGTTGTTCTTGTAAAATAGTGACATTTCTTGAGTAAAATTCCAATATTATTATAATATTGGCAACATTTTAAAGTTTTCTTATAAAATTGGGAACAATTTCTCATTTTCTTCCTGTTTCTGTAATATTGCACTATTTTCTCGTAAAATTATTACTTTTTTTAAATGTAAAATTATGACTTTTTAATGCAAAATGGTGACATTTGTCATATAAAATTCTGACTTTTATCGCAATATTGCCCATTTTTTGTTGTTCTTGTAAAATAGTGACATTTCTTGAGTAAAATGATGACTTTTGTCATCATTTTGCCAAGTAAAATTCTGATATTATTACAATATTGGCAACATTTTAAAGTTTTCTTATAAAATTGGGAACAATTTCTCATATTCTTTCTGTTTCTGTAATATTGCAATATTTTCTCGTGAAATTATGACTTTTTTAATGTAAAATTATGACTTTTTAATGCAAAATGGTGACATTTGTCATATAAAATTCCGACTTTTATCGCAATATTGCCCGTTTTTTTGTTCTTGTAAAATAGTGACATTTTTTGAGTAAAATTATGACTTTTTTTAATGTAAAATTATGACTTTTTAATGCAAAATGGTGACATTTGTCATATAAAATTCCGACTTTTATCGCAATATTGCCCGTTTTTTTGTTGTTCTTGTAAAATAGTGACATTTCTTGAGTAAAATTCCAATATTATTATAATATTGGCAACATTTTAAAGTTTTCTTATAAAATTGGGAACAATTTCTCATATTCTTTCTGTTTCTGTAATATTGCAATATTTTCTCGTGAAATTATGACTTTTTTAATGTAAAATTATGACTTTTTAATGCAAAATGGTGACATTTGTCATATAAAATTCCGACTTTTATCGCAATATTGCCAATTTTTTTTGTTGTTCTTGTAAAATAGTGACATTTCTTGAGTAAAATGATGACTTTTGTCATAATTTTGCCAAGTAAAATTCTGATATTATTACAATATTGCCAACATTTTAAAGTTTTCTTATAAAATTGGGAACAATTTCTCATATTCTTCCTGTTTCTGTAATATTGCAATATTTTCTCCTAAAATAGCTACTTTTTTTATGTAAAATGATGACTTTTTAATGCAAATTGGTGACATTTGTCATATAAAATTCCGACTTTTATCGCAATATTGCCCATTTATTTGTTGTTCTTGTAAAATAGTGACATTTCTTGAGTAAAATTATGACTTTTTTTTAATGTAAAATTATGACTTTTTAATGCAAAATGGTGACATTTGTCATATAAAATTCTGACTTTTATCGCAATATTGCCCATTTTTTGTTGTTCTTGTAAAATAGTGACATTTCTTGAGTAAAATGATGACTTTTGTCATCATTTTGCCAAGTAAAATTCTGATATTATTACAATATTGGCAACATTTTAAAGTTTTCTTATAAAATTGGGAACAATTTCTCATATTCTTTCTGTTTCTGTAATATTGCAATATTTTCTCGTGAAATTATGACTTTTTTAATGTAAAATTATGACTTTTTAATGCAAAATGGTGACATTTGTCATATAAAATTCCGACTTTTATCGCAATATTGCCCGTTTTTTTGTTCTTGTAAAATAGTGACATTTTTTGAGTAAAATTATGACTTTTTTTAATGTAAAATTATGACTTTTTAATGCAAAATGGTGACATTTGTCATATAAAATTCCGACTTTTATCGCAATATTGCCCGTTTTTTTGTTGTTCTTGTAAAATAGTGACATTTCTTGAGTAAAATTCCAATATTATTATAATATTGGCAACATTTTAAAGTTTTCTTATAAAATTGGGAACAATTTCTCATATTCTTTCTGTTTCTGTAATATTGCAATATTTTCTCGTGAAATTATGACTTTTTTAATGTAAAATTATGACTTTTTAATGCAAAATGGTGACATTTGTCATATAAAATTCCGACTTTTATCGCAATATTGCCAATTTTTTTTGTTGTTCTTGTAAAATAGTGACATTTCTTGAGTAAAATGATGACTTTTGTCATAATTTTGCCAAGTAAAATTCTGATATTATTACAATATTGCCAACATTTTAAAGTTTTCTTATAAAATTGGGAACAATTTCTCATATTCTTCCTGTTTCTGTAATATTGCAATATTTTCTCCTAAAATAGCTACTTTTTTTATGTAAAATGATGACTTTTTAATGCAAATTGGTGACATTTGTCATATAAAATTCCGACTTTTATCGCAATATTGCCCATTTATTTGTTGTTCTTGTAAAATAGTGACATTTCTTGAGTAAAATTATGACTTTTTTTTAATGTAAAATTATGACTTTTTAATGCAAAATGGTGACATTTGTCATATCAAATTCCGACTTTTATCGCAATATTGCCCGTTTTTTGTTGTTCTTGTAAAATAGTGACATTTCTTGAGTAAAATTATGACTTTTGTCATCATTTTGCCAAGTAAAATTTCGCTATTATTACAATATTGGCAACATTTTAAAGTTTTCTTATAAAATTGGGAACAATTTCTCATATTCTTCCTGTTTCTGTAATATTGCACTATTTTCTCATAAAATTATGACTTTTTTTTAAAGTAAAATTATGACTTTTTAATGCAAAATGGTGACATTTGTCATATAAAATTCGGACTTTTATCGCAATATTGCCCATTTTTTTGTTGTTCTTGTAAAATAGTGACATTTCTTGAGTAAAATTATGACTTTTGTCATCATTTTGCCACGTAAAATGTCGATATTATAATATTGGCAACATTTTAAAGTTTTCTTATGAAATTGGGAACAATTTCTCATATTCTTCCTGTTTCTGTAATATTGCACTATTTTCTCGTAAAATTATGACTTTTTTTTAAAGTAAAATTATGACTTTTTAATGCAAAATGGTGACATTTGTCATATAAAATTCCGACTTTTATCGCAATATTGCCCATTTTTTTGTTGTTCTTGTAAAATAGTGACATTTCTTGAGTAAAATGATGACTTTTGTCATCATATTGCCAAGTAAAATTCCGATATTATTATATTATTGGCAACATTTTAAAGTTTTCTTATAAAATTGGGAACAATTTCTCATATTCTTCATGTTTCTGTAATATTGCACTATTTTCTCGTAAAATCATGACTTTTTTTTAATGTAAAATTATGACTTTTTAATGCAAAATGGTGACATTTGTCATATAGAATTCCGACTTTTATCGCAATATTGCCAATTTTTTTGTTGTTCTTGTAAAATAGTGACATTTCTTGAGTAAAATGATGACTTTTGTCATCATTTTGCCAAGTAAAATTCCGATATTACAATATTGGCAACATTTTAAAGTTTTCTTATAAAATTGGGAACAATTTCTCATATTCTTCCTGTTTCTGTAATATTGCACTATTTTCTCGTAAAATTATGACTTTTTTTTAATGTAAAATTATGACTTTTTAATGCAAAATGGTGACATTTGTCATATAAAATTTGGACTTTTATCGCAATATTGCCCTTTTTTTTGTTGTTCTTGTAAAATAGTGACATTTCTTGAGTAAAATGATGACTTTTGTCATCATTTTGCCAAGTAAAATTTCGCTATTATTATAATATTGGCAACATTTTAAAGTTTTCTTATAAAATTGGGAACAATTTCTCATATTGTTTCTGTTTCTGTAATATTGCAATATTTTCTCATGAAATTATGACTTTTTTTAATGTAAAATTATGACTTTTTAATGCAAAATGGTGACATTTGTCATATAAAATTCTGACTTTTATCGCAATATTGCCCATTTTTTTAATCTTGTAAAATAGTGACATTTTTTGAGTAAAATTATGACTTTTGTCATCATTTTGCCAAGTAAAATTCCGATATTATTACAATATTGGCAACATTTTAAAGTTTTCTTGTAAAATTGGGAACAATTTCTCATATTCTTCCTGTTTCTGTAATATTGCACTATTTTCTCGTAAAATTATGACTTTTTTTTAATGTAAAATTATGACTTTTTAATGCAAAATGGTGACTTTGGCATATAAAATTCCGACTTTTATCGCAATATTGCCAATTTTTTTGTTGTTCTTGTAAAATAGTGACATTTCTTGAGTAAAATTACACACAAACAAGTTACAAAGAACAAACAAGACTTGCAACAGAGTCAATTAGAATTTTTGGGACCGCCCTCATTTTGACGGATGTCACCACAAATGAGACATTGTCTATTAGATGCAATGCTATTGTATGCCATCACTTGTTCACACCTCCTCATATAGAAGATACTTTTCTTTCTTCATGTCTCAAGAAGGGTAGAAATACAAGCGCGCACACACACACACACACACACACTCACACACACACACACACACACACACGCACGCTTGTATTTCGTACCTTCTTGAGACCTGCGAAAAACGCCTCCCTCTTTAGGACCAGCCTTTCTAGATATATAAAGAAGTGTATTTACAACATGAATAATATATACATACTATGCACATATAAAAAAGCATGTTGTGAAAAATGAGTTGGCATTTCACAAGAAAAAGGTCACAATTTCACAAGAAAAACTTAGAATGTTGGCAGTATTATAATAAAAGTCGTCATTTTACTCAACGCAAGTCAAAATGTGACAAGAAAAACTGAACATTTGTGCAATATTATGATAAATGTTGGAATTTTACTCAATAACAGTCGCAATTTTACAAGAAAAAGCTTAAAATGTTGGCAATTTTATGAAAAGAGTCGTAATTTTACTCAACAAGTCACAGTTTTATAAGAAAACTTCAAAATGTTGGCAATATTATAATAATAATCTGAATTTTACTCGGCAAAATTATGACAAAAGTCATAATTTTACTCAAAAAAAATGTCACTATTTTACAAGAACAACACAAAAATGGGCGATTTTGTTATAAAAGTCAGAATTTTATATGACAAATGTCACCATTTTGCGTTAAAAAGTCATAATTTTACATAAAAAAGTCACAATTTTACAAGAAAATATTGCAATATTACAGAAACAGAAAGAATTTGAGGAATTGTTCCCAATTTTATAAGAAAAAAGTCGACTACTTTTAGTAAAAAAAAAAAAGTATATATATTTTTTTTGTTTGTTTGTAATTGGTTTTAATCTTCATTATTTACTTCAAATTATTACAGTATGTCTCTATATACATATTTATAAAACATTTTTCTATTAATTTTTTGGCCAAACGGGGCTCATTTCAATTTCTTACACACACTTGTTATTTCATATGTTGACCAGAGGGGGGAGCACTTTTAAAAGCGACACACAGTTTTCAGCACAGTCCCACTCAAGAGCAGACAAACATTACAGGGAGACAGGACAGGACCGCTGACGGCGCCCCTTAAAAAGGTGGAAAACAGGTAAACATTGGTGGTGGGGGGGTCGGGGGGGGGGGAATGACAAAAAAATACAGTCTAAGGCTGGACTCCCAGGCAGGGGGTCCAGGCTGAGACCAGTAAAAAAAAAAAAAACTCAATAGCCATAGCACACACAAACAAGTTACAAAGAATTTCACAAGAAAAAGGTCACAATTTCACAAGAAAAACTTAGAATGTTGGCAGTATTATAATACAAGTCGTCATTTTACTCAACGCAAGTCAAAATTTGACAAGAAAAACGGAACGTGTGCAATATTATGATAAAAGTTGGAATTTTACTCAATGACAGTCGCAATTTCACAAGAAAAGCTTAAAATGTTGGCAATTTTATGAAAAAAGTCGTCATTTTACTCAACATAAGTCACCATTTTAAAAGAAAACTTTAAAATGTTGGCAATATTATAATAATAATCTGAATTTTACTCTGCAAAATTATGACAAAAGTCATAATTTTACTCAAAAAATGTCACTGTTTTACAAGAACAACACAAAAATGGGCGATTTTGTTATAAAAGTCAGAATTTTATATGACAAATGTCACCATTTTGCATTAAAAAGTCATAATTTTACATAAAAAAGTCACAATTTTACAAGAAAATATTGCAATATTACAGAAACAGAAAGAATTTGAGGAATTGTTCCCAATTTTATAAGAAAAAAGTCGACTACTTTTAGTAAAAAAAAAAAAGTATATATATTTTTTTTGTTTGTTTGTAATTGGTTTTAATCTTCATTATTTACTTCAAATTATTACAGTATGTCTCTATATACATATTTATAAAACATTTTTTTATTAATTTTGGCCATTTCAATTTCTTTCACACACTTGTTATTTCATATGTTGACCAGATGGGGAGCACTTTTAAAACCGACACACAGTTTTCAGCACAGTCCCACTCAAGGGCAGACAAACATTCTAGGGGCGGGGGTCCAGGCTGAGACCAGTAAAAAAAAAAAAAACTCAATAGCCATAGCACACACAAACAAGTTACAAAGAATTTCACAAGAAAAAGGTCACAATTTCACAAGAAAAACTTAGAATGTTGGCAGTATTATAATACAAGTCGTCATTTTACTCAACGCAAGTCAAAATTTGACAAGAAAAACGGAACATGTGTGCAATATTATGATAAAAGTTGGAATTTTACTCAATGACAGTCGCAATTTCACAAGAAAAGCTTAAAATGTTGGCAATTTTATGAAAAGAGTCGTAATTTTACACAACAAAAGTCACAATTTTATAAGAAAACTTCAAAATGTTGGCAATATTATAATAATAATCGGAATTTTACTCGGCAAAATTATGACAAAAGTCATAATTTTACTCAAAAAAAAATGTCACTATTTTACAAGAACAACAAAAAAATGGGCAATATTGTGATAAAAGTCAGAATTTTATATGACAAATGTCACCATTTTGTATTAAAAATCAATTATTTGACATAACAAAGTAATAATTTTACGAGAAAATATTGCAATATTACAGAAACGGAAAGAATTTGAGGAATTGTTCCCAATTTGATAAGAAAAAAGTCGACACATTGTTAGAAAAAGACTGCTTATAGTTCATTTATTTATTTTAGAATTTTTTGTTTTGTAATTGGTTTTTAATCTTCATTATTTACTTCAAGTTATTACAGTATGTCTCTCCATACATATTTATTTTTATTTTTTTATTAATTTTGGCCAAAGGGGGCGCATTTCAATTTCTTACACACACTTGTTATTTCATATGTTGACCAGAGGGGGGAGCACTTTTAAAAGCGACACACAGTTTTCAGCACAGTCCCACTCAAGAGCAGACAAACATTACAGGGAGACAGGACAGGACCGCTGACGGCGCCCCTTAAAAAGGTGGAAAACAGGTAAACATTGGTGGTGGGGGGTCGGGGGGGAATGACAAAAAAAATACAGTCTAAGGCTGGACTCCCAGACCAGGAAAAAAAAAAAACTTCAATAGCCAATAACACACACAAACACGTTACAAAGAACACACAAGACTTGCAACAGAGTCAATTAGAAAAAAATCCCTCCTTTTTGGGACCACCCTCATTTTGACGGATGTCACCACAAATGAGACATTGTCTATTAGGATGCAATGCTATTGTATGCCATCACTTGTTCACACCTCCTCATATGGAAGATACTTTTCTTTCTTCATGGGTAGAAATACAAGCACACACACACACACTGAGAGATTTACGGGGTCTGACATGCAGTACTGGGGATGGGGGATGGGGGGTTGGGGGGGGGGTCTCTAAAAGGTCATAAATACTTGATGGCGCGGTATAAACTGTCGCGCTCCTTCCAAGCAGCACTTGGCTTCCTGCGTCAACAGGAAGTTGCTTGGCGGAGAGGATGTCTGGTGGGCTGGCGGCGGCGGTGTTGTTGTGGCGGTTTGTGCGTTCCACAGATAAGACCCTTTTTTTTTTTTTTTTTTTTTTACTCTTCAAACTCCATTATTAATGACTGTGTCCTTCACTTCAAATATGATACTGATGTTGCAGCCTTCGGTATTAATTGATACGGACATTAGTCCGATGGGATATCAGCGGGAATCATGCATACCGTATTTTCCAGTACATAAGCCACACCCACTAATTTAAAAAAATAAAAGAAAACAGTATATTTTCCATATATTATACGTTGTGAAATGAGTTATTTACACAGAAAATTGTCCGTGACAAGGCAGTAAAACGGCGGATCAAACAAAACAGCGGTCATGGTCAATGGCTAAACAGACCTCAATAACTCCCCGGTGACATTTTGGTGAATTTACTGAGGGATTTGTGAAAGTGAAACAATACAAATTACTAACACAGACAACTTAGCGAATACTAACGAAGCTAGCTTCATTACATAATGATAGCAGAGTACAAATATGCGTGAAAACACTCCTACAGACATCACACCTACTCAGTGGACAGAGTGTCCGCCCTGAGATGGGTAAGGTTGTGAGTTCAAACCCCGGCCGAGTCATACTGAAGACTATAAAAAATGGGAGCCGTTACCTCCCTGCTTGGCACTCAGCATCAAGGGTTGGAATTGGGGGTTAAATCACCAAAAATGATTCCCGGGCGCGGCCACCGCTTGCTGCCCACTGCTCCCCTCAAAGGGGATGGGTCAAATTTCACCACACCTAGTGTGTGTGTGTGTGACAATCATTGCTACTTTAACTTTAACTTTAACACACGGGACACTTTAGTGAGTAGGAATGGTTTTAGTTACATTGTAAAATGATACTGGTAGTGTGCGTGGTATCAAAATACAAATAGTACACTGTCATTTTAGAGTTACATCACTCGGTGGTTTGTGCAGAATGTTTGAACAAAAATGCTGTAGAATTCTTCATTTTTTCCGTAAAACTGACCTGTCCATGATAGTGTGCAATATCAAAATAGAAATACTTCACTAAAGTATGTCATTTTAGAGCGAGAGTACATTATACACCAGCTGTTTCCTGTCATTGAAGGTCTTCTGCGTTTCTACTTCCTGTCATTGAAGGTCTTCCGCGTTTCTACTTCCTGTCATTGAAAGTCTTCCGCGTTTCTACTTCCTGTCATTGAAGGTCTTCCGCGTTTCTATTTCCTGTCATTGAAGGTCTTCTGCGTTTCTACTTCCTGTCATTGAAGGTCTTCCGTGTTTCTACTTCCTGTCATTGAAGATCTTCTGTGTTTCTACTTCCTGTCATTGAAGGTCTTCCGTGTTTCTACTTCCTGTCATTGAAGGTCTTCTGTGTTTCTACTTCCTGTCATTGAAGGTTTTCCGTGTTTCTACTTCCTGTCATTGAAGGTCTTCTGCGTTTCTACTTCCTGTCATTGAAGGTCTTCCGCGTTTCTACTTCCTGTTATTGAAGGTCTTCTGTGTTTTGTACTTCCTGTCATTGAAAGTCTTCCGCGTTTCTACTTCCTGTCATTGAAGCGTCTTCTGTGTTTTTACTTCCTGTCATTGAAGGCCTTCCGCGTTTCTATTTCCTGTCATTGAAGGTCGTGCCGTTTCTATTTCCTGTCATTGAAGGTCTTCTGTGTTTCTACTTCCTATCATTGAAGGTCTTCTGTGTTTCTACTTCCTGTCATTGAAGGTCTTCCGTATTTCTACTTGCTGTCATTGACGGTCTTCTGCGTTTCTACTTGCTGTCATTGAAGGGCTTCTGCATTTCTACTTCCTGTCATTGAAAGTCTTCCGCGTTTCTACTTCCTGTCATTGAAGGTCTTCTGTGTTTCTACTTCCTGTCATTGAAGGTCTTCCGCGTTTCTACTTCCTGTCATTGAAAGTCTTCCGCGTTTCTACTTCCTGTCATTGAAGGTCTTCTGCGTTTCTACTTCCTGTCATTGAAGGTCTTCTGCGTTTCTACTTCCTGTCATTGAAGCGTCTTCTGTGTTTTTACTTCCTGTCATTGAAGCGTCTTCCGCGTTTCTATTTCCTGTCATTGAAGGTCGTCCCGTTTGTATTTCCTGTCATTGAAGGTCTTCTGTGTTTCTACTTCCTGTCATTGAAGGTCTTCTGTCTTTCTACTTCCTGTCATTGAAGGTCTTCCATGTTTCTACTTCCTGTCATTGAAGGTCTTCCGTGTTTCTACTTCCTGTCATTGAAGGTCTTCTGTGTTTCTACTTCCTGTCATTGAAGGTTTTCCGTGTTTCTACTTCCTGTCATTGAAGGTCTTCCGCGTTTCTACTTCCTGTCATTGAAGGTCTTCCGTGTTTCTACTTCCTGTCATTGAAGGTCGTCTGCGTTTCTACTTTCTGTCATTGAAGGTTTTCCGTGTTTCTTCTTCCTGTCATTGAAGGTCTTCTGCGTTTCTACTTCCTGTCATTGAAGGTCTTCCGTGTTTCTACTTCCTATCATTGAAGGTCTTCTGTGTTTCTACTTCCTGTCATTGAAGGTCTTCCGCGTTTCTACTTCCTGTCATTGAAGGTCTTCTGCGTTTCTATTTTCTGTCATTGAAGGTCGTCTGCGTTTCTACTTCCTGTCATTGAAGGTCTTCCGCGTTTCTACTTCCTGTCATTGAAGCGTCTTCCGTGTTTCTACTTCCTGTCATTGAAGGTCTTCCGTGTTTCTATTTCCTGTCATTGAAGGTCTTCTGCGTTTCTACTTCCTGTCATTGAAAGTCTTCTGCGTTTCTACTTCCTGTCATTGAAGGTCTTCCGCAATTCTATTTCCTGTCATTGAAGGTCGTCCGTGTTTCTACTTCCTGTCATTGAAGGTCTTCCGCGTTTCTACTTCCTGTCATTGAAGGTCTTCTGCGTTTCTACTTCCTGTCATTGAAGGTCTTCTGCGTTTCTACTTCCTGTCATTGAAGGTCTTCCGCGTTTCTATTTCCTGTCATTGAATGTCGTCTGCGTTTCTACTTCCTGTCATTGAAGGTCTTCTGCATTTCTACTTCCTGTCATTGAAAGTCTTCTGCGTTTCTACTTCCTGTCATTGAAGGTCTTCTGCGTTTCTACTTCCTGTCATTGAAGGTCTTCTGTCTTTCTACTTCCTGTCATTGAAGGTCTTCCATGTTTCTACTTCCTGTCATTGAAGGTCTTCCGTGTTTCTACTTCCTGTCATTGAAGGTCTTCTGTGTTTCTACTTCCTGTCATTGAAGGTTTTCCGTGTTTCTACTTCCTGTCATTGAAGGTCTTCTATGTTTCTACTTCCAGTCATTGAAGGGCTTCTGCGTTTCTACTTCCTGTCATTGAAGATCTTCCGCATTTCTACTTCCTGTCATTGAAGATCTTCCGCATTTCTACTTCCTGTCATTGAAGCGTCTTCTGTGTTTCTACTTCCTGTCATTGAAGGTCTTCTGTGTTTCTACTTCCTGTCATTGAAGGTTTTCCGTGTTTCTTCTTCCTGTCATTGAAGGTCTTCCGTGTTTCTACTTCCTGTCATTGAAGGTCTTCTGTGTGTCTACTTCCTGTCATTGAAGGTCTTCTGTGTTTCTACTTGCTGTCATTGAAGGTTTTCCGTGTTTCTTCTTCCTGTCATTGAAGGTCTTCCGCGTTTCTACTTCCTGTCATTGAAGGTCTTCCGTGTTTCTACTTCCTGTCATTGAAGGTCGTCTGCGTTTCTACTTCCTGTCATTGAAGGTCTTCTGTGTTTCTACTTCCTGTTTGTGCTCAGTCGTCTGCTTTGTTGTGTGCAAGAAGCCAAAGGGCAGTCAATCATGGCGGCTGACAAGCATGTGGAATACTGCTCTGCGCCGCAAACACTCCTCTTAAGTCCCGCCAAGTGGGGAGAGCGTGGAAAGGGGAAGAGAGAGAGAGAGAAAAAAAAAAGGCCACATCCTGCTACTTGACTGCCTTTTGTCCAGAAGACTGCAAATGCGTCGGATGGAAAAACGGCTTCCAAAAGTGTCCCCGTGTGTCAAAGCTTTGAGTTTTCTCCTACAATGAGTGCACACGCAGCAACACTCCAGCAGAAATATAAAGTGTGATGTCATTGCACTCTTGCTTATGGGACTTGGAAGGCTTGGTTGGCGTGAGGTGGGAATGCACAGTGCAGAAGTGGAACATCCAACTAGAAGAAGTGCTGCATCCAATCAAAACATAGCGTGCTGTTTCACTGTTTCACCATTTCAATGTTTCACCATTTCACTGTTTCACCAGGTTGCCATTTCACTGTTTCATTGGTAATCATTTCCATGTTTCAATTGGTTCTTTCTTTCTATGTTTCAAAATATTCAGTGCAGAAATATTGGTTGCTTCATAACTCGTAAATTGAAACTGGTTCTCATTGGCTGGTTCTGACTCATGATCGATTGCTTCAGTCTTAATTAGATTTTTTTTGTATACTAAATTTTATTGCAGCAATTTGTTTACACTGAATTTCTTTGCACATTTTTTTCTGCAATTGTTTTGCATTGAATTTTTCTGCACCAAATTTTTTACATTTAATTTTTTTTGCACACATTTTAAAAAAAATTTTGCACCAAGTTTTGTACAAGAACAATTTTCTTCATCAAATTTTGTTACGCATAATTTTTTTTCCACTACAATTTTTTGTAAACTGAATTTTTCAGCGCCAATTTTTTTACATTTAATTTATTTTGCAGTTTTTTCGCACTGAATTTTTCTGCACACATTTTTTTGTATACTAATTTTTTCTGCACAAATTTTTTGTACATTACATTTTTCTGAATCAAGTTTTTTTATGCTGAATTTTTTTGCACTTAATTTGTTTGCACCAATTTGTTTTGTACAGTAAATTTTTCTGCACCAAATTTTATAATTTAATTTTTTTTGCCCACATTTAAAAAAAAATGTTTGCATTGAATTGTTTTGCACCAAGTTTTGTACAAGAACAATTTTCTTCATCAAATTTTGTTACGCATAATTTTTTTTCCACTACAATTTTTTGTAAACTAAATTTTTCTGCAACAAATGTTTTTGCTCATATTCTTTCTGTAAATGTTTTTTGCACTGAATTTTTCAGCACCAATTTTTTTACATTTAATTTTTCTGTACAATATTATTTCGCACAGTTTTTTCGCACTGAATTTTTCTGCACAAATGTTTTTGTATACTAATTTTTTCTGCACAATTTTTTTGTACATAACATTTTTCTAAATCAAATTTTTTTATGCTGAATTTTTTTGCACTTAATTTGTTTGCACCAATTTTTTTGTAGAGTAAATTTTTCTGCACCAAATTTTTACACTGATTTTTTGCTCATATTTTTTCTGCACAGTATTTTTGCACTGAATTATTCAGCACCAATTATTTTACATTTCATTTTTCTGCACATTTTTTTTCTGCGCAGTTTTTTTGCACTGAATTTTTCTGCACAAATGTTTTTGTACACTACATTTTTCTGCATCAATTTTTTTTATGCTGAATTTCTTTTTCTGCATCAATTTGTTTGCACTTAATTTTTTTGCACCAATTCTTTTGTACACTAAATGTTTCTGCACCAAATTTTTTACACTGATTTTTGTGCTCATATTTTTTTGCACTGAATTTTTCAGCACCAAATTCTTTACATTTAATTTTTCTGCTCAATTTTTCCTGCACATTTTTTTTCTGCAAATCATTTTTTCTGCACAAATTTCTTTGTACAATAATTTCTTCTTTACCAAATGTTTTAGCACAAATATTTTCATTTTTCTGCAGTTTTTTTGCACTGAATTTTTCAGCACCAAATTCTCAACATTTAATTTTTCTGCACAATTTTTTTCTGCGCTATTTTTTTTGCACTAAATTTTTCTGCACAAATGTTTTTGTACACTGCATTTTTCTGCATCAATTTTTTTTTAATGCTGGATTTCTTTTGCACTAATGTTTTCTGCATCAATTTGTTTACACTTTATTTTTTTGCACCAATTATTTTGTACACTAAATGTTTCTGCACCAATTTTTTTACACTGATTTTTGTGGTCATATTTTTTCTGCAAATTTTTTTTTGCAATGATTTTTTCAGCACAAATTTGTTTGTACACTCATTTCTTCTTCACCAAATGTTTTTGCACTAATTTTTCTGCAGCAATTTTTTTGCACTGGATGTTTTCTGCATCAATTTGTTTGCACTTAATTTTTTTGGACCAATTCTTTTGTACACTAAATGTTTCTGCACTAAATTTTTTTACACTTATTTTTTGCTCATATTTTTTTTTGCACAGTATTTTTCAGCACAAAAATGTTTACATTTCATTTTCCTGCACAATTTTTTTTACGCTGAATTTCGTTTTGCACTAATGTTTTCTGCATCAATTGTTTTGCACTAATTCTTTTGTACACTAAATGTTTCCGCACCAAATTTTTGACACTGATTTTTCTGCTCATATATTTTTTCTGCAAATGTTTTTTGCACTGAATTTTTCAGCACCAAATTTTTTACATGTCATTTTTCTGCAAACTTTTTTTTGCACACTTTTTTGCGCTGAATTTTACTGCACACATTATTTTTTGTACATTACATTTTTCTGCATTGATTTTTTTTACACATAATGTTTTTTGCACTGATGTTTTCTGCATCAATTTGTTTGCACTTCATTTTTTTTGCAACAATTCTTTTGTACACTAAATTTTTCAGCACCAAATTCTTTACATTTAATTTTTCTGCACACATTTCTTCACCAAATTTTTTACAATAAATTTTTTTGCACCAATTCTTTTGTACACCAATTTTCCTGCACTATTTATTTCTTCACAAATTTCTTTGTGCACTAATTTTTTCATCACCAATATTTTTACATTTAATTTTCCTGCACTATTTATTTCTTCACAAATTTCTTTGTAGAAATACAGAAGACGCTTCAATGACAGGAAGTAGAAACGCAGAAGACCTTCAATGACAGGAAGTAGAAACATGGAAGACCTTCAATGACAGGAAGTAGAAAGACAGAAGACCTTCAATGACAGGAAGTAGAAACGCGGAAGACCTTCAATGACAGGAAGTAGACACACAGAAGACCTTCAATGCACTAGTTTTTTTGCATACATTTTTTTCTGCACTAATTTTTTTGTGCAAAAAAAATTTCTGCATCAAATTTTGTACGCTGAATTTTTCCTGCACCAATTTCTTTGTACAGTACATTTTTCTGCACCAACTTTTTTCACACTGAATTTTTTTGCACAAATTTTTCTGCTCTGAATGTTCCCTGCTGAATTTTTCTGCACATATTTTCTAGCACCAAATTTTTTTACATTGATTTTTTTTTAATCATATTTTTTCTGCAATTTATTTTTGCACTGAATTTTTCTGCACCTTTTTAGCACCTGCAGTATTTTTTTCTGCACACATTTATTTTGTGCACTCAAGTTTTTTTGCATTAATTTTTTCTGCATCAATTTGTTTGCACTTCATTTTTTTTGCACCAATTCTTTTGTACACTAAATTTTTCAGCACCAAATTCTTTACATTTAATTTTTCTGCACAAATTTCTTCACCAAATTTTTTACACTAAATTTTTTTGCACCAATTCTTTTGTACACCAATTTTTTTACGCTGAATGTTTTGGCACCAATTTATGCATGCATTTTTTTTTTACACTTAATTTTTCTGCACAAAATTTTTTTTTTGCACCAATTCTTGTCAGAAATTAATTTCATTTTACACTCCATTTTTATACTCTGGTTTTATTTACAATGCATTTTTACACAATGCAATTGTCAGCACAATTTGATGTGAATCATTTCAGATCACATTTATAGTGTTATTATTACATTTAAAGACACAAAATTCAGTTGCCAAAATTTTTTTTTGTAATAAAGACACAAATTAACCTCCAGAGCAAAGCCCCTTTGAAAGCACACAACAGAGAAACTATAAACCATACAGAGCAGACTTCTGAGGTTTCTGACTTATTGCTGAGTGACAGTGAATATTATTAATATTGGTCGACTGATTGGTTCCTGCATCTACTTGACGTGTTTCCACCGAAGCTCTGCTATTTGTTAACGTTGCAGCTGATAAAAGGGACGCGAAGGTCGCGGCCGTGTCACACGCCAAGCTAAGTGCTTCCTGAGGTTGGCCATGTTAGCGGCGGCTCACGCCACTTTGCATTCCTGCGGCGCGGCGTGAGGGGAGGAGCTAAAAACAAAGCAGATGACGGAGCATGCCGCAGGAAGTCACGTCACACGTGTCAAACATGGCAAAGCGAGAAATGGAGTCGACAGGACGGCGTTTAGAAGCTCGCTTTTCAAGTTAATATTGATATCAAGTGGGTCAAGTACACAATGGTGCTTCTTGCAACACACTATTGTAGTACTTCTGATACGTGCTGCACACGTGTATGATACAGGAGATTGAAGGTAAATACATGAGAGTATTGATACAAATCAGATTAGACAAGTAAATGACAGCTTTTATGAGGCGATACATGTGATCATCCTTACTTGCAAGCTGTGCTGGTGCTCACAAGAACACATGTTAGCACGTCTAGCTGTGAGAGCATAAAGACAAGATAGTCGGTCTTAATTGATGCAAGCCCTCCACCAAATGTTTGTACACTACATTTTTTTCTGCATCAAATTTTTTATGCTGAATTTTTTTTTGCACACATTTTTTTGTACACATTTTTCTGCACCAAATTTTTTTACACAGAATTTTTTTTTTTTTAATTTTCTGCAAATTTTTTTGCTCTGAAATTTTCCTGCAGCAATTTTTTACACTTAATTTTTTTTTTTGCACTGAATTTTCCTGCACAAATTTTTTTACGCTGAATTTTTACTGCACTTATTTTTTTTGTACACTAAATCTTTTCGCACCAAATTTTTTCACACTGAATTTTTTTGCACACATTTTTTTTGCTCTGAATTTTTCCTGGAGCATTTTTTTTTAGACTTAATTTTTTTTTGTTAGTACACAAAAAAAAGGGGAACAAAATGTTTTTACACTGATTTTTTATGCAATTTATTTTTGCACTTAATTTTTCAGCACCAATTTTTTTAATATTTAATTTTCGGGCACTATTTTTGTCTGCACAAATTTCTTTGTGCTAACATTTTTTCTGCACCAAATTGTTTACGCTGAATTTTTCCTGCACCAATTTTTTTGTACACTACATGTCTCTGCACCAAATTTTTTTAACACTGAATTTTTTTGCACACATTTTTTGCTCTGAATTTTCCCTGTAGCAATTTTTTTACACTTCATTTTTCTGCACATATTTTTCTGCAAATTGTTTTGCTCTGAATTTTTCCTGGAGCAATTTTTTTTACACTTAATTTTTCTGCACATATTTTGTTGCACCAAATTTTTTACACTGATTTTTTTTTATCATATTTTTTCTGCAATTTATTTTTCAGCACCAATATTTTTACATTTAATTTTCCCGCACTATTTATTTCTTCACAAATTTGTTTGTGCAATAATTTTTTCATCACCAAGTTTTTCACGCTGAGTTTTTTTGCATACATTTTTTTCTGCACCAATTTTTTTGTGCAAAAAAATTTTCTGCACCAAATTTTTTACGCTGAATTTTTCCTGCACCAATTTCTTTGTGCAGTACATTTTTTTGCACAACTTTTTCTGCTCTGAATGTTCCCTGTAGCAATTTTTTTGCACATATTTTCTAGCTATCACCAACATTTTTACACTGATTTTTTTTTTATCATATTTTTTCTGCAATTTATTTTTGCACTGAATTTTTCTGCACCTTTTTAGCACCTGCACTATTTTGTTCTGCACACATTTATTTTGTGCACTCATTTTTTCATCATCAAGTTTTTTTGCATTAATTTTTTCTGCACCAATTTTTTTGTGCAAAATTTTTTTATGCACCAAATTTTTTACGCTGAATTTTTCCTGCACCAAATTTGTTTCGCACAAATTTTTCTGCACATTTTTTTGCTCTGAATTTTCCCTGTAGCTATTTTTTTTACACTTCATTTTTCTGCACCAAATTTTTTCACACTGAATTTTTTTTCACTCATTTTTCTGCAAATTTTTTTTGCTGTGAATTTTTCAGCACCAATTCTTTTTAATATTTAATTTTCCGGCACTATTTTTGTCTGCACAAATTTCGTTGTGCAAACATTTTTTCTGCACCAAATTTTTTACGCTGAATTTTTCCTGCACCAATTTTTTTGTACACTACATGTCTCTGCACCAAATTTTTTTAACACTGAATTTTTTTGCACACATTTTTTGCTCTGAATTTTCCCTGTAGCAATTTTTTTACACTTCATTTTTCTGCACATATTTTTCTGAAAATTGTTTTGCTCTGAATTTTTCCTGGAGCAATTTTTTTTACACTTAATTTTTCTGCACATATTTTGTTGCACCAAATTTTTTACACTGATTTTTTTATCATACTTTTTCTGCAATTTATTTTTCAGCACCAATATTTTTACATTTAATTTTCCTGCACTATTTATTTCTTCACAAATTTCTTTGTGCACTAATTTTTTCATCACCAAGTTTTTCACGCTGAGTTTTTTTTGCATACATTTTTTTATGCACCAATTTTTTTGTGCAAAAAAATTTTCTGCACCAAATTTTTCCTGCACCAATTTCTTTGTACAGTACATTTTTCTGCACCAACTTTTTTTCACACTGAATTTTTTTGCACAAATTTTTCTGCTCTGAATTTTCCCTGTAGCAATTTTTTTACACTTCATTTTTCGGCACATATTTTTTTGCACTAATTTTTCGGCAAATTTTTTTGCTCTGAATTTTTCCTGACGCAATTTTTTTTACACTTAATTTTTCTGCACATATTTTGTTGTACCAAATTTTTTACACTGATTTTTTTAAATGATTTTTTTCTGCAATTTATTTTTCAGCACCAATATTTTTACATTTAATTTTCCTGCACTATTTATTTCTTCACAAATTTCTTTATGCACTAATTTTTTCATCACCAAGTTTTTCACGCTGAATTTTTTAAATACATTTTTTTCTGCACCAATTTTTTTGTGCAAAAAAATTTTCTGCACCAAATTTCTTACGCTGAATTTTTCCTGCACCAATTTCTTTGTACAGTACATTTTTCTGCACCAACTTTTTTTCACACTGAATTTTTTTTGCACAAATTTTTCTGCTCTGAATGTTCCCTGTAGCAATTTGTTTACGCTGAATTTTTCTGCACATATTTTCTAGCTAGCACCAAATTTTTTACACTGATTTTTTTAATCATATTTTTTCTGCAATTTATTTTTCAGCACCAATATTTTTACATTTAATTTTCCTGCACTATTTATTTCTTCACAAATTTCTTTGTTTTTGAGTTTTTTTGCATACATTTTTTCTGCACCAATTTTTTTGTGCAAAAAAATTTTCTGCACCAAATTTTTTACGCTGAATTTTTCCTGCACCAATTTCTTTGTACAGTACATTTTTCTGCACCAACTTTTTTTCACTGAATTTCTTTGCACAATTTTTTCTGCTCTGAATGTTCCCTGTAGCAATTTATTTACGCTGAATTTTTCTGCACATACTTTCTAGCTAGCACCAAATTTTTTACACTGATTTTTTTGTTATCATATTTTTTCTGCAATTTATTTTTGCACTGAATTTTTCTGCACCTTTTTAGCACCTGCACTATTTTGTTCTGCACACATTTATTTTGTGCACTCATTTTTTTCATCATCAAGTTTTTTTGCATTAATTTTTTCTGCACCAATTTTTTTGTGCAAAATTTTTTTAGGCACCAATTTTTTTACGCTGAAATTTTCCTGCACCAAATTTATTTTGCACAAATTTTTCTGCACATTTTTTTGCTCTGAATTTTTCGTGGAGCTATTTTTTTTTTATACTTCATTTTTCTGCACCAAATTTTGTCACACTGAATTTTTTTTCACCCATTTTTCTGCAAATTTTTTTTGCTCTGAATTTTTCCTGCAGCAATCTTTTACTTAATCTTTTTGCACATATTTTTTCCCACCAATTTTTTCTGCACTCATATTTTTTCACATTTAACTTTTTTTCCACAAATTTTTCTGCAAATTTTTATTGCTCTGAATTTTTCCTGCAGTAATGTTTTACTTAATCTTTTTGCACATTTTTACACAATTTTTTTCTGCACTCATATTTTTTTCACACTGATTTTTTGCGCACAAATTCTTCTGCAAATTTTTTTGCTCTGAATTTTCCCTGGAGCAATTTCTTTACCTTCATTTTTCTGCACATATTTTTTCATACTGAATTTTTTTTCACTCATTTTTCTGCAAATTTTTTTTGCTCTGAATTTTTCCTGCAGCAATTCTTTACTTAATCTTTTTGCACATATTTTTTCCCACCAATTGTTTCTGCACTCATATTTTTTCACATTTAACTTTTTTTTCACAAATTTTTCTGCAAATTTTTTTTGCTCTGAATTTTTCCTGCAGCAATTTTTTACTTAGTGTTTTTGCACATATTTTTTTACACACGTTTTTTTTGCACTCATTTTTTTTTTTGCACTGAATTTTCCTGCAAATATTTTTTTACGCTGAATTTTTTCCTGCACCAATTTTTTTGTGCAAAATTTTTTCATGCACCAATTTTTTTACGCTGAAATTTTCCTGCACCAAATTTGTTTTGCACAAATTTTTCTGCACCAACTTTTTTTCACACTGAATTTTTTTGCACACATTTTTCTGCTCTGAATGTTCCCTGTAGCAATTTTTTTACGCTGAATTTTTCTGCACATATTTTCTAGCTAGCACCAAATTTTTTACACTGATTTTTTTTTTTTATCATATTTTTTCTGCAATTTATTTTTGCACTGAATTTTTCTGCACCTTTTTAGCACCTGCACTATTTTTTTCTGCACACATTTCTTTTGTGCACTCAAGTTTTTTTGCATAAATGTTTTCTGCACCAAATTTTTTGTGCAAAATTTTTTTATGCACCAATTTTTTTGTACAGTACATTTTTCTGCACCAACTTTTTTTCACTGAATTTCTTTGCACAATTTTTTCTGCTCTGAATGTTCCCTGTAGCAATTTTTTTACGCTGAATTTTTCTGCACATATTTTCTAGCTAGCACCAAATTTTTTACACTGATTTTTTTAATCATATTTTTTCTGCAGTTTATTTTTCAGCACCAATATTTTTACATTTAATTTTCCTGCACTATTTATTTCTTCACAAATGTCTTTGTTTTTTAGTTTTTTTGCATACATTTTTTCTGCACCAATTTTTTTGTGCAAAAAAATTTTCTGCACCAAATTTTTTACGCTGAATTTTTCCTGCACCAATTTCTTTGTACAGTACATTTTTCTGCACCAAATTTTTTTCACACTGAATTTGTTTTGCACAAATTTTTCTGCTCTGAATGTTCCCTGTAGCAATTTTTTTATGCTGAATTTTTCTGCACATATTTTCTAGCTAGCACCAAATTTTTTACACTTATTTTTTTTTTTATCATATTTTTTCTGCAATTTATTTTTGCACTGAATTTTTCTGCACCTTTTTAGCACCTGCACTATTTTGTTCTGCACACATTTCTTTTGTGCACTCAAGTTTTTTTGCATACATTTTTTCCGCACCAAATTTTTTGTGCAAAATTTTTTTATGCACCAATTTTTTTACGCTGAATTTTTCCTGCACCAAATTTGTTTCGCACAAATTTTTCTGCACATTTTTTTGCTCTGAATTTTCCCTGCAGCAATTTTTTACTTAGTGTTTTTGCACATATTTTTTTACACAAGTTTTTTCTGGACTCTTTTTTTTTTTTTGCACTGAATTTTCCTGCACATATTTTTTTTACGCTGAATTTTTACTGCACCAATTTTTTTGTACAGTACATTTTTCTGCACCAACTTTTTTTCACTGAATTTCTTTGCACAATTTTTTCTGCTCTGAATGTTCCCTGTAGCAATTTTTTGACGCTGAATTTTTCTGCACATATTTTCTAACTAGCACCAAATTTTTTACCCTTTTTTTTTTTTTTATCATATTTTTTCTGCAATTTATTTTTGCACTGACTTTTTCTGCACCTTTTTAGCACCTGCACTATTTTGTTCTGCACACATTTATTTTGTGCACTCATTTTTTTCATCATGAAGTTTTTTTGCATTAATTTTTTCTGCACCCATTTTTTTGTGCAAAATTTTTTTAGGCACCAATTTTTTTACGCTGAAATTTTCCTGCACCAAATTTATTTTGCACAAATTTTTCTGCACATTTTTTTGCTCTGAATTTTTCGTGGAGCTATTTTTTTTTATACTTCATTTTTCTGCACCAAATTTTTTCACACTGAATTTTTTTTCACCCATTTTTCTGCACATTTTTTTTGCTCTGAATTTTTCCTGCAGCAATCTTTTACTTAATCTTTTTGCACATATTTTTTCCCACCAATTTTTTCTGCACTCATATTTTTTCACATTTAACTTTTTTTCCACAAATTTTTCTGCAAATTTTTATTGCTCTGAATTTTTCCTGCAGCAATCTTTTACTTAATCTTTTTGCACATATTTTTTCCCACCAATTTTTTTCTGCACTCATATTTTTTTCACACTGATTTTTTGTGCACAAATTCTTCTGCAAATTTTTTTGCTCTGAATTTTCCCTAAAGCAATTTCTTTACCTTCATTTTTCTGCACATATTTTTTCATACTGAATTTTTTTTCACTCATTTTTCTGCAAATTTTTTTTGCTCTGAATTTTTCCTGCAGCAATTTTTTACTTAATGTTTTTGCACATTTTTTTACACACATTTTTTCTGCACTCTTTTTTTTTTTGCACTGAATTTTCCTGCACATATTTTTTTACGCTGAATTTTTTCCTGCACCAATTTTTTTGTGCAAAATTTTTTCATGCACCAATTTTTTTACGCTGAAATTTTCCTGCACCAAATTTGTTTTGCACAAATTTTTCTGCACCAACTTTTTTTCACACATTTTTCTGCTCTGAATGTTACCTGTAGCAATTTATTTACGCTGAATTTTTCTGCACATATTTTCTAACTAGCACCAAATTTTTTACACTTATTTTTTTTTTTATCATATTTTTTCTGCAATTTATTTTTGCACTGAATTTTTCTACACCTTTTTAGCACCTGCACTATTTTGTTCTGCACACATTTATTTTGTGCACTCATTTTTTTCATCATCAAGTTTTTTTGCATTAATTTTTTCTGCACCAATTTTTTGGTGCAAAATTTTTTTAGGCACCAATTTTTTTTACGCTGAAATTTTCCTGCACCAAATTTATTTTGCACAAATTTTTCTGCACATTTTTTTGCTCTGAATTTTTCGTGGAGCTATTTTTTTTTTATACTTCATTTTTCTGCACCAAATTTTTTCACACTGATTTTTTTTCCACTCATTTTCTGCACATTTTTTTTGCTCTGAATTTTTCCTGCAGCAATCTTTTACTTAATCTTTTTGCACATATTTTTTCCCACCAATTTTTTCTGCACTCATATTTTTTCACATTTAACTTTTTTTCCACAATTTTTTCTGCAAATTTTTATTGCTCTGAATTTTTCCTGCAGCAATGTTTTACTTAATCTTTTTGCACATTTTTACACAATTTTTTTCTGCACTCATATTTTTTTCACACTGATTTTTTGTGCACAAATTCTTCTGCAAATTTTTTTGCTCTGAATTTTCCCTGGAGCAATTTCTTTACCTTCATTTTTCTGCACATATTTTTTCATACTGAATTTTTTTTCACTCATTTTTCTGCACATTTTTTTTGCTCTGAATTTTTCCTGCAGCAATTTTTTACTTAATGTTTTTGCACATATTGTTTTACACACGTTTTTTTTGCACTCATTTTTTTTTTGCACTGAATTTTCCTGCACATATTTTTTTACGCTGAATTTTTTCCTGCACCAATTTTTTTGTGCAAAAAAAATTTTTATGCACCAATTTTTTTACGCTGAAATTTTCCTGCACCAAATTTGTTTTGCACAAATTTTTCTGCACCAACTTTTTTTCACACATTTTTCTGCTCTGAATGTTACCTGTAGCAATTTTTTTTACGCTGAATTTTTCTGCACATATTTTCTAACTAGCACCAAATTTTTTACACTTATTTTTTTTTTTATCATATTTTTTCTGCAATTTATTTTTGCACTGAAAATTTTTCTGCACCTTTTTAGCACCTGCACTATTTTGTTCTGCACACATTTATTTTGTGCACTCATTTTTTCATCATCAAGTTTTTTTGCATTAATTTTTTCTGCACCAAATTTTTTGTGCAAAATTTTTTTATGCACCAATTTTTTTACGCAGAATTTTTTCTGCACCAAATTTGTTTCGCACAAATTTTTCTGCACATTTTTTTGCTTTGAATTTTCCCTGGAGCTATTTTTTTTACACTTCATTTTTCTGCACCAAATTTTTTCACACTGAATTTCTTTTCACTAATTTTTCTGCACATTTTTTTTTGCTCTGAATTTTTCCTGCCGCAATTCTTTTTACACTTAATTTTTCTGCACATATTTTGTTGCACCAAATTTTTTACACTGATTTTTTTTTTATCATATTTTTTCTGCAATTTATTTTTCAGCACCAATATTTTTACATTTAATTTTCCTGCACTATTTATTTCTTCACAAATTTGTTTGTGCAATAATTTTTTCATCACCAAGTTTTTCACGCTGAGTTTTTTTGCATACATTTTTTTCTGCACCAATTTTTTTGTGCAAAAACATTTTCTGCACCAAATTTTTTACGCTGAATTTTTCCTGCACCAATTTCTTTGTGCAGTACATTTTTCTGCACCAACTTTTTTTCACACTGAATTTTTTTGCACAAATTTTTCTGCTCTGAATGTTCCCTGTAGCAATTTTTTTGCACATATTTTCTAGCTATCACCAAAATTTTTACACTGATTTTTTTTTTTACCATATTTTTTCTGCAATTTATTTTTGCACTGAATTTTTCTGCACCTTTTTAGCACCTGCACTATTTTGTTCTGCACACATTTATTTTGTGCACTCATTTTTTTCATCATCAAGTTTTTTTGCATTAATTTTTTCTGCACCAATGTTTTTGGTGCAAAATTTTTTTAGGCACCAATTTTTTTACGCTGAAATTTTTCTGCACCAAATTTATTTTGCACTATTTTTCTGCACATTTTTTTGCTCTGAATTTTTCTGCACCAAATTTTTTCACACTGAATTTTTTTTCACCCATTTTTCTGCACATTTTTTTTGCTCTGAATTTTTCCTGCAGCAATCTTTTACTTAATCTTTTTGCACATATTTTTTCCCACCAATTTTTTCTGCACTCATATTTTTTCACATTTAACTTTTTTTCCACAATTTTTTCTGCAAATTTTTATTGCTCTGAATTTTTCCTGCAGCAATGTTTTACTTAATCCTTTTGCACATGTTTTTTTACACAATTTTTTTCTGCACTCATATTTTTTTCACACTGATTTTTTGTGCACAAATTCTTCTGCAATTTTTTTTGCTCTGAATTTTCCCTGGAGCAATTTCTTTACCTTCATTTTTCTGCACATATTTTTTCACACTGAATTTTTTTTCACTCATTTTTCTGCAAATTTTTTTTGCTCTGAATTTTTCCTGCAGCAATTCTTTACTTAATCTTTTTGCACATATTTTTTTACACACATTTTTTCTGCACTCATATTTTTTCACATTTAACTTTTTTTTCACAAATTTTTCTGCACATTTTTCTTGCTCTGAATTTTTCCTGCAGCAATCTTTTACTTAGTGTTTTTTCTACCAATTTTTTTGTGCAAAAAAATTTTCTGCACCAAATTTTTTACGCTGAATTTTTCCTGCACCAATTTCTTTGTACAGTACATTTTTCTGCACCAAATTTTTTTCACACTGAATTTTTTTTGCACAAATTTTTCTGCTCTGAATGTTCCCTGTAGCAATTTTTTTACGCTGAATTTTTCTGCACATATTTTCTAGCTAGCACCAAATTTTTGACACTGATTTTTTTTTATCATATTTTTTCTGCAATTTATTTTTGCACTGAATTTTTCTGCACACATTTATTTTGTGCACTCATTTTTTTCATCATCAAGTTTTTTTGCATTCATTTTTTTTGCACCAATTTTTTTACGCTGAAATTTTCCTGCACCAAATTTATTTGGCACAAATTTTTCTGCACATTTTTTTGCTCTGAATTTTCCCTGGAGCTATTTTTTTTACACTTCATTTTTCTGCACCAAATTTTTTCACACTGAATTTTTTTTCACCCATTTTTCTGCACATTTTTTTTGCTCTGAATTTTTTCTGCAGCAATTTCTTTACCTTTATTTTTCAGCACATATTTTTTCACACTGATTTTTTTTTCACTCATTTTTCTGCACATTTTTTTTGCTCTGAATTTTTCCTGCAGCAATTTTTTACTTAATGTTTTTGCACATATTGTTTTACACACGTTTTTTCTGCACTCTTTTTTTTTTTTTGCACTGAATTTTCCTGCACATATTTTTTTACGCTGATTTTTTTCCTGCACCAATTTTTTGGGGGAAAATTTTTTCATGCACCAATTTTTTTACGCTGAAATTTTCCTGCATCAAATTTGTTTTGCACAAATTTTTCTGCACCAACTTTTTTCCACACATTTTTCTGCTCTGAATGTTACCTGTAGCAATTTTTTTACGCTGAATTTTTCTGCACATATTTTCTAGCTAGCACCAAATTTTTTACACTTATTTTTTTTTTTATCATATTTTTTCTGCAATTTATTTTTGCACAGAAAATTTTTCTGCACCTTTTTAGCACCTGCACTATTTTGTTCTGCACACATTTATTTTGTGCACTCATTTTTTTCATCATCAAATTTTTTTGCATTAATTTTTTCTGCACCAATTCTTTTGTGCAAACTTTTTTTAGGCACCAATTTTTTTTACGCTGAAATTTTCCTGCACCAAATTTATTTGGCACAAATTTTTCTGCACATTTTTTTGCTCTGAATTTTTCGTGGAGCTTTTTTTTTTTATACTTCATTTTTCTGCACCAAATTTTTTCACACTGAATTTTTTTTCACTCATTTTTCTGCACATTTTTCTTGCTCTGAATTTTTCCTGCAGCAATTTTTTACTTAATGTTTTTGCACATTTTTTTACGCACATTTTTTCTGCACTCTTTTTTTTTTTGCACTGAATTTTCCTGCACATATTTTTTTACGCTGAATTTTTTCCTGCACCAATTTTGTTGTGCAAAAAAAAATTTTATGCACCAATTTTTTTACGCTGAAATTTTCCTGCACCAAATTTGGTTTGCACAAATTTTTCTGCACCAACTTTTTTTCACACATTTTTCTGCTCTGAATGTTACCTGTAGCAATTTTTTTACGCTGAATTTTTTCTGCACATATTTTCTAGCTAGCACCAAATTTTTTACACTTATTTTTTTTTTTAATCATATTTTTTCTGCAATTTATTTTTGCACTGAATTTTTCTACACTTTTTTAGCACCTGCACTATTTTGTTCTGCACACATTTATTTTGTGCACTCATTTTTTTCATCATCAAGTTTTTTTGCATTAATTTTTTCTGCACCAAATTTATTTTGCACAAATTTTTCTGCACATTTTTTTTGCTCTGAATTTTTCGTGGAGCTATTTTTTTTATATACTTCATTTTTCTGCACCAAATTTTTTTCACACTGATTTTTTTTTCACTCATTTTTCTGCACATTTTTTTTGCTCTGAATTTTTCCTGCAGCAATTTTTTACTTAATGTTTTTGCACATATTTTT
This sequence comes from Nerophis lumbriciformis, assembly GCF_033978685.3. NCBI lineage: Eukaryota > Metazoa > Chordata > Actinopteri > Syngnathiformes > Syngnathidae > Nerophis > Nerophis lumbriciformis. The sequence goes on along the minus strand of NC_084563.2, from coordinate 4,592,431 downwards.
TTTTACACACATTTTTTCTGCACTCTTTTTTTTTTTTTTTTGCACTGAATTTTCCTGCACATATTTTTTTTACGCTGAATTTTTACTGCACCAATTTTTTCGTCCACTAAACATTTCTGCACCGAATATTTTTCACGCTGAAAAGCAATTTTAATTGGTCCCCCCTGCAGCCCCTCCATGGTGTTTATCCACTAATTGGGCCACTTCCTGAGACGAAGGCCAAACAGGGAAGGGAGGAATGCATGGCAGAGGGCCACTCAGACAAGCTAGCGTCAGGGTTGGGGGGGTATGGGGGGGGCCGGGGGGGCGTGCATGAGAACGGGGATCAGCTCAAAGAGGAAATAAATAACGCAGAAGGACGGAACATTCCTTGATCTCGACAGTTGATATCAGAACGGGCTTCCTCCGCCAGGTAGGTCTCACCTACAAGGGATTTGGTTCCGTATAAAACAAAAAAAAACTACAATGAAACTTTTTCCCGACAAGTAAAAACTCCTTCTGCTTAACCTAAAAAACACTTTTTAAAAATGATAAACATAAAAATAAACATTTTGATTCATATAAAGTTATGTTGGAAAGTAGTCATAATCTGTAATAATAACTAACTCCTAATAACAAACATATTATCATATATTACCGTACATTCTGGACTATAAGCCGCTACATTTTCCCAACGCTTTGTATCCTGTGGCTCATAAAACGGTGCGGCTGATTTAAGGAAACATATTTTTTTTACTTCTTAAATTCAGCGGTTACTTATGATTGACTTATGACTTTAAAGCAAGTTGTCGGTTAAATTGTACATCGTAAAAAGGCAAACACGAAAAAAGTCGCCAAAATTTTATGGTTAAAAAAACAGTAACATTTTACAATGTCAGCATGCTGTTGTTTTATGCTAACATTTTCGAAAATTTTCATCATTGAAACCTAGAATTCAAGGGTTTTAAGGCCTTGTCTCCAGCTGCTAACATTATACTGCTAATATTAGCATGCTAACATTTTAAGTAGTTTGATTAATGTACACGCAAACATTATATCTTTAGATACTTGGCGCCATCTTAGAAGTACGCTAACTTTTCCTATGTCATGATGCTAACAATAGCCTGCTAATATTAGCAGGCTAACGTTTTTTTTTTTTACCAGCATTTTAAGTAATTTGATTAATTTAAACGCAAACATTATATCTTTAGATACTTGGCGCCATCTTAGAAGTACGCTAACTTTTCCTATGTCATGATGCTAACAATAGCCTGCTAATATTAGCAGGCTAACGTTTTTTTTTTACCGGCATTTTAAGTAATTTGATTAATTTAAATGCAAACATTATATCTTTAGATACTTGGCGCCATTTTAGAAGTACGCTAACTTTTCCTATGTCATGATGCTAACGTTAGCCTGCTAATATTAGCAGGCTAACGTTTTTTTTTTACCAGCATTTTAAGTAATTTGATTAATTTAAACGCAAACATTATATCTTTAGATACTTGGCGCCATCTTAGAAGTACGCTAACTTTTCCTATGTCATGATGCTAACAATAGCCTGCTAATATTAGCAGGCTAACGTTTTTTTTTACTGGCATTTTAAGTAATTTGATTAATTTAAACGCAAACAATATATCTTTAGATACTTGGCGCCATCTTAGAAGTACGCTAACTTTTCCTATGTCATGATGCTAACAATAGCCTGCTAATATTAGCAGGCTAACGTGTTTTTTTTTACCGGCATTTTAAGTAATTTGATTAATTCAAACGCAAACATTATATCTTTAGATACTTGGCGCCATCTTAGAAGTACGCTAACTTTTCCTATGTCATGATGCTAACAATAGCCTGCAAATATTAGCAGGCTAACGTTTTTTTTTTTACCGGCATTTTAAGTAATTTGATTAATTTAAACGCAAACATTATATCTTTAGATACTTGGCGCCATCTTAGAAGTACGCTAACTTTTCCTATGTCATGATGCTAACAATAGCCTGCTAATATTAGCAGGCTAACGTTTTTTTTTTTTACCAGCATTTTAAGTAATTTGATTAATTTAAACGCAAACATTATATCTTTAGAAACCTGGCGCCATTTTAGAAGTACGCTAACTTTTCCTATGTCATGATGCTAACAATAGCCTGCTAATATTAGCAGGCTAACGTTTTTTTTACCGGCATTTTAAGTAATTTGATTAATTTAAACGCAAACATTATATCTTTAGATACTTGGCGCCATCTTAGAAGTACGCTAACTTTTCCTATGTCATGATGCTAACAATAGCCTGCTAATATTAGCAGGCTAACGTTTTTTTTTACTGGCATTTTAAGTAATTTGATTAATTTAAACGCAAACAATATATCTTTAGATACTTGGCGCCATCTTAGAAGTACGCTAACTTTTCCTATGTCATGATGCTAACAATAGCCTGCTAATATTAGCAGGCTAACGTGTTTTTTTTTACCGGCATTTTAAGTAATTTGATTAATTCAAACGCAAACATTATATCTTTAGATACTTGGCGCCATCTTAGAAGTACGCTAACTTTTCCTATGTCATGATGCTAACAATAGCCTGCTAATATTAGCAGGCTAACGTTTTTTTTTTACCGGCATTTTAAGTAATTTGATTAATGTACACGCAAACATTATATCTTTAGATACTTGGCGCCATTTTAGAAGTACGCTAACTTTTCCTATGTCATGATGCTAACAATAGCCTGCTAATATTAGCAGGCTAACGTTTTTTTTTTACCAGCATTTTAAGTAATTTGATTAATTTAAACGCAAACATTATATCTTTAGATACTTGGCGCCATCTTAGAAGTACGCTAACTTTTCCTATGTCATGATGCTAACATTAGCCTGCTAATATTAGCAGGCTAACGTTCTTTTTACCAGCATTTTAAGTAATTTGATTAATTTAAATGCAAACATTATATCTTTAGAAACCTGGCGCCATCTTAGAAGTACGCTAACTTTTCCTATGTCATGATGCTAACATTAGCCTGCTAATGTTAGCAGGCTAACATTTTTCCCAGCATTCTAAGTAGTTTGATTAATTCAAACGCAAACATTATATCTTTAGAAACCTGGCGCCATCTTAGAAGTACGCTAACTTTTCCTATGTCATGATGCTAACAATAGCCTGCTAATATTAGCAGGCTAACGTTTTTTTTTTACCGGCATTTTAAGTAATTTGATTAATTTAAACGTAAACATTATATCTTTAGATACTTGGCGCCATCTTAGAAGTACGCTAACTTTTCTTATGTCATGATGCTAACATTAGCCTGCTAATATTAGCAGGCTAACGTTTTTCCCAGCATTCTAAGTAGTTTGATTAATTCAAACGCAAACATTATATCTTTAGAAACCTGGCGCCATTTTAGAAGTACGCTAACTTTTCCTATGTCATGATGCTAACAATAGCCTGCTAATATTAGCAGGCTAACGTTTTTTTTTACCGGCATTTTAAGTAATTTGATTAATTTAAACGCAAACATTATATCTTTAGAAACCTGGCGCCATTTTAGAAGTACGCTAACTTTTCCTATGTCATGATGCTAACAATAGCCTGCTAATATTAGCAGGCTAACGTTTTTTTTTTTACCAGCATTTTAAGTAATTTGATTAATTTAAACGCAAACATTATATCTTTAGATACTTGGCGCCATCTTAGAAGTACGCTAACTTTTCCTATGTCATGATGCTAACAATAGCCTGCTAATATTAGCAGGCTAACGTTTTTTTTTTTACCGGCATTTTAAGTAATTTGATTAATTTAAACGCAAACATTATATCTTTAGATACTTGGCGCCATCTTAGAAGTACGCTAACTTTTCCTATGTCATGATGCTAACAATAGCCTGCTAATATTAGCAGGCTAACGTTTTTCCCAGCATTCTAAGTAGTTTGATTAATTAAAACGCAAACATTATATCTTTAGAAACCTGGCGCCATTTTAGAAGTACGCTAACTTTTCCTATGTCATGATGCTAACAATAGCCTGCTAATTTTAGCAGGCTAACGTTTTTCCCAGCATTCTAAGTAGTTTGATTAATTAAAACGCAAACATTATATCTTTAGATACTTGGCGCCATCTTAGAAGTACGCTAACCTTTCCTATGTCACCGTGTTAAAATCAACATGCTAATATTGGCATGCTAACGTTTTTACTAGCATTTTTAGTCATTTCGCTCACTTAAACTTTAACATTATATCTTTTAATAATTGGCGCCATCTTTTAGGTATGCTAACTCTTCCTGTGTTATCATGCTAACGTTGCCATATTAACGTTTGATGCTAGCATTTTTGCTAACTGCATCCGTATGAACCAAAAAATAATGGCTTCTGATACTTGGCGCATCTTAGAAGTGTTCCGAAGTAATGCTAACTTTTTCTTATCATGCTAACATTAGCATGCTGACATTTTTAGCTTGTCTCCATCTTGCAAGTATGCTAACTGTATCAATTCCTTGGTCAAAAAGACTTCTGCGTGTGTACAAGTACTTTTTTGGAACACATTCAACAATACCGCGATAATAACGACAACGATGCGGACACACTTGTTACTGGACACTTTCGGCTCTTGCCTTGCAGACTTTGTATGTGTAAGTAGGAGATGTTTGACTTGTGAGTCAAAAAGGGTGTCCTGGCCCTGACTGGTGGCACGACAAAAACAACAGGATGTCAGGAGAGGAACTTCCTGTCCCGGAGCGCCACAGTCCGAGGAACACGTTACAGGTCTTGGCAAGTGAAAGCGTTCCCGCCTTAGCAATCACATCAACACAAACAACCTCCCGCTGCTTTTGGAGGAATAAAGAAGTTTTCTCTTTTTTTTTTGTGCCACTTTTCACTAACTCACCTTTACCTGTGACAAAAAGCGCTTTTATTTTTTTACAACTTCCTGTCTGCTGCAAACAACATTGTGTTGACCCTCACAACTGTGTTCTAGCCAATGGACTTTACTTTACTTTCAAATCAAAATACTGGACGGTACTTTCGAATCAAAGTACTCAACGGTACTTTCAAATCAAAGTACTGGACAGTACTTTTGAATAAAAGTACTTGACGGTTCAAAGTGTTCAATGGTACTTTTAAATCAAAATAATTGACGGTACTTTCAAATCAAAGTACTCGACGGTACTTTCAAATCAAAGTATTCAATGGTACTTTCAAATCAAAGTACTCAACAGTACTTTCAAATCAAAGTACTCGACAGTACTTTTAAATCAAAGTACTTGACGGTACTTTTAAATCAAAGTACTTGACGGTACTTTTAAATCAAAGAACTTGACGGTATTGTTAAATCGAAGTACTCGACGGTACTTTCAAATTAAAAGTACCATACTTAAACGTGTGGACAATGCTGAAGAAACAAGTCCATGTCAGAAAAGCAACACATTTAGCTGAACTGCACCAATTTAGTCAAGAGGAGTGGTCAAACATTCAAGCAGAAGCTTGTGGATGGCTACCAAAATAATAATAATAATAATAATAATAATAACAATAATAATAATAACAATAATAATAATAAATCATAATAAAATAATAATAATAAAATAATAATAATAATGAAATATTAATAACAATAATAAAATAATAATAATAAAATAATAATAATAATAATAAATAATACAATAATAATAATAATAATAATAAAATAATAAATAATAACAACAATAATAATAATAATAAATAATACAATAATAATAATAATAAAATAATAAATAATAACAACAATAATAATAATAATAATAATACAATCATAATACAATCATAATAAAATAATAATAAAAAAATAATATCATAATAATAAAATCATAATAATAATAACAATAATAATAAATAATAATAAAATCATATAACAATCATAATAAAACAATAAAATAATAATAATAATAATAAAATAATAATAATAAAATAATAATAACAATAATAAAATAATAATAAATGATACAATAATAATAATAATAATAAAATAATAATAACTAATAACAACAACAACAACAACAATAATAATAATAATAAAATCATGATACGATCATAATAAAATAATAATAATAAAATAATAAAATAATAACAATAATAACAATAAAATAATAATAGCAATAATAATAATAAATAATAATAAAATCATAATAAAATCATAATAAAAATAATAATAAAATAATAATAAAATATTAATAACAATAATAAAATTATAATAATAAATAATACAATAATAATAATAATAATATAATAATAATAATCAAATAATAATAAATAACAACAACAACAATAATAATAACAATAATAATAATAAATAATAATAAAATCATAATACAATCATAATAAAATAATAATAATAAAAAAATAAAAATAAAACAATAATAATAAAATATTAACAATAATAAAATAATAATAATAAAATAATAATACAATAATAATCCATCCATCCATTTTCTACCGCTTATTCCCTTTGGGGTCGCGGGGGGCGCTGGAGCCTATCTCAGCTACAATCGGGCGGAAGGCGGGGTACACCCTGGACAAGTCGCCACCTCATCGCAGGGCCAACACAGATAGACAGACAACATTCACACTCACATCCACACACTAGGGCCAATTTAGTGTTGCCAATCAACTTATCCCCAGGTGCATGTCTTTGGAGGTGGGAGGAAGCCGGAGTACCCGGAGGGAACCCACGCAGTCACGGGGAGAACATGCAAACTCCACACAGAAAGATCCCGAGCCCGGGATTGAACCCAAGACTACTCAGGACCTTCGTATTGTGAGGCAGATGCACTAAGCCCTCTGCCACCGTGAAGCCCTACAATAATAATAAAAATAAATAATACAATTATAATAATAATAATAATAATAATAACAATAATAATAATAAATAATAATAACAATAAAACAATAATACAAATACCATAACAAATTCATAAAATAAGCAAACTTCATGAATGTTTTTTGTGACCAACAAGTATGTGCTCCAATCACTCTATCACTAAAAAATAAGAGTTGTAGAAATGATTGGAAACTCAAGACAGCCATGACATCATGTTCTTTACAAGTCTATGTACACTTTTGACCACCACTGTATCTGCGACTTATAGTTTAGTGTGTGTGTGTGTGTGTGTGTGTGTGTGTGTGTGTGTGCACCTGTCTCTGCTTATAAGACGTCCCACATGCGGCCATGTTTGCTTCTGCCAACGTTTTCCCTGGTCCACAATCAAGGCTGCAGGGTATGTCTTCCATAAAAAGCCCACTAATTTGAGATGGACTTGACTGAGGCCCGAGGCCAAGAGGGATGGAGCCCACATCCGCCGAGAAGCAGGCGTTGCTAATTCTAAGCAAAACACGGGCAGCGTGTGTTCTGCACTGATTTGAGAGCGCCGCTACCTCCTCGCTGTGCGCCCGCTTTCTTGTGGCATGTTCTGTGGCTTCTGCCCGCGTATTTATAGACGGAGGCTCGCGACATGTACGTCCACTACTTCTTCTTTCTGTGGGACGGGAGGCAGCTCTTTGCTGGCGCTCACAAAGCCAAGCCAAACATTCCCAACAAGAGTGGAATCCCCACAGACTTTAAAACCATTCCAGTCCCTCCTTTTTGTCACAACCTCCATGCATGCATTTGTAGCAGCTTATTCCCAAAAATCTTTTCCCACCTCTGGACAGAACGAACTGTACATCTCAATGTTAACTTTCAGTTTCGATCCCTGTCTAGGCAGGGTAACGTAGTTGGACAAAAGCATGTGAGGAGGGCGACCATTTCAGAGATCGCTTCCAACTTTAGACGGCTCGGTTCTCTCTATTGTGTCTACTTATTCCTTTTTTTTGTAGAATACATTGCTCTACTTCAATTCTAGTCAACGCAAATTATTTTGGACATTTTGCATGTTTTGAAGATTTTTAAATTGATTATATATATATTATATATATATATATATATATATATATATATATATATATATATATATATATATATATATATATATAAATTACTAGACATGCATAAAACTTATTTATATTTGTAACAAATAATATAACATGTACAAAATAAACAATTAATAAATTAAACATTTTAAATGAAAATACATGAAATAAAAATCATAAATCAACAGCACATTTGTCGATATAAACAAGTATCAAATATTTATAATTGCATATTACGTACACATACTAAGTCTCCAAGGCAGAAGCGTAATAGAAAGTATCCAGTAACAAACGTGTCCGCATCGTTCAACTTACTGCCTCCTGAGCGTAATGTAATGAATTTTTGTGACAACTAGGTGTCACCAAAAAAACACAAATGCAATTACTAGACATGCATAAAACTTATATCTGTAACAAATAATATAAAATATTTAAAATAAACAATTAATAAATTACTTTTTTTAAATGAAAATATATTAAATAAAAATCATAAATTAACAGCACATTTGTCAATATAAACAAGTATCAAATATGTATAGTTGCATATTACGTACACATACTAGGTCTCCAAGGCAGAAGCGTAATGGAAAGTATCCAGTAACAAACGTGTCCGCATTGTTCCAGTTACTGCCTCCTGAGCGTAATGTAATGAATTATTGTGGCCACTCGGTGTCAACAAAAAACACAAATGCAATTACTAGACATGCATAAAACTTATATCTGTAACAAATAATATAAAATATATAAAATAAACAATTAATAAATTACATTTTTTAAATGAAAATACATGAAATAAAAATCCTAAATCAACAGCACATTTGTCGATATAAACAAGTATCAAATATGTATAGTTGCATATTACGTACACATACTAAGTCTTTAAGGCAGAAGCGTAATGGAAAGTATCCAGTAACAAACGTGTCCGCATCGTTCCAGTTACTGCCTCCTGTGCGTAATGTAATGAATTATTGTGACAACTAGGTGTCACCAAAAAAACACAAATGCAATTACTAGACATGCATAAAACTTATGCTTGTAACAAATAATATAAAATATTTAAAATAAACAATTAATAAAATACTCTTTTTAAATGAAAATATATTAAATAAAAATCATAAATTAACAGCACATTTGTCAATATAAACAAGTATCAAGTATGTATAGTTGCATATTACGTACACATACTAGGTCTCCAAGGCAGAAGCGTAATAGAAAGTATCCAGTAACAAACGTGTCCGCATCGTTCAACTTACTGCCTCCTGAGCGTAATGTAATGAATTATTGTGGCCACTAGGTGTCACCAAAAAAACACAAATGCAATTACTAGACATGCATAAAACTTATTTATATTTGTAACAAATAATATAAAATATTTAAAATAAACAATTAATAAATTACTTTTTTTTAATGAAAATATATTAAATAAAAATCATAAATTAACAGCACATTTGACGATATAAACAAGTATCAAATATTTATAATTGCATATTACGTACACATACTAAGTCTCCAAGGCAGAAGCGTAATAGAAAGTATCCAGTAACAAACGTGTCCGCATCGTTCCAGTTACTGCCTCCTGAGCGTAATGTAATGAATTATTGTGGCCACTAGGTGTCACCAAAAAAACACAAATGCAATTACTAGACATGCATAAAACTTATATCTGTAACAAATAATATAAAATATTTAAAATAAACAATAAATTACTTTTTTTAAATGAAAATATATTAAATAAAAATCATAAATTAACAGCACATTTGTCAATATAAACAAGTATCAAATATGTATAGTTGCATATTACGTACACATACTAGGTCTCCAAGGCAGAAGCGTAATGGAAAGTATCCAGTAACAAACGTGTCCGCATCGTTCAACTTACTGCCTCCTGAGCGTAATGTAATGAATTTTTGTGGCCACTAGGTGTCACCAAAAAAACACAAATGCAATTACTAGACATGCATACAACTTATATCTGTAACAAATAATATAAAATATTTAAAATAAACAATTAATAAATTACATTTTTTAAATGAAAATACATGAAATAAAAATCCTAAATCAACAGCACATTTGTCGATATAAACAAGTATCAAATATTTATAATTGCATATTACGTACACATACTAAGTCTCCAAGGCAGAAGCGTAATAGAAAGTATCCAGTAACAAACGTGTCCGCATCGTTCAACTTACTGCCTCCTGAGCGTAATGTAATGAATTTTTGTGACAACTAGGTGTCACTAAAAAAACACAAATGCAATTACTAGACATGCATAAAACTTATATCTGTAACAAATAATATAAAATATTTAAAATAAACAATTAATAAATTACTTTTTTTTAAATGAAAATATATTAAATAAAAATCATAAATTAACAGCACATTTGTCAATATAAACAAGTATCAAATATGTATAGTTGCATATTACG